>NW_028262290.1:124295294-124598325 GCF_047370975.1 Nipponia nippon | reverse complement strand
AAAAAAACCCCTTATTTCTACAAATACCCAAGCACAACCACAGAAACAAATCCAAATAATAAACACGCTCCTCTTGGAATTGTCCTTAATTCCACAATGTAAGATCCTGCAAGATGCCAGTTCTAACAGCCTGACTAATAACTGAAAGAATGTGTACCTCTGAAGTTTGAGAAGAGCCTTTCATCCTCCATTTCAAGAATAAAAACAACTGTGCCAAGCAGAACTTACTGTGATAGCCTACTTAGGACATAAATATTTCTTGGGGATTCCTCCTTTGCACTTGCTCTCCTTCCTTTTAAAGTAAATAAGTTAGATCCGTTATAGAAGACTATCTTCAACCCCAAGGTCACAATGTTTCACTTATTCCCTGAGGGTAAAAACCTCCCATTACTTAAACTAATCAAAGGCTGAACACCAGCTCCCTATGTGGAAAGTATTAAGTTTTGACACTACGATAGCCAGTGGGAAGAAAGATATTAATATCATTAAGGAGCTGGAAGAAGTTCACACCCTGTGCTGAATTTCAAAGTTCAAAACAAATAAATGCAGTTCCCACTTTGAAGATGTGAGGAGACAATGCAAAGGTGCAGGAAATGAGTTTTAAATAAATGGACTGGCTTACAGGACAATTCTATACGTACCCTTTTTAGCAGCTACTGTTTTACTTGGAATTTTCTCTGTTTGTTTTGGGGCAAAAGACGATGAGAAAACAGGAGCAGAATCCTCTTCGTCACTGTCCAATTTTGTTGTATCTACAATCATAGAGTATGTTTAGAACAAGATCCGTTCACTGCATATTTTATATCATCAGTATTAATTACAATCAAAATTAATCTCAAAAAAGTGCTTCCAATAGGCTAGGCTATGGATGTACTGTGACTTTCTTATCTATACAAGCTTTGTTCCTCTAAGGATCAGAACCTCCTTCCCCTTTCCCCGTTATAAATCCGGACATCCTTCTTCTAGAACAACTGTGTGAAGTTTGTGTATAACACATAAACTCCCTAATATATTCCATATAACAGTTGCTGCAAGATTAAATAGATCAGTGAAAACAAGCTCACCATCATCAGTCTTCTGAGAGTAAGATGGAAAAGAGAAGATGTTCCCAAAATCTTGATTTTTCTTGTCTTGAGATGTTTTTCTACTTCCAAACAGGAAAAAGAAATTACATGAGTTGCAATAACTACATACTGAAGTATGTAGACATTATAATATCCATATGAGATTAAATTCCTGGTTTAGCACTACAAAGCGTTTCTAGCATTTTTGTATGTGCTTGCAGCAGTCAAATTCCTAAAATCATCGTTCAGTCATGAACTTCAGGCATTTTAAATTAACAGAAGTACATTTCTTTCAATAGTTCTGGATACCAGAGTGGCACAAGGCAGAAAATGGAGAATCTTACAAAACCCAGTTTAATAGATGGTTACTGAGAGTGTACCATAATTTGGTAAATCATGTTTACCTCTGCATAGGTCAACTGCAAGACTGAGATAACATAAGCTTTAACTCCTTCCCAGAATTGTATAAATTTTCTTTGACATGGTACATGTAGAGTAGTAACAGGTTGATGTTTCTCAGTTTTATTCAGAGACTTCTGCATTCAGAAAAATTACTAGTAAAGAAATACTGCTGAGTTAGAGTACTTACTCTGGAGACGGCTTTGATTTGGCTGGGGAGAAGTCATATTCATCTTTTTCTAAACTGTCTGAGGGAACGAACTCATCCTCTCTGTCATTTGTAACTGGAGAGGCTTTTACTTTGAGCTCATCCAAATCATTATTATTGTTGGCATCATCATCATCATCGGCATCATCTTCTTCTTCTGAGAAGTCAAAAGTATACTTGGGCCTCTCAGCTAAAAAAATCACATATATACACATTTCAAGATAGTTGTTTATGTTAATACATAAACAAATTAAAGTGGAAGTCACTAAACAATCCCTGCCTCAGAGTATACCAGACAAAAGACTGGAGGAAAAGAAACTTGTTTGATCCTGGAAGAATAAAGGGACATAATTTGCCAAACATCTAACACCACTTGTGGCTTGCTCAGATACCTTCAGCTAACAGCACTATAAAGACACCACTGTGTAAGCACTTTTAAGGAATGAGAATCCTTCACTTAGAATTGAGGTTTTCTTCAATCTATCATTTGAAAATTCTTCCGAATCAAGTGCTTGAAAAATTGGTCAATAATTTTCCAGACAAATCTGTGTGTTTGTCTTAAACTATCAAATATTTATATATTTTCCAAACTTTCAGTCTCTGATATTTTTGCTTTTCATGGACTGCTCAGAATTTTTTGATAAATTTTTACTAGACATTCAGGCTTTTGGACCTTATTTGACAGTATAATTGCATTAGAGTATTTTTTTGTTTGTTTGCAATGCTATTATCTTGTCTAGTTCTTGGATAATTCACTAGCTTTATGTGTAATTTCTATTCTAGTGTTTAGAATAAGGGAAAATATTTCTGGGCCAAGTTACAAAATCTTTCATATCAACTCTTAAGTTCCTGGTCTTGACATTAAGAGTTTTTTCACTAACTGCACAGTGAAGAAAATGTAATGCAAGCTATCTGTAGGAGATAAAGTCCTAAAGGAAGGCTATGGTCAAAGGAAAATGTAGGTTTCTAGTTTAAACTTTCAGTCACAATGCGCAATTCACAAAAACTTGGGTACCTGCAGCTCTCCTAAGCAGAGAGTCTCTTGGAATAATCACAGGCTCATTCTCTTCTAAATCACTTTCAGACTTCGATTCATCATCTGACCATGGGTTTCGTTTCTTCACTTTTTTTGCACTGGACTTCGTAGATGATGGTGTTCTTCTTACCCTAGTACCTGCCACAAGTAAAGCATTTGCTACAGTCAGCGTAAAAAATATTTTCATCTTTTCTAATCATTTATGATGCTTAAATTCAGCATAAATTTTTATCTTAAAGAGTTCTCCTTAAATGTTGTAAATTTTCTTCTCCTTCCTGAAGGAAAATTTAACATGATGAAATGATTTCACACATAACCTAACCTGCTGCTGCCAAACAAATTTGTTTTATGACTGAAAAACATAAAAATCTCTAACTTGAAGTTTTAGCTCCCCTGCCGTCAAACTTCCATTCTTTTAAAGGTTGCTGGGGCTTTCCAGGACAAGAACAAATAGTCTTCCATCATTCATGTAACATATCAGGAACAGTTATTGGAAAAAAAACAGTTAACATGGGAAGCAGAGGATACCCTATTGGGGGGTAACAATGTGGTCAGTCAACTGCAGGGCAAGCTCAGGTCAAGCTGGGCTAATTGGCTCTAGCTAGATTTGAGCTGCATGTAGACAACTCGGCCAAAACTGTGCTCAGTTAATCTTTTCAGGTTGGATAATCCCCTGAATAATTAAAACCAGATCTTATCTCAGAAGAAGTATTTGCATAATCACTTTTTATTCTTTTTTTTTTTTTAAAAAAAAAAACCCAAACAACTCACACTTAAGCCTTCCTTTCTGTGTTTAGCTTTCTTTTTTGCTGCTGTCCTGTATTGGGTTTGCATGGCAAGGTTTTGGTAGCAGGAGGACTACAAGGGTGGCTTCTGTGAGAAGCTGCTAGAAGATTCCCCTGTGTCCAATAGAGCCAATGCCAGCTGGTTCCAAGATGGACCTGCTGCTGGCCAAGGCCGAGCCCATTAGTGACGGTGGTAGCACCTCTGTGATAACACATTTAAGAAGGGGAAAAGTTGCTGCGCAACAGCAACTGCAGCTGGAGAGAGGAGTGAGAATATGTGAGGGAAAGAGCCCTGCACACACCACCGTCAGTGAAGGAGGGGGAGGAGGTGCTCCAGGTGCTGGAGCAGAGATTCCCCTGCAGCCTGTGGTGAAGACCATGGTGAGGCAGGCTGTCCCCCTGCAGCCCATGGAGGTTAACGGTGGAGCAGATATCCACCTGCAGCCCATGAAGATACCCACACCGGAGGAGGTGGATGCCCAGAGAAGGCTGTGACCCCATGGGAAGCCCATGCTGGAGCAGGCTCTTGGCAGGACCTGTGGACCCGTGGAGAGAGGAGCCCAGGCTGGAGCAGGTTTGCTGGCAGGACTTGTGACCCCACGGGGGACCCACACTGGAGCAGTCTGTTCCTGAAGGACTGCACCCCATGGAAGGGACCCATGCTGGAGCAGTTCTTGAAGAACTGCAGCCCATGGGAAGGACTCACGTTGGAGAAGTTCATGGAGGACTGTCTCCCGCGGGAGGGACTCTATGCTGGAGCAGGGGAAGAGTGTGAGGAGGAAGGAGCGGCAGAGATAACGTGTGATGAACTGACTGCAACCCCCATTCCCCGTCCCCCTGCGCCACTCGGGGAGAGGAGGTAGAGAAATCAGGAGTAAAGTTAAGCCCAGGAAGAAGGGAGGGGTGGCGGGAAGGTGTCTGAAGATTTGGTTTTTATTTCTCATTACCCTACTCTGACTTGATTGGTAATAACTTAAACTAACTTCCCCAAGTCAAGTCTGTTTTGTCTATGACGGTAATTGGTGAATGATCTCTCCCTGTCCTTATCTTGACCCATGAGCCTTTCATTAGATTTTCTCTCCCCTGTCCAGGTGAGGAGGGCGAGTGATAGAGCGGCTTTGGTGGGCACCTGGCATTCAGCCAGAGTCAACCTACCACATGCCCCCCCAGTTACTATGTATTTCTCAAACAGTAATAATAAATTCCTACTAACAGAGGAAAAAGGAAAGTTAACATAGACATTGGTTAGTCTGCCAAGCCATAATATGCATAACTTTTAAAAGTCAGAATGACTTTGTCAATAGGAAAATATATTTATTTAATCAAGTTTTACAATCTATACTATTACTCAGACTGAAGGTGTGCTTCAATGTCAGAGAGCATGCAAACTAGAAATTTCAGTTTACACAGAATTAGTCTAATTATGTAAAAATAATCTATTTTTCTACTCACAAATTCAAAGATTTGGACACCCCCCCCCCCAAAATCAAATGTAGAAAATGTAAGATCCACCACCCCCAGAAAACCAGCTTACATAGCAGAAATTTCAGCAGAGTACTTTCAAGTGTTTCCACACATCTCTTTAGGGAAGAAAATCAGATGAAATAGTGATTATTGTGGTATATTTCCCTCTCACTATGTGTTAAAAAATTATTTAATGCCTAATTAGTATACACAACTAAGGTTAACTATGACTGCGTAAGGATCTTACCAGGCTCCTTCTTCTCTCTCTTAGGTTTAGGGGTTTTAGTTGCTGTGGCTGTATTCAGTGAGTCATCCCCACCACCCTCAGCTGGCACACCACCAAAGTCTTCATCAAATTCCATTTTTATTGCTAGAGAATCAGTTTCACCCTAAAAATATGAAAAAGTTGGCCAAAATAAAATAAATTACACCTTTATATTTCAAGATAGAACTGGCATAGTTTTGTAGAAGCTAATAAATGAAAGTAGACTAGTATATTGACATTTGTTGAACAGTCTTGGAAAGAAGAAATCTCAATAAAAACACCTGAACAATAAGTAGTCACAAGAGGCTTGCAAACGTAAAAGAAATCCAGTATTAACTTCTTCACACATTAGGTCAGCAAAATAGTATAAATACAGCATTAACGAGGTCTAGTGGTTTGGATTTATGCTACCAGAGTAGAAAAATACAGCAGTGAAATAATAAATAATCTAAGTATAGCAATAGTTTTGATTTACCTTTTTCTTTTTCAGCAGTTTCCTACTGGCATCAGCTTTCATGGCAGATGTAATCTGTGGAACTATTCTTCTGCCAAATGGTGATGGCATGGTCTCTTCCAACTGAAGTTTCTTCATCTTGGGTTTACCAACTTTGCCTTTTATTGGTTTGCCAACCATGCCAGCCAAAACATCTTCTCTTTCCTGTGCTTCTACTTTCTAACACAGAATCGGGGCGGGGTGGGGGGAACACATGCTTTTTTAATGAGGACAAAGTGGAACATGGTGATTTTTTAAGATTCATCTCCTTTTAACATGGAGCATAAGACTTGCCTTAATTCTCACTTGAATTGTAAAACACGCTTTCCAGTAATGGAAAACCAATCACTTAATCTTGGTAAATTCTTCATTACTCTGTGCAGTTAAAAAATACACTTTTATTCAAGATTAAATAAATACGAACTTTTGGACACTGCTAGACTGAAAATCTTTCTTTTATCAAGTTTCTATTTCTCATGTATGTGTCCAGGTACTGATGTAACTTTTCAGTATTTCAGCGTTTAATTTAAGCAGCTAGTTTCTAAAGTCATTTTTTAAGGCACATTTTCCAGTCTTTTAATCAGCTTTTTTTCACGGTATGAACATATAGCTGAAATACAGACATCCAAACAGAACACTTCCACGAACACACAGAGAAATAAAACAAATGTCTTATTTCTATTATCCTGTGTCACTTCAAAAGATTACATCAGCCCTTTTCAGGCAGCATTGAAAGCTGAGGCTCAGCAAGTTAATCCACTAATAGGACTTTACCTTTTTCCAGAGTTACTGATGAGGCAAAGAGCCCCTCATATAGTACTTAATGCTTTACACACGTTGTTCCTACGTCTACAGCTTTGCATTTGACAATACAATTGTGAGGCAATAAGCTTCACAACCAATTAGATCATGTAGAACTACTATAATTGTTACTATTACCAGTTACTACTCCCAGTTTTTTGTGTCATCTGAAAACAAATTTTCTCCTGGTCATTTTTCTTTTATCATCACTGACTTGGAAAAAACATTAAACTGTATAGATGTAAGAGACAATCCCTGAGGAACACAACTGGGAACGCAAATACCCAATATTGATTTTGCACTTATTTGGGGGTCTATCTGCTTTTAATCCAAAATGTGGCATTTTTTATTATTTTTTTCTTAAATTTCAATACTTTTAATTAATTAATTCATGCTTTTAATTAAATTAATTAAAATTTAATATTTTTTGAAAGATATGTAAAATAAAACATACTTCAAGCTCTTCAACAAAGGCTGCTAAATCTTCTTTCCAGAGATCTGAAGAAGATTTCCTTTTAAGGTCATTTAGTTCTCTCTCCTAAAACATGAAAGTAGTATATAGAATGTAAGTTACTAAGTTACAACTAAAGTAAATACTATCGAAACTGAACATTCACAATTAGACACATCAGTAATTACTATATCATTTCAGAACAAGCCTTGCATGGTGTACCAACCTTTGAATCTCTCTGCTTAATTAACTCTTCTACTTTCTCTTTCGTGAGTGACCACAGAGACATGTTTAAGATATAGTTAAAGTCAGGGCCAGAAGTTGAGCCAGAAGCAGAGGAAGCATCATCATTCGGGTTCTGTGGGTCCTCCTCTTCTGCTGCCTAAAGTGAAATATTCACAATTACAAGTATGAATAATCTTAGTTCTATGCATGAACTGTAACACTGCTCCAAAGCACCATCATAGAGTAGTAAGGTGTGCCCTCATAGATTCAATAACCTTAATATTTTTCTGGACCTTTCCAAAAGGCCATGTTCCTGTGACCTTCTATAGTTGGATTATTTAATCACTAGTTTCATCTTTCCATGGTAAAGCATGAAATTAAACTTGTCACATATCTCTTTTGGAACAATTAAAAAAAAACTCTTGGGTTTTAAAAAAGCAGAAATAAATATAGGTCAAGGTCAAATTTATTAAGGTAAGTTCAAAAGTCATAGCTTTAAAATATTCATGTTTCATTACAGAAAATAAATAATTACATTTTGCAATCATATGACAAATAAATAATAAGGGGAAAATCAGTTATATGTGTGGGGTAACTGATGCAGCATTTTATGTATCAGCCAGTCAGAAATCCAGTTGCCGGTTTTGATTTGGGTACATTAAGAAATTCAGTCCTCTGCATTCTCATTTTCAGACTTGTATTATGTAGTTTTCTTCTAAGAATTACCCATATACGATACCAATATTATGTGACAATATTTTTGTATAAGTTTAATGTATTTTTAAAAATTAAAGCCAAGAAGGGGTAATGAATAATCTTTTTAAAGTGTTATGTTTGTTATAAATCAAGTTAGACTACTAGAAAACATGCATCTGAATAAATTAATGTCATTTATAACATTATCAGTATCAAATATATCCAGCAATTTCAGATTATTACCTTTTCCTGTGCTTCTTTCCAGGCTTTTACTGGATCAGATTCATAACCTCTCTGGACCAACATCTGAATCAAATCTCTTTTTGATCTGTTCTCTACAAGATACACACACACACGCACGCACGGGGACGGGGGACGGGACGGGACAGAAAAAGAAAGAAAATCAATGTCATGAAAATAAATGTCTTACCTGCAAGTACATTCTACTATATTTAAATCATTTTCAGATTTCCTCCCATTGTTACCAATTCTAACTTACATTTACTCACCTATGGTAATTTTTCCTTGTATCTTCTCTAGAACAAAACGAGCTTGATTGTTAAGCTTGGTAGATTCTGCACCCAACATTCCTACAAGCCATTCCTTCCGTAAACTATAATAATGTAATCGCAAATCAAAGAACTCCTTCAAGATGTCTTGCACAGTTTCATACTTCTTTAAACATCCCATATGATCAAATAGCACCTATAAAATACATAATATACTGCTTTAGAGAGACTGCATAACAAACTTTGTTAACCTTTGTGTACGAGTTTATTTCTGTTGCACATATACATGCACCATACAAAAAGTTGTATTTTGAAGACTCTGAACTCAAACCTCACTATGGAACTACACAGCACATAGCTGGATAGATTTTATTTTTATTCACAAGTAGATTTAAGATGAGATTTATGGTAACACGTTCGAACAGAAAGACAGCTATATAGATAAATATGCCCGAATTCAGTTGAATGACTAATTTTATCTAAATATTAAAGCACAAGTTCCGTAGCACCTAATGATTCACAACTATTTAACATAACAGTTGAAAAGCATCTTTAATAATCTTTCAGTTCAGCTGTGAAATCTGCCACTTTTCAGCTGTGAAAACTGCCATCCTTCAAGTTCAAGCACAAACAAAGTAAGAAATCATTTTTACATCATAGGTGGAATCAATCCTGCCTGACTTCTGACATCTCCAGTTTAGATGTTTATAGGTGAACTAGTCACCCTAGGCACCCTCTACAGTCAAATGAAAGAAATAAGCCCCTCTAGAGGGCAATTCATCCATCTAAAGTATCTGTTTGGGCGTTGGGTGAACAATGACTAGCTCACATAACTTTATAAGATGCTTATACTAGGGCAGATTAATTCCTACACATACACAGAAAGCAGCCCTTACTATTTATTTCAGTAGGTACAAAACACAGGATAAAGCTGCAAAATATTTTGTACTCTGTTAAACATTAATTTGAAGACAGATTCTCACAGTAGTTCATATGGTTGTTTAAGCCTGTGAGCTGTGATACCATCACCTTGATTTGCTAGATTTGCTTTTCAAGCACAATCTACAAAATGGGTTGAGCAAGGCCATTTTCCTCTTCCAATTCTATGGTCTTTAATTTATTTTTAACCTATTTTCACATAGCTTTTGATTTACACAACAATAGCAACAGTAATGGTATTTTTGCTTTGTGATATCTGAAAGTAGTATCTGCCATAAAAAAAAAAAATAGAACTGTTTTTTCAGTCTCTGTAAAGACAGGTAACAACCTGTTTTGGAAGTATTCTGGCAGAAATTATCTTACAATTCTCTCGTAATAGACAAGACATATATTTACTCACATTCTTACTCCCATCTTGATACAAGCAGAATAAACCATATGAGTAATTCAGATCACTATTATGTCTTCAGCAGCTTTAAGATAGTGTTTTCTATACCTTACAACCTAAAATGGGCTTTATGTTGGTGGAAACATTGGATCATTTAACTCCTATTAGAGGAGTTGCATGAAGTGCAATTTTGAAAATGTAACTTGTCTCAAGTTTAAAACTCAAACCTAATTATAATATGGCAGAAAGTTATTTGTATGATCTAGTTTACATTAACCATTTTTTGTTAGCTGCACAGGAAATTTTCAGTTACCGGAAACTAACCATCCTGAGCCTGTCTAATTTGGTTTGAAAGATTCATCGGGACTAAAATGGATTTGCTGATCCATACTGACTTAATGTTTGTCATCACTACAATTTTCTACTATTCAAACAATTGCAAATACACAGTAGACTATTCAATACCAAGTACCAAAGTACACTACACAAATATTTGTGTTTACAACAAGCAACTGTAAGGATTCTGATAGCCAAACATGAAAAAGTTACCATAGAATTACAAGTAAGACTTGTTTGAAGCTTAAAAACTTTGTGCAATCCAGCAGCTTCTGCCTGTGCAAGTTTTTCTTCTGTCATCTTCACAACAAATTTCACAGTCGTATCAGTGTGGTATTCCTTATAGTCAGAAATTAATGCTGGAGTTTTTTCAGTCCCATTCAACATAGGTTCTAGAACCTGTTCTTTGTACACCTATTAAAAACAGGGTAGCAAAAACCAGAAATACTTCTTAAAATCCCTAATTCCTTAAACCAACTGAACAATGTAAAATTTCAAAGCTTTGTGCATTACATCTGATACCAGTTATAATTTACAGAATCAGTATAACCCGCAAAATGCAGGCCAAGACTAGCACAAACATAAGAGGCATCTAACAAGGACAGAAAGATCTATTCAAAAGAAAAAGGGGATTAAATATTAATTCAGCCGGAGAAGCAGGTATTCTTTGCAATATGGACAGTAGATGGCACAAATAGAAAACCATCTTTTACAAAGGCACACAAAAGAATGAAACCATGTTCCCTTCTATGTATGTATAAATCATCAGAAATTGTGTTAAAAGTTTATCTGGATGTAGGATTAAATAATTTAATAAGGAACTTTTCGTTGGTTTTGTTTTTTGTGTAAATGTATTTCACTGTTACTTACCTGGGTCCATGTCCTTACAGGAAGCTCTGTAATTTCTACTGTGTTCCTGTCCACCACAAATATTTCACCGCTGACTACATACTGGTTTTGACCAAGCTCCTGAATGGTTCCTTTGAAGTTTTTGTAGTTTGGGAGCTGAAATTGAAAAAACCAGCACAGTGGTAATAAACTTTACAACAAAAATGTTGGAAAAATATTCATTTCCCATACACCATACAGCTCTTGCTTTATATTGCACTAATCCATCAACCAGCCTCTCATGCCTGTGAAAATCTTAAGTCATAGGAAAAATACTACAGAAAAAAACAGAATACACACATGCAAGTGACAGGAGCCAGTATGTTAACATCTACAGAGTAGATACATGATTAAGAAGATGCAGCTGAACCCAGTGAGGTGGTGGAGTTTTTGTCTGCTTTGTTTGTGGGGGTTTTTGTGTTTGTTTTTTTTTCTTTTTAAAGAAAACTGCAAGCACAGATAAGGCATGACAGAAAGCAGATTAACACCCCAGTCTCACAATAACTTTACAGAAGTGGGGCTACCTACCCTAACCATTTTTTCATTCTTGTGCTGTTTGGCAAAGATAGTGGAACCCATCCAGTTTGAAAAGTAACTAACAGGGTGGGGAATTTTTTTTAACTGAATTGATTCCCTTATCCAGCTTACCATGCAGCCACAAACACATACCAGCATACAGAAAGGAGCTAGATGGAGGCAAAACTGCCTCTTTCAACCACAGTGAAGCTTCAATTGACTGTGAGACTACACAGAAGGCCTAGGAATCCTAAAGGAAGGGCAATGGATTGCATTAATTTAAAAAAAAAAAATCTTTTTTGTTCGCAAGAATTTTCAAAAGGAAATTCACTATGTCATGAAAATTGATACTGCACACTCAGTGAACTGTGATCTAAGAAGAGAAGATGTTTCTGCTTCTATGACTTGGTAAACACAGCAAAGTAGCAATAAAGTAAAGGTTACATTATCTGTATTTCATCTGTTGGTTACAGATATTCTGGGTTCACCCAGGTATTCTTCCTGTCCAAATTTTTTCAAGTATACACCACTTCCGAGACTTACAAAATTTTAAATAAAGGAACAGAAGCTAGATGCAGTTCAGAAGCTGCTGATTTTCTTGAACTGTGACAATATCTTCTCCTATGCTTACAGATATATAAAAGAGAGTACAATTCAGACAAGACAGAAGAAACGTTAAGTTTGGCTGAAGATAAGTAGTAGTACCTCAAAAAGGAGAGAGTGGTACAACTTTTTACTCTATTGCCATGTCATAACTATCCTGTAAGACTTGCAACTGTGAAGGGTTACAGTCGGCAGACTGAAGAAAAAGTCCTCCGAAAAAAGTGGAAAAATACAAATTGCAATGTTTTTGCTTCAAAGTGAACTTCCCCAGCCTCATCCCAACAGTCAAGTAAAGCTCCTACATAAGATTACCGGGACAATCCAACTCAGATGTTCCAATAATCAAGCATTTCTAGAGTGATATGAATTAATTTTCTAAGTACAAAATAAGGTTTGTTTAGCAAATATATAAAATACCAGTATATACTATTATTTTTACCATTGGGTGGGGATCTAAGCCATCCAGCATTCGTCTGACATTGTTTACAATCTCTCTGGTATCGTAGTTTGGAAGTTTGCAAGCCCATCCAGTACCAATTCCTTCAGCTCCATTTACTAAAACCATAGGAATGATAGGAATATACCACTCAGGCTCTACGCGTTGGTTGTCATCATAAAGGAATTTAAGCAAGTTGTCATCCACTGATGGAAAAAGCAGCCTTGCTAAAGGGCTTTAAAAAAGAAAAAGAAGAAAACTGTTTATCTGGAGTCCGGTAAGTAAAATACATAATGCTTTAACAGTCCATGGGTCCAGATACAATCTATTTGTAGATATTTCTCATGTCTTCCTTTCTCTTTGCCATTCTGAAGCTGAAAATACAATGTACGTACTACCTGAGAAAAGGAAGTTCTTCCCAATGGAAGAGTGTGTTCATAACAGATGATGTTTGTTTCCTTCACAGTAACATCTACACGATACACTAATAAGTGATGACATTTAACATCTACAAAAATTTCATTCTTTGAAGCGTTCAGAACACACAGTTCAATGTGACAGTAGGTCACCCAGTAATAAAGCAACACAGCATGCAAATAGTTGCAAAACTTCGTTGCTTAATTGCAGGCCTAGCAGTCTCTGAAAATTCTACAGAGGTTTTACTGGTGACTCCTTTTGCTCATCTAGAACATTGTCCTGGGTGAATACAATTGCCAGCACCTCATGCAAAAAGGAAAATGTACAAAACTAGGTTGCTACAGAAAGAACATATATGAGAAAGGGAATAAAACCTGATACTTACATATAAAGCTTTAAATTAGAGGAAAAGAAGCTACAAGGAATTTTAGCTAAAATATCACACTGAAATTAGGAAATAAAAGAAGCAACATAACTTATAAAAATACAATAATTTACATTAAGGAACACATTCTAACACTCTGCATGCCAAATTGAATTTCAAGGTATTCACTATGAAAAATCAGCATCATTAAATTAGGTCTTCATTATTAATTATGTATGTGTAATTTAGCTTCATATGAAGAAACTCATCCAAAAGGAAAAGAATCCATCTCAACGTTCAAGTCTATGCTGAGTTGCAGGACTTATCACCAGGTAGCAATACACTTCCTATTGTGAAACTAAATAGATTTCACACTGAACAGGGAAACTTAAAGTTACTTCTGCAAGAAGTATTTAAGTAATTTAAGTAATTTAAGATAAGTAACTAATCTGAGTGATCTACATTTTCAGTCTTCAGGCTTATGATTCAAAGTTCAATTCCTTAAAAGCTACAATTCCCATAACACTTCTATGGAAAAATCATGGAAAAAATCCATGTGCAAAAACACACTTATAGATGTAAAGCAGAATTTGAGCTTCTATCAAAATATTTCAATCCTCCCTCGTTCCTCTCCCACAAAAAAACCCAAAACTGTAGTGTTGTGAAAGGATTAGTTTGATAACAAGGCTTTTTAAAAGCATGCGTTTAGCTTTCCATTTGTGTTTACCTTAACATGGTGAAAATATAGCGAGGGCTGGCAGCATCCTTTCCACCATGAAGTCTGGTACCAAACTGACCAATAGGTTGTAGCAGATTAACGTTGTTACTACCAACAAAGTTCTGAGCCAAGTTGACTATAGTCATCATTAGCGCTTGCTGCAAGAAAGTACGTATTCATAGTAATAGGTATAAGAAGAGATAAGTCTTTCCTAATCAGCCAATAAAATATATTTTTAATGCCCCAAACATGCGTGACTAATCTGAATTCAATTTCAAAAAAGTAGTCTCCCTGAGAAAGGAATGTTGTAAACCTATTACAAGAGCTGCCGGCAAAACATAATGCTTCCTCTTCCACAAACAACTACCTCCCTGATCTAAGTGTCCTTACATTCTATGCTTATGAAAACCCCTGGGCTTTTCCATTTTTTCTAAAGCACTTCTCTGGAGGAATGAAAGGGGCACAAACTGACTGCACTTACTACTGCACTAACTACTACTCATTGCTTTTAAAGGGAGAGAAGAAGGGATGGAGAGAGACTGATGTAGAGACAGCAACTCTTGCTAATATTTCAGATAAATATAAACAAAACAGGAGATAGACTGGAAATATTCTATCTTATTAAGCTATATACTGTTTGGTTCATTTTCTTTAAAAGTAAATCTGTGATTAGTAGACTTACAGTCAATAGGTTTGCAATTTCAATACAGTAAACGTTTACCTAATATTTTATATAGGCTAAAAATCCTCACAACTTTACCATTCTTCGTACTCACCTCCCCATGGTGATAAGCTGACATTTCAGCAACAGAACCAGCCAGCTGAGCAACCTTTACTTCACGTTTATCATTTCTCTTAAAGCAAGTGAATAAAACTTTGCGTTGCCCTGGTTTTAAACCTATTAAGAAGAATATGCCATTTTCAACACATACACAAGAATACATTTTTAAGTAATAAACTTGTTTTGCCTTATTATCATTTCTAATCTCTCAAAAGAAGCCTAAACATTAAATGGAAACAAATTCACACTGTAATATTAACCAAATAGCAAATTAATATCTCAGTTCTTTTTAAAATAATAAAAAAATATTTTACCAAACTGAGAAAGTTACCAGAAAAGTGGAAACATAACCCTTTCAGCCAATCATTACTATGCAGCGTACAGTACATCATTCTAATAAACAGCAACTTCATCTTAAATGTACAGCTTCCACAAGTCAAGAGTTGTTTCTTTCCAGTCTACTCAGCAAAATCTTTTTCCTAAGAATATCAACACAATTTCAGCAGTGACAAATATAACTGTAGCTCACATGTATTTTAAAGGACTCTGAAATTTTACTTTTTGTGTGAAATTCTCAAAGACTCATTAAAATTCAACAAAAAGATGTTATTTGTCTCCCTTTTAGATCTTCTAAAGTTTTAAGGAAGAAGCCAGTCTTTTTGATCTTCTGATTTATTTTTATTGTTTAGGCACACTTTAAGTACAACATCTGTGTGGAAGGGATTGCACAATTTTTTCTGCATGTTATCTAGAACTGATAACCAGTTCTAGATCATGCTTATTGATCTATTCAGCGTTTTAATTCACAAACATTTCTGAATAGTGTGACCAGCAGGACCAGGGAGGTGACAGTGCCCCTGTACTCGGCACTGGTGAGGCCGCACCTCGAGTACTGTGTTCAGTTTTGGGCCCCTCACTACAAGAAAGACATCGAGGTGCTGGAGTGTGTCCAGAGGAGGGCAACGAAGCTGGTGAAGGGTCTGGAGCACAAGTCTTATGAGGAGCGGCTGAGGGAGCTGGGGTTGTTTAGTCTGGAGAAGAGGAGGCTGAGGGGAGACCTTATTGCTCTCTACAACTACCTGAAAGGAGGTTGTAGCGAGGTGGGGGTTGGTCTCTTCTCCCTAGTAACGAGTGATAGGACAAGAGGAAACGGCCTCAAGCTGCGCCAGGGGAGGTTTAGGTTAGACATTAGGAAAAACTTCTTCACTGAAAGGGTGGTCAAGCATTGGAACAGGCTGCTCAGGGAAGTGGTTGAGTCTCCATCCCTAGAGGTATTTAAAGAACGGATAGATGTGGTGCTTGAGGACATGGTATAGATGGACTTGGCAGTGATAGGTTAACGGTTGGACTCGATGATCTTAAGGGTCTTTTCCAACCTTGACGATTCTATTATTCTATGATTCTATGAAAATATTGCTACGTGTTACCATTACTAACCTGGGTCAAACTAAGAGCAAAAATTGAAAAAAAAGACACTGACTCCATTTCATTTAAATACGTAACATCCAATTTTCTTTACAATGGGCCTGCATCACGTTTTCCTACCAAGATCTATTGAACGTAACAGACTTAGAGTATTTCCTTTACACAGGACAATCACCAAGGAGTAAGAGTGGCAACTAGTAAATGTGAAGAGATTGTCAAAATGTTCTTCCATTTCATTTTTTCTGAGATTTGCCACCAGACTAGCCTATATGTGTCACCTGATGATACTTTAGAACAAAACCCATTGCTAGAGTACTACCTGCTGAACAGTTCACATATCCATGCCCAGAATGCAGAATTACAGCCAAAGTCAGCAGAAACACTGATAGCAATTCTATATAAAATATGTAAAATATTACATGTATAATACTGTACATACTATATATATAGTGTATACTATACATGTATAGTGTTATACATAATATTATGTGTAACACCAATAGCAATTATATATAATATTATAAATACATACATTATATTACATACACAAATATACAAATAAATAAATATGTTCCCTTCTCATTTTCTTACACTTCTGTAGACACAATCTGAGAGACCTTCAATTCAAATGAACAGTTATCTACTGAAAGTTCATTTTTTATTTTAAGTTTCATCAAAATCATTCTGCTGTTTCTGAGAAAGCAGTCAGGGTAGAGTATGTTATAAGGAACAATGGCCTCTGGAAACATGCAGCTCTATAGTGAATCTTCCTCCAGAGCAGTAAACTATGACATGCTTCCATAGAGACTACCAGTTAATCCAAGCACCTAACTATGGGAGGAAGCAAGTCTGGAGAAGCTGAAACAGAGACTGACATTCTTTGATTCCCTAGAGATGTATCTGCATACCTAACCCAGCCTCATTCTGCAGCAGAGCTGGATATCCATCCTACAATGAAGCTAGTACCTCTATCCACCTGTGAACTATCCCACTTTCTCATCAAAAATATAAAAAGTTCTTGATGCATGAATATTGTGGTATGGGTCTGTAGTGTAGAAAGTTGACCACCTCCACTATAAAAAGTGTACTGGAAAGTGGAGATAAATGGGCTTTTTTTTTCCCCTATGAAACCTCAAGGCCTTTTTTCCATATCTTAGTAAGCATATGCATACTGACAATAATATAAGCAGAAATTCCTGCTCATGCCGTCTGCAGACAGTTTTACAAATGAAGCTGTAGTGTAGTAAGCTGCTTCTTCTAATGTTCATGCTATTCAAAGGGGAGAGTTAGCAAACCTGATTGACAGAACCCTAGCAAGATTACAGGAAAAGTTAGTAACCACTAAAAACACTGCCTGTGGTATAAGACTGAAGGGAGAAAACATTTGCATCTTCATCTACGCTCAGCTGCCAACTTGAATTTTAATTACTATAAGCACTTAAAAGACTTGTTTTCTCTGACAGTTTGACTAGAAACAAAGTACTTGTATGGTCTAGGGAATAGGTCTGGTTAACTAAAAAGGCTGCAGAGCAACAGCTTAAACTTCCTCCCAGAAGAAACATGGCAATTCCTTAGCATATGAATGATAACAAACAAAATTATAGAAGTTCTTATATTCTCTACTTGAATGCATTGGTCTACAATACAAATCAGAGGTTTAAAAACCAACAATAAAGAGCAACGTTCTGACAAATCATAATGAATTATCAGCTTACCATCAACAAGGGAAGGAATAGATCTCTCGTTGTCTGAATTTGAGAAAAGGATCAACTCCTTGTTAATGAAGTCATTGTAAGTCAAATGTTTTGTTGCTGTACCATATAAAAATTGCTGAAAAAAACACATACATTATTCATTCAATACAAAAACTACATTACATTTAAATCTCACCCACCATATTTATTACTATTATTTAGCACTTACCTCGGGAAGGCCATGTAGCCGACGCTGTCGCCTGTCTTCCATGAAGTTTGTTAACCACTCTTTTCGGTCATCAATCTTCTTCTTACTGAAGGCCTGAAAAGATTCCAAGTACACTAAATTATCAGCATATATATGTTTGTGTAAATGTATGTTACTTTAGTCAGAATTTTAAGTGTACTGCACTATCTGATCAAGTATTTAATAATACTTATTTGGACAAGATATTCCATATAACTAATGTTTATGTTTAAGCAGCAGTACAAGCACATGACATTTCAGACATTGTTGCACAAGGCTTTTTGAACTGACAGATATTGCACTGATTGTAATTTAAATTTATATTACTTACACAAAATCTGTACACATTTAGACAAATCTTATCATTCTTATTCCTCTCTTCACATCAGAGTTGTCCTTTGATACACAAGTTTAAAGGTGTTGCGATTTTCCCCAAATAATTTTAAGGTTGGGTTCACCATTTAGACTGAACTATAACCAGCTGTCATCGAGAAAATTAACTGAAGGTACTAGGAAAAAATATCCCCCTTTTCTTGTCCTCTCCATGCCCTGTTTGCTCTGTCAGCCACAGAATATCAATAATCTGTAGCTGTTCCTGAGTGGTTGGCCCTAGTCCTCTTAAGAAAATTGATAACTTGACAAAATTGACACTTCATGAAAAGACTAAGCCAGAATTTAGGTCAGCTGACTGCGGGCCTTAGTCTTCATGATGACAAGGTGTCACTTTAAAGCAACCACTTATCACTACAAAAAGACACAGGAATGTTCTGAAAGACTTTGTTCTGTTACAGAAACAGAGTTCCCCTCCAGTGAGTTTCTTCTCCAGAAGACTAAGAGAAGAATACATAAAAACTGAGTATGTGGTTTAAGCAAAATTTCAACTACTTTGGGAAAATTTTGTGAGTTGTTGAAGTACTGCCTTTTTTTCTCAGGGAATAACATACAGACACTCCATCATGTCCTGATTTCAACCACTCTCCTGCATAAGACAACAGTCGTCAGCGCTATCTTTTTTAACGGACTCTAACTGGAGCACTCCAAAAGAGCTCAATGCGTCATTTCATTTCCTTGGAGACCATAGTATTACATAACAAATAGTAAACCATAGTAACGTACTCTCTGAGAAAGGGACTAAGTGAGATCACCCTGGTTTGCATCAGATTGACTTCCTTTGTGAACAAAGCTTGACAACTCACAATGTCAGACCTCTGAAAGCTTAAGATTAGGCGTTTGTAAAAATATGACTGAACTCTTACAATTTTCTTCTGTCTCCTTTCAGTGTATCTATACTTTTTCTAGACCACTGAAGTGACAAATGACCAAGAGCTGGATCAGCATAAAAATTATTTTAATAGAATAAAAATTATTCTCAAATATTTATTCTTGACTAGAATAAAAAGGGTTTTTTTCTCTCTCTACTTAAAACTGCTATTCTAAGACTTCATTTACAAGCAAAAGAGTTCTTCAGAATGCTGAAGAATTTGCTATGTGGAATAATTTTTGTTTTCCTAGATTACAGCTATCGTGAGACCTGGTAGGGCCTATAATCTTACACCACCTATGCCCAGAGGTAAACTTGGGGCTGGGATTATAGCTATCAGCAGAGAAAATGTGGGTAGGAGTGTAAGTGAAGCTTCTGTTAACAGCTTCAGTACTAGTCAGTAGTTGTTCCCGGTGTAACAGAGATGACCAGTTTCATCCTGAATTGACAGAATATCATTTTAGACAACAGTGAGGATCAGCCCTAACAGGTTATATGGCCTCAGATATCAGCTTGTATATGGAGGTCTATTTGCAGAAATAGAACTCAATTCAGGATTGGTTTAATTGCATATTGGTTTAATGCATATATAAATATACAGACTCCTTTTCTGTCTAGACGAACACACTTCTCTGGGATGGGGAATCATGGATTATATTTAAGTGCATCTTGGGCAGATGTGAAATTAGTGGTACAAATAACTTCTGACACATCAGGCTGGTTTTTTTCAACAGAACAAATACCTACTATACCTTTCTGTTAGTAAAAATACACCATTTTACTAGATCCACAGTAAAAGGAAGAAGTTGTTATATAAGGAAAAAGCTGTTTTGTCTAAGATGGGTATTTTCCCATTTTAATTTTTTCTCTCCCACCCTTTTTCTCTGTAATATCACCTACAATTAAAATAGCAAATTAAAGTAGATAAAAGGTGAAACACCTCTTGAGAAAACAGCTTCGTTCCAGACACTCCATCCTCTGTCCTTCCACAAGCTCTCTTTGAAACACAAGTAATTTCCTGCACACAACTATCTAAAAGATTTCAAACTCAAGTATGTATAACACATGCATGAATACACGTATGCAACACTGATATATCTTCAATGAATAAATAATTTATCTGATCTTATTTGCTCAGAAACAAAATTTAGATCCCAAGCAGATGTGAAACATCATTTGTTTGGGCTCTGTTGCCTTGCTCAGAACACTCTTTTGCATTTTCTGTCTTCAAAAGCAAGTCTGAATGTAATGTTTCTTGATATCCACACCATGCAAAATTGATCAAAGCTACTAAGCAGAAGGTAGAGCTGATTTTGTAGCGTAGATAAAGCTCTTATTCCAAAATTTAAAATCTTTTCCTAAAGCTTTTTTCTCTCCCAAAAGTATTTTTTTCAGTTACTCCAAAAAAAAAAAAAAAACCAACGTGTTAGGACTTCCTCATGTGCCATTTCAGTAAACAATGACAACTAAAACATATCATACAGAAGCATTTTTATAAGTTCTTACCAGTGTAATGGCAGCATCATCTTCAGGACCAGCATATCGAAATAAGATCCGATGTCTTTCCATGTCAGCAAAATATTCTTTTGCTTCTTTAGCAGTGCTGGTACCCAAACCTGTGCAATAAAAAGAAATAGTTACTCCATATTAAAAATTCAAGTTTCATTAGTTTACCCCTTTTATTTTACTGGGAATATTATAAAATCCTTATAGAAGATACTATCATGAAAGCAGCTACAAATAAAATTTCATAGCACCCATTTATTATGTATTTTTAGATTCATGAGGTTCAGCTATTTGTTTTTAAACAAACCTTTGTAGTATTTTATCTTCCATGCTTTATGATTCTCCATATGTTTCTTCCACTCGTCAAATTCAGGAATACTATAGAATGAAAGTTCTTGCTTATTTTTGCTTGCCTTTAAAAAACAAAAACCAAAAAAACCTCATCAACTTTTCCGTTGCACTGTAAGTAGTAAATAAAATCTCATTAATAGAACCCATACCTTTACAATAGGAGTGATGAATTCCTCAAGAAAACCATGTTTCAACAGTGATGGCCAATTGTGATGAATAAAATTGATCAACAAGCCTTTTATGTGAGATCCATCCTGATCCTAAATCAGAACATGAAAACATGAGGCAATCTTATAAAACATCAGATCCCCCAAAACCACCAAAAAACCACTCACTGGCCCGGAAACATCAAAACAATGTCTGTTTACAGAAAACATAGAAGGGAACAGTTAGTTTTAATTTGGATTCCAAGCTGGACTTGGGTATAAAATAGCCACCTGTGAATGGCACTATCCCTGAGCTAACAATAAGCTCTTCCAAGCCAAGTGCACAGTTGCAGCTCAAAGGTTTCTTTGCCTGTGGCATGTCTTCTCTGAGAGCTAGACAGCTCTCCCAGACAGCATGGAGCTGAATCTTTGTGGAAGAAAGCCAAGCCTGGCCCACAGTTCTCACTGGTGTTAAGATGCTTGATAGTTCAACCACTCTGGAAAAAGTAACAAAGCTTCACAAATACCCAAAGCATAGGATTCCTAGACTTCTAAAATCTGAACAACGGACACACTCTTCATGAGATTATCCAAAAATAATTGCCTACATTCTTGTCTCTCCCAGACTTTCTAGCATTACTATCTCATCTACTGTTCCTTTTTGTCCTTACTTTCAACATATTTTTGAGTTATCAAAAGCATTCTTGTTTATACTTGTTTTTATCATTACTTTGGCATCTCTACTACCGTGCAGCAAAGTTCAGTTGTTCATTTGGAGTAACCAAAACAACACATAGATAAGTTATTCCCATAAAAAAACCTCATATATTAGGGATCCCCTCTGAATACATCCACGTTGTGTGACACAGAGGCAGGTTATAATGCACAAAAAGGTAACCTACCAAATTTCAGCAAAACACATTTTAAGAAGCTCTGTATATTAAAACCTGTGAATTTCAGACTCACCTGATCTGTCATGATCATAATTTTTCCATATCTCAAACTTTTCAGAGATTCTGGATCTTCATAGCTTTTCTTGTATTGTAGTCCAACTATTTTGATGATGTTGTTGATTTCTGCATTTTCCATAATCTGTATAAAAACGTTATCTTTGCAGTCAGTGTAAAAAGCAGAAATTCAGAAATATCCCAATCTTTTTCAGGTGAGCTTTATAGCTACTTCTTCAATGCACCCTTACCTCAACTTTATACCCTTTTTATCCCCAGCCCCCTTGCAGCCTTCACGCTTGTAAATATTTCTTCTGTACATGCAAATTCTCAAGACTGCACCACTCCCTTTCTCCTCTAAAGCCAGAGCACTTTGGGTCCAGAAAAGTGCATGTAACAAAAAGTCATCTCACAAAGCTGCCTTCTCTTTCCACTATTTCTATGGGCATCTGCAACACAACTCTTATTATAGACAAAGTACAGACAGCAGCAGAAGTAATGTGATGAGGTAATGCTGCTGCTACTGCCTCACATTGGAAGTCAATGAAATCACATGGCAATGGAGAAAATATAAAATTTTAGAATTTTTAAGTATTCAGGTAAAATGTTAACGTGAGTCGTAGCATAATTTCCCTGCACTTGTGAAGAAATGAACTTTATCATCCCAGTACCATACTACTACACTTCATATTTCCAGGCTTATCCCAGGCTTTAAAGTAGCTGGTACTTCATGAAATCCCAGCCACAAAATTTTCATGAAAAAGTAAAAATTAAAATATGAAGATGTAACCTTAGAAATCAAAAATAAACAGAAGACATCCATTTGTCAGCTAAAAGGAGATGACAAGACTACTTACCTGTTTGTGAGAAGCTTCTCGAACATTGAGAATTTTACCCCTGAGTGGGAATACTCCATATCTGTCTCTACCAATAACACCTAAGCCAGACACAGCTAAAGATTTGGCAGAGTCTCCTTCTGTTAATATTAACGTGCAGTCCAAGGAATGTTTGCCACCTGCAGTCCAGGAAGAAGTAGAAGTAAGGCAAAAAACCAGAAAGCATAACTTTTAAACTCAAATAATAGAAATACAATTGAATCAGTCATTAGTATTCTTCCCACTCTACATCAGGTAATTTAAATAGGCTGAATTTCTGGTTTTAGGGATGGCCCTCCATACCACTAAAACTACACAACAAGAATAAGTATCCTTGCCCTTAGCAATACACTATGGATTGCTATGGACAAGGAGCAAAATAGACAAAATGGGATGCAATGGTGGTGCATCTTATGTAATGGTCCCCATACATCTGCACAAAAACAAAAAAAAAAGACAGATTGCTTCTGTACCTTTACCATTTCATTTTTCTAGCTGCAAATTTCTTACACACATATATTATGCATGTCTGAGTTATATACGGGAGTTATTTCCCATTCTGCATTTCCCCTTTCCTCACAGTATATTTTCAGAAGTAATTCAATAAATTACATTTTCATGGTTTCTTTTTTTTATTGTCCATCAGCTGAAGCCAGGCAACTGTAAGAAAGACCTGACAGAAAAGCTCAAAAGATCAGAACATGTGCACTTATTATACATTCTCAGAAATTTCTCGAACAGAAGAAACAAGTCTTTACTAATAGTGTAATTTTGATTCTACAAGACACACTGCATTTTGGTGCCTGTGTGTCCAGTGCACTCAAAACTGGTATGAGATGTATGTTTTGTTTATTGCAACTGTAATAGTTGAATAGATGTTCTAAATAATAAGCAGGAACCCACCCTTTTCCAAGGGTGCAAACGCTCATTAAGCAGTTTTGCTTTTTTATCAAGGCCAAGTGGTAGGAAAGATTGCAAAAAAACTTCAAGTTGTTTAAGTCTGCCTACTGTTAATAGGATAGTTTTGAATATATTGGCATTCAGAATACGTACTTTGATTTGCCTTTACCTGGTAGGTAACAACAACCCTGCACTTCCTATTACACAGAACTTACATTCAACATCTTTGGTCTTCTGAATCAGACATATGGCTTAATAGAATCTAAATTAGGCAGCTATTCACACTGTATCAAAAGGTGTCAATAGCTACCATGTTATCAGCAAGGTGGAATCCAAATACCAAGAAAAATACTAGTCTGCTGGTTTAGAATATATGAGAGCCAATTTTTTTTCCTAAATGAACGGCAGAAAACACATCTAAATGTCATGCAGGTGCACTTTCTTCTGGAATGGATGCAATCATTAGCAATTAATTTCATGGAAATGCAATGTGCCAGGTATTTTCCTGAACACAACTCTAAAGAACTCAGAGAAAACTACATGAACAGGAAGGCTCAAAGCAGGCTTTTATTCTTCACCAGATTTAGTAACCTAGCTACTCCCTTACAAGCCTATATTCCTATTCCTGGTTCTTTATTTTTCCTTTCATTTCTACCTCTTCTCCTCCAACAAGCCATAGAACTATGTATACCTCATCAAGATCTCAAGAAAGCAAGAATGACCAGGTACAGGACTCAGTACCTCACTCTTTTCAGTGGCAGAGGAAATCTGCAACAAGTACATCACTGTACAGACACCTCTCTCTCCTATTCCTAGGTATTAACCAGTATTGATTCAAAAATTCAGTGGTATCTGGCACCCAAGAAACCTGTGGATGCTGCACCTCAACTATAAATTCACTCTTGAAGAAAAAATAAAATCTAAAACCCACAGGAATAATTAAAGCCAGAGAGGTCTGTGGCCAGACACTATTCTCTCCCAGCTGCACTAGACTACTTCAGTCCAACAACTACTGGCACCTGCTATTAGAAACAAAAGCCAACCCTGTTCCCTCATCTGACTGGGATGCTTATGAAAATGTAATTCCTGGGATCCTTACAAATATTTATTTGTCCAGAAACATAACTACATCAAATAAGACTATTGTATTTTGCTGTCAGATTATAGATAACCTCTGTGTGACACGTATGTATGTCCTGAAGCCATCTCCCTGAAACTATACCTTCATGCATCAGTTAAACCTTTTCTCCAGCTTATGGGGAGGTCTGAAATTCTTTTGAAAAGACTATTTATAACTGTGTAACTGTTCGTGATATGCTTAGTCATGTGCACATTCATAGCAAACTTTCATACAGCAAAGAGTTGAATTTTTTGGACCTAGAAGAAGCGATCATCGCCTCTCACACACAGGAATAGCACGTACAGTCCTTACTTCACCTGACCCTGAGAATCCCCAGTCCTTTCTATTAAGATCCCAAAGACAGAAAGAAAGATTGATAGTTCTACAGTGTCTTGTTCTGTGTACTCATTAAAGAATTTCCATGGCACCAGGACTTCCTTTTCCCCTTATGTTAAGAAACAAGCTTTCAGTCAGACGCAGTCACCAACCAAAGTTCATTGAGACAAGTTCTCAAGGGCAGAGCAACAGACATTCAGCCACACTGAAGGAATCACTCTTCTGTATCATCTTCTGCCTTCCCTTTCTCAATGAAAGTAG
This sequence comes from Nipponia nippon, assembly GCF_047370975.1. Classification (NCBI taxonomy): domain Eukaryota; kingdom Metazoa; phylum Chordata; class Aves; order Pelecaniformes; family Threskiornithidae; genus Nipponia; species Nipponia nippon. The sequence goes on along the minus strand of NW_028262290.1, from coordinate 124,572,474 downwards.
CTTTTTATTGAGGTCAGAGATCCTGATTATAGCATTAGCTTAGTTCTCGTGCAAAAAGAACTAAAAATTCCTATTTATTTTCAAGAGCAAACAGATGATCCATATGGTACCTTCAGTCTTTAAAAAGAAGGGACTAAAGAACTTTTTACTAAATGTATTACTTGTGATCCTCCAATTTAAAACATCTCTGCCAGTATATATAACACCTCAGAAAGTCAGGCCTAGTGTGAATATGACAACACACATCTTATTCGGAAACTGAATGCCTTTCTGCCTTCCTGTGTGTCCACCCTGAATGTGCAATGCCTTCAACGGGAGAAATCTAGTATGTTCCAGATCTTCAATAAACCAATATCTGGGTAAGCCTCCTTGGGAGATGCATAGTTCCTGCTCCCCATGTAAGAATAACTAGGCGGCAGAGAAATACCCAGGTAACAGGGATCCAAGCCATGCAAAACTTTAAGCATCAGTGTTGAGCCCAAATGAGTCTCTACATGCCTTCTTAGTTGAGGAAGTTCCAGGGTGAAAGGTAATGTAATATTTTATTAGCTCCCCTGTTAGAGGTTCTTCCTATCCCTCACCCTCAGCGAAAAAAACTGAGTAAAAAGTTATTTTGAAGCCTGGTCTCCAAAGCAGAGCTAAAAAAACCTATGAAGAAAGTGTATCCAAAATCATTCATTATGTTGTTTATGAGCACTAGGCTTGATATCCATAAAAACATTTCTCCAAGCACACGATCTTCTAGGCAAGAAAAATACCAGGAACATGCATCTGACTAAGGAATACAAATTCCATAAGCAAAACAATAGTTAAAGGAAATATGATTATCAACTCTTGAGGCAAAATATGACATCTGAATAACTGGAAAAGTAATAAAATACTGAAGAAAACTCAATTAAAAAAATTAATAACCTGAGCCCAAGGAATCAAAAAGAAAGGGGGGAAAATTAAACAGAACTCATCATCTCATCAAGTCATCCTTGACTTGAACACTGGAGCTCAAAAAAAAAAAAAAAGAAAAAGCCCCTTTACCAGTCTTACATGCTTTTACCTACTTAACCGACCCACTTACTTCACTGCAATTTCTCTATCTTTGCTTAATGTAAGGATGTATTAAAAACCAACTAACATTAACACAGACTGGCAACATTTCAAGCTCTTTAGTCATATGTGCCCCTCAAATAATTCAAGGACAACTCCCATCCCATTGCTATTGGCACAAAGATTGCCAGCTGATCCTGATTCTTGCCTGTGCTAGGAAGCAAGCCAGCAGAGATTGCCAGTTTGCCCTATATCCCCAGACAGGAACATAATGGCATTTAAAATCTCATGAAAAAAAGTCTCTTGAACCATTCCCTCAGTCTGCACGCTATGTGATCTAATTCCTGTAGCTTGTGACCCTATAAAGATTCTGATCTTTTTGTATCAGAAAGGTCAAGAAGACTAGTCACCTCCAAAATAGAATATTGGTAACACTATTTAGCTGGAAACAACAATTAGAAATATGTGTTCTTTCAATATGGAACTTTACTGCCGCTTTTGTTCAGTGTTATTAATTCTCTACCCTAGAGAGGACAGTGTTCCTAATATCAAACTCACCATCATGCTTTAATTCTAGCTCTAGAAAGTTTAGAAAACAAGAAAGATTTTTATTAAAAAATATACATGAGAATGAGAAATAAAGTTAGGTTTAAAATGATGATGTCTGTGAAAAGTCTATGAAACATTAAAGATATTAAAAATATGTGCTCTTACCAGCATCATTAGCATCGTCCAGTTTCGGAATGCCCTTGATTTTACTGTGTTTCACTGACGAACATTTTTTGTTCAGCTGAGTTTGTGCCTTAAATTTGACCCAATTCAAAATACTCTCTATGATACCACAGTTAGAGGCCTATAAGCAACAGATCAGAATTGTGGATGAGAAAAGTAAAGCTTCACACAGCAGATTCTTATCTCTCAATTTTAAGTCACTCATGTAACACTGTTTCTCAAAGCCCTCTAAATTTTAAAAACTGCAACATATGAAAGGTCAAGGAATTAACACATACTTTACTGTCTAACATTTTATGCACACAAAACCAAAACACAACAATCACACAGCTTCTTTTCCACCCCTTGTATAATTGGTGGAAGGAGGAAAAGAGGACTGAGACCTAATAAGAGGTTGTCTTATGTTGTGTGGTTGATGTGCTGAGACATTTTAGGTACTAAGCACCTGCTTCCTGGACTTTGACAGCAAAAAGTAACCTTATGGGATATTTATGACCACTTAAAGTTTCTTTGGAAATGACTGAAAATGACCAAAAGACAACCGAAAGCATTTAAGAATAAAGCTCTATATCAACCATTTCAGAAACTAATAATATTTTAAGAAACACATCTACAGCAAAAATAACATGTAGCATATTTTCTAAACTTAAAGTGCTTTAGGTTTGGTTTTACATCAAAAGAGAATACAGGTGGAGCAAAATACTGTGAGCTTTGGCTTTTCATTATCCCCCATAATACAGCACTCACTGGTTAGAGATTCTGCTGCACATTTAACACCTCTGGAGATCAATGCTCACTTCTGGGAATATTAGAAACACTCCAAGTCAAACCTACTGACAGAAATACAGCCTATATAACAAAATCAGAAGAATGAACACAAGATTGGGGTGTGTTTTTTTTTTTCCTGTAAGTTCTACAAGAATGTCACCAGTAACACAGAATTAGAAGAATAAAACACTATACAATAAATTAAGTTTTGATGCCAAGAGGACTAGCAGTGACACCATTCTCCTTACTGCTGGAGTTCCAGTTATGCTACTAGCACTAAATAGGACTTAGTATAATGATTTCTGGCTAACAGAATTCTACTTTTCCCTCCTTGTGTAAAAATATAGTAGAGGAAAAACCTCTACCATGTATTTCTACTAATGCATTCATTTAGAGTAGCAATTCTTAGCCTGTCTACAGGCAAAATTTCTAAACTTGTTTACCTGAATAAGTAAATGTGACATGTTCCCTCCCTCTCTTTTCACTTCAGTGAAAAGACTGATATCAAATCATAGAATCATAGAATACCAGGTTGGAAGTGACCTCCAGGATCATCTGGTCCAACCTTTCTAGCACAATCCAAACGAGATGGCCCAGCACCGTGTCCAGCTGAGTCTTAAACGTGTTCAGCATAGCGGAGTCAACCACTTCCCTGGGCGGATTATTCCAATGACTGTTCTCATTGTGAAAAATTTACCTCTTGTGTCCAATCAGAATGTCCCTGGGAGTAACTTGTACCCAGTACCCCTTGTCCTCACTATGTGACTCCTTGTAAAAAGGGAGTCTCCATCTTCTTTGTAGCTCCCCTTTAAGTACTGGTACATGGTGATGAGATCACCTCTAAGCCTCCTTTTCTCAAGGCTGAACAAGCCCAGCTCTCTCAGCCTATCCTCATGCGGCAGGCTTCCCAGACCCTTGATCATCTTGGTGGCCGTTCTCCGGACCCCCTCCAGACTGTCCACGTCTTTTTTGTATAACGGGGACCAGAACTGTACACAGTATTCCAGGTGTGGCCTGACAAGTGCCGAGTAGAGAGGGATAATGACTTCTTTATCTCTGCTGGTGATGCCCTTTTTGATGCAACCCAGCATCCTATCGGCCTTCTTGGCTGCAGCAGCACACTGTTCACTCATGTTGAGCTTCCTGTCCACCAGGACCCCCAGGTCCCTTTCCACGGAGCTGCTCTCTAGCCAGGCGGATCCCAGTCTGAGCTGCACTCCTGGATTATGTTTTCCCAGGTGCAAGACCTTACACTTGTCTTTGTTAAACTTCATAAGGTTCTTGTTAGCCCACTCTTCCAGCCTATCCAGATCTTCCTGCAGGGTGGCTCTCCCTTCAAGAGTGTCTACTTCCCAACTCAATTTGGTGTCATCTGTGAACTTCATCCGGCTACACTTGATCCCGTTATCCAGATCACTTATGAAAATACTGAATAGTGTTGGGCCCAATATCGATCCCTGGGGGACCCCACTTGTGATGGGTTGCCAGTTTGAAAAAGAGCCATTTACCACCACACTTTGGGTGCGGCCCGTCAGCCAATTCCTCACCCACTGCACAGACCACTTTGTCCAGGCCATAACGCATCAGTTTCTCCAGGAGGAGGCCATGGGGAACTGTATTGAAGGCCTTGGAGAAGTCCAGGTAGACGACGTCAACCACTCACCCCATGTCAACCGAGCAGGTCACTTTATCATAGAAGGCCACCAGATTTGTCAGGCATGATCTGCCTTTTGTGAAGCCGTGTTGGCTTTTCCCAATCACGTGCTTCATTTGACTTGTGATGGCCTCCAGGAGGATCTGTTCTATGACTTTCCCAGGGATTGAAGTAAGACTGATGGGCCTATAATTACCCGGATCCTCCCGTGAGCCCTTCTTGTAGATAGGGGTAACATTTGCCTTCCTCCAGTCCTCTGGGACATCCCCCGATCTCCACGACTTCTCGAAGATTATAGAGAGTGGCCCTGCAATGACATCAGCCAGCTCTCTCAACACCCTCAGGTGGATGGCATCAGAGCCCATCAATTTGTAGGGGTCAAGCTCCTGTAATAATTCACATACTAACTCCTTCATCAGTGATGGTGGGTCTATGTTTGGATCCTCCTGCATTTTTGTTCCCAACGCCTGGGATCTAACAGTGTTGGTAAAGACAGAGGTGAAGAAGGTAGACAATATAAGGTAGACAATATTCTCAACAATAAGGTAGACAATATTCTCAACTTCAGAAAAATATTTTAACACAGAAAATTGGTCAAGGTCTATGTTTGGGTTTTAAGAGACAAATTCATTTCACCAATATAAATACCAGAATCTCCAACAAATGAGCTGATCAGGTGAAGCTCGCTTTTAAATCCAGGGCAACTGCCAAAATATAGTCATTGCTTCCATTATTAAGGCCAGAGAACGAACAGAAGTTCCTCCATCCAATTTTCATAGTATGCTAATGCCCCTAGACTACCATAATGCACTAATTAATCTTCTGCTACATAACATATGTACACTCGATCCAGTGCATCAATTCCTGCTTCCCCGAAAAAAAGAAATATGCTTTACTTACTGCTTTAAAAAATTTCTCAGATAGCTGGCACTTGGACCCAAAACTTTTAGGCTGCAATGTCATGTTTTCCTTTGTCTGGGAATCAAATGATGGGTTTTCAATCAAGCAATTAACAAAAACCCATATATGATTCTTCACCTGTTGAAAACATAGAAACCAATTTACTCAACAAAATTACCACATTCATCTTTTTCAATATTTTTGTACAAAGTTACTTGCCTGAAATGGTTTCACTGAAACTCCAGCTTTATTCTTCTTTTTCACCACTTCTATCAGTTTGCCCACAACCTGATCCACCACATAATCAACATGCCTACCACCCTTAATGAGGGAAGAGAAAAAAAACAAAACAAAACCATTGAATTTCCTAATAGCTTTTAGCCATATTAACAACGTTCCTGTACTCATACTTAAGTTTGAAAATCCATGCACATTAAGCTGCAGCACAACAAAGGAAAATTTGTTTTAAAGTTTCTTTCATGTCATTCAGTCTTCATACAAGTGAGGATGATGGATGTTACATAGAACAGAAGAAGCAGGAGACCTCTCATTCACTGTGCAGTGGTGGACTTCAAATGTAGCTGCTTACATCTTAAGAGTATGGCAGATCTGAAAATTACTCTGTAGCACTGGGATGGTACCTGCAACACCACATGGCTGTCAAGAGGTACCTTTTTAACAGGCACATAAACAAACTCGGACTAAAAACATCACACATTCGTTCATCAAATTAAACTTTCCCCATTTGGTTCATAGACTTCCCAAAAGTCATCTCACCTTTTCTTAGCTGTATTTACAGAATTCTCTGAAGAAATGCTATTAGCATTGCTAGCCTTGGGCTCACGTGAGGACAAACAAAAAAAAAACAGAAAGAATATATAGGATTTTCTTCCTCCGTTGCACCATAGCAGCTGACAGTGAAACATTCACAGTGCCTGTCACAATGCTTCCCTTTACCCTGGAAACGTGAGGGGCTCTGAATACTGGTTATCCTTGCTTAAGGCCTTTCCAACTAGATATTTCAAGTGAAGCCATTATTGCAAGAGAACTTTTGGTGGAGGCAATGTATTCACATCCCAACTACTATCCCTAGCACAACAGACCGTGAGGAAGAAATACTTATGTACTTAAACTTTGGAATTAATAAGTCAGAAAAGTTACCTTTTTGAAGCCACATATAACTCATGCTTTGCAATACAGCAGGGTGATGAAAATATATATTATTTTCAATGTTTAAATAGTGGTTTGACTATTGATGAAATTCAGTTTAATTATGGAAGCAGTAAGCATTTGAACACCTTCAGAAGGTGCCCCAAAGCTTCTGTCACCTTCTCTAGCTACAATTCTCTTCGGACTTAAACTTTAAACCAGCTACAAAAAAAACCAAAACACACCGCTAGAAGACAAGTAATTTTGAGATTAAATTGCTTGGAAAATAAAGGCATTTCACATAAGCTTTCTGGGAAAAAAAAGGTCTATTATAGATCTATTACATACTAACAATGACTACTGATTTACATGTGTAAAAGAAACCTAACAGTTATGGGGTATATTCTACAATGCAGAAGTAATCTGAATCAGAACCACTAGTAGAGACCAGACTAGACTAGAATATTTCAGTTGGAAGGGACCTACAATGACCATCTAGTCCAACTGCCTGACCACTTCAGGGCTGACCAAAAGTTAAAGCATGTTGTTAAGGGCATTGTCCAAATGCCTCTTAAACACTGACAGGCTTGAGGCATCGACCACCTCCCTAGGAAGCCCGTTCCAGTGTTTGACCACCCTCTCGGTAAAGAAATGCTTCCCAATGTCCAATCTAAACCTCCCCTGGCACAGCTTTGAACCATTCCCACACGTCCTATCACTGGATCCCAGGAAGAAGGGATCAGCACCTCCCTCTCCACTTCCCCTCCTCAGGAAGCTGTAGAGAGCAATGAGGTTGCCCCTCAACCTCCTTTTCTCCAAACTAGACAAACCCAGAGTCCTCAGCCGCTCCTCATAGGACACACCTTCCAGCCCTTTCACCAGCTTTGTTGCCCTCCTCTGGATGCATTCAAGGACCTTCACATCCTCCTTAAATTGTGGGGCCCAGTAATCAAGGTGAGGCCACACCAACGCTGAATACAGTGGGATAATCACCTCTTTTGATGGGCTCGTTATGCTGTTTGATGCACCCCAGGATGCAGTTTGCCCTCTTGGCTGTCAGGGCACACTGCTGGCTCCTATTGAGCCTGCTGTCAACCAGCACCCCCAGATCCCTTTCTGCAGGGCTGCTCTCCAGCCACTCCTCTCCCCATTTATACTTGTGCCAGCATTACTCCGTCCTAGGTGCAGAACCCAGCATTTCGACTTGTTAAATTTCATCCCATTAATCACAGCCCAATGCTCCAATCTATCTAGATCCCTCTGCAAGGACTCCTGTCCCTCAAGAGAGTCAACAGCACTACTCAGTTTGGTATCATCAGCAAACTTGCTAATGGTGCATTCACCTCGTGCATCCAGATCGTTGATAAATATACTGAACAGGACTGGCCCTAGAATTGAACCCTGAGGGAACACACTAAAACAGCACAAACTTATATCATAGATAAAACATTCCAGATTAGGAAGAACAACTAGTATTTGAACGTATGTATCCTGTAGTCTTTAATTTTATGGAACAGTGACTACTGAAATTGCCTAAACCAATGGTGATAAATATATAAATATTTACAAGTCCAAGGTGACACAACTTCCCTTACAGGTAAAATAGCAGGCTTTCTTCAAAAAGATGTCAAAAATATGAACAGTCCTAAAGCCCTGGATATCTGAAAGCTGTTTACATTTTTGATTATTCAAATGCCTTCCTTTAAATTTATAGACAAAAAGATACAAATAATAATAAAATGCTAAATTCTAGTGGCTGTTACAGAGAGTTTATAATGCTTTGACTAAAATCTATTACCTTGTAAAAAGGAATGGAGTGATGCAGGCACATCCTATACAATTAAAACATATCTAACTCAATGCTCAATATTTTACACAGAAGATCACTTTTGCTTAATATCAATTAGTGCCTTACAAAAATACAGACTAAATAATGGTTCTTGTTCAGACCAATTTGCATTAGGACAGACAAAATAATGAAAACATGTCTATGGAGACATTCATCATGAGATAACAAACAAAAAACCCTCCTTCTTTAAAGCTGTTTTAAAAACAGAACTGAGGAGGAAAAAAGCTTTTGATGAGTATGAGAAAGTATAGGAGAGACAAGAAATAAGAAATAGAAAACAACAAAACCAAGAAAAAACAGCAGCCAAAAAGACAGAGGAAAAGAACGAACTAGCAAGCAAAACCCAAAACTTAGGATTCTGTATTTTAAGGAAGCGTATGCATCTGAAAAGACTAAAGAAGATGTAAAGTGGTTGAATTGACAGGAAATAGTATCTGTGTTCTCAACTTCATGTAGAAAGTAGAGATGAAAAGAAAAAGGAGAGAGGAGGTAAAAAAATAGTTTAAGATGGTAAATATTATTAGTCATAATCAAAACCAGTACTTGCACTTCAAAGAAACCATCTATGGTTTCTGCCAGTCTCTAGAGTCACCTACTAAACAGCAACACAAACCACTAGTGTGTTTCAGAAGCACCACACATACAAGTATTTTTTCATGGCATTTCTTCTTAAAAAAAAAAACAAAACAAAAAAAAACCAAACAAAAAACCCCAAAACCCACGAAAATTAAAACACAACAGTTTTTATTCACATATGGATGACAGCGTTTCAGCAGAGGAGAGTTCATGTGAAAGTTGATACATCGACATCCTGCCACTTTAAAGAAAAAACAAACTGTAACGAAAAGCTACTACAGGAAAATATCAAATTACATGTTTGAAAAAAAAACATTCCATATTTGAATGGCAATTTTAAAGTGCATTACTTTTACTCATCACATTACTGAAAACTTATGCTTACGGCAATATCTAAGTATATTTTTTTTATTTACAACTTCAGCAATTTTTTTTTGCAATTTTAGCACTTCAAATATTTTGCTAAAACTAACATCTGACACATCAAAAATTAGCTACTTACCAGTAATTCTTCTTCTTAGAAGATATTAGTTACTATAACAGTTCCCCATTCCTGTGTCCATTCTTAGTGTGTAGCATTGAGTGAGGGATGTTCAGAGCTCAAAGTTGGGAACCTTTCAACCATCTCACCAGTAGGTGGCACATTTACCCACTATAGAAGCATAACAGCCTATAACTGCCCCAACTGTCAGTACATTTTAATATAAGACAGAAGAAGAAAAATACCCTCTAAATCTAGAGGGCTGTCAATGACTATTATGACTACCGTATTAGGAGAAAGAGCACTAAAACTGCATAACCTTCTTTTCCCAGAAGGTAACCATTGTGACTGAATCCTAGTCTTGGAAACTTCAGGATGCAAAGACATCTAGTGAAAAGGTAACAACTAAAATCTTAAAAATTAAGCTTAGACTGGCTCCTATATACATTCTATTTATATTGTCATCAAAAGCCAACAGCCTCAATTAATTGCAAGGTAAGCCATATTTAAATTCTATGGACAGATAAATGGTTCATATGGCAAACAAATTCAGAAGCTAATTATAAATTTTTGAAATTTTCATTGAATTAGCTATACAAATAAAACCCTATTTTCTTTTGTATTTGTTTTCTATTATGTTTATTTTATTGGAATAAATCTGAAAATGTCAAGCTCTGGAATTGTCCTGAATTTCTTGCTGAACTCTAGCAAATTTTAAGAGGTTGGGATGCTCCCTCCACCCTAGTCTACTATCTGACACTGCATCTGTATTAGCTGAGCATTTCTGCTAAAATGATTAGTAGTATTACAGTTAGCAGTGCCACCATATTAAAAATATCATTAGATTGTTATGTTAATAACTGATGTTTCTACTACAATTTCTACTACAGCTACTATTTGAAATTGAAAACTTGAGAAGACCATGTTTAATCCTCCATTTATATACAAGTCTCACCAAAAGGTTATCTGCACAACTGTGATAGCTACAAACATTCTTTCAAATGCTGCCTGAGAGCCTGAAGCCGAATTCTGTGGTGGTCTACTGTGGCAAAATTGTGAATAAATCGGGACCTGACCAAGGTAACAAATTTACAAGAACAAAACAAGGGAGTTGTGCCTCAACATACTGCCTGACCTTCTACACACCCCTCAAAAAAACCCCCACCAACCTAAAAAAAAACTTGTTTGGAATTTAAAGCAAGTTCAAAAAAGGTGGAAGGGAAGTTACGACTGGGTGAAATTTATCCAGAAACAGAAATGAAAAGCTTTCAGCAAACAGCGATAAATAACCAAAAAACAGCTGAAATGAGCTCCTCACCTGTTAGCAGATAAGGGGACAGGCAGTTGACGCAGTTAGTTACTAGCCATTATGTCTCATCAGTGGGTAGTTGCACATCAATTGCTGGTGAGGTGGTTCACCGGCCCCGAACATTCCACATCCAGTCACACACATAAGGCATGGATCGGGAGAGTGGGAAAAACTAGAAATTACAACACTTACCTTTGAAGAATACACAGTACTTTTTCTATGAATTTTCTTAAAGAATATATGATAACAATGTATGTGTAACTGCATGATGGGTGAAAATTGATCCAAAAGAGTCAAATTCAAAATCTTTTGAGTAAGTGTATGCAATATATTTAACTTAGGAGTCAATAAATATTCGTTTTTTTTCAAATACATTTTCTTCACCTGATTATCAAACATTATTAAGTTTCTCTACATTGCCAGCTTCTTCATAAAGGTATTGTATACATCTTTAAGGTCATGCTATTTTTCTTCTTTATGTTGCATAAAGAGGCCTGAATAAAAACTAAGTCTTAACCTTTCAACTACCAGATACATTTGTTATCCTTAGTTTTGACAAGTATCAGATAAGCATTTCATTAAAATGCAAACTCAGAAAGTAAATATTCTACAATGAAATAAACTATCCCTCTTAGCACTGAAGGCTGGTTCAGCTACACTGAAAATGACACTGGAAGAAGTTATGTCGTAAAAATTATATACCACCAAAACACTGTCTACACACCATCTACCACCGAGATTAACACTAGTATTTCTGGGCACCTGCCTAGACTAGGGACCTGGCTTAGTGTAACCACTGGTGCTTATGAACCACTTGTTCCATTAGAACCACTTGAACCCCTAGAATTTTCTTCTGTTTGACTCTTGTAGAAAAGATCCGAGCAAGGAGGGTTTTTTAAAGTGTCTGATTACAAATTCTTCTCTTTCTCATCTTTTGGGGAAGCTCATGGTTAAGATTCCCTAAAACCAGCCTCACCAATCACTAGAATTGCTTGACTGTTGTTAGATCGCTCATCTGGTGCAATTTGTGAAGAGTAGAAATGACAAAGACTTTTTTTCGCCATGTTGGATCCCAGATCCCTAAACCTGGGCCACGCCAAACTGGCATAAACGAGAGTTACACTAGTTGATTTGAGGTGATTGCCTTGGTGCCTGACCACCCCAGCAATTTGAGAAGCACAAAGATTGTACTTTAGTATGCTGAGCATATTGTTGCTTCATCATAACTGAAGATCTGCTATGAGATCATTTCACTACTACTATAGTTGCTAGTAAGTACAGAGAACACCTAGATCCCCTCATATAGAAACACAAATAAAAGAAAATTAATCTCAGCATTTCAGGCCAGTTTTATACATCATAAAGCAATAAATGCAAAGCCATTTTTCAAGAACACCCAAAGCCATTTTTGCCCTCCAAAATTTGCTACTACCCTCTTTAAAGGGGTTTGTGCATTTTTTTAAACTCAATTTCAGAATTATTTTATTACTATGTGTTAAAAAGGAGTAAAATAGTTCCATTCATTTTATATTTAATCAATACCATGTACGCTCACATAAGACATCAGTATCACTGATAGTGATTACTAGCATTTTAAGAACTGGTGCATATTCAGAAATATTGCTATGAATGTATTTTGATTGCATTCAATTGCTCTGCCAGATCCTCTCATGCAAAGGATTATCTCACCTATTTATTTTTAGTAATTCAGATGTATCTTTTTATCAAACATCTGACTGGGCATAACCTTAGCACATATTTTATCATTTACATTTTTTATCGTTTAATATAACTACTCACCTTTGTGGTAGCTATGCTATTTACAAAGCTGATTTGCTGAAACCCTTTTTCACTTAAAGTGAGGCACACATCCCATCGTTCATTCACAACTTCGTGAATAACTTTGAGTGCAACTCCAGTTTCATCCAGCTTGTCTTTTACGTAAAGATCTACATAACTGCGAAATCCATTTACCTATGAGTAATATAGATAACAATTACTATTCTTTGCATAAAATACTCAGTACACTTGAAATATTTTAAATGAGGCTCTTACAGGTAATTTCTTCCCATTCAACATGACTTTGACTCCTTTGCATGACCCGGCCAAATCATATGCTCTCCTTGTCATGAGGGCCACAATATCCTTATCGAGTTTTTCCATTTTAAATTTAGATAGATCTGGCTGGAATGTAATGCATGTGTAGTCATCACCATCGAAATGCTTAATCTTGGGTTCAGAGGTCTTCATCATATTGTTCATCCAAGTCTTTGGAAACAAAACATTTTAGATGTTATTTTACAATACATGTTATCCTCCTCCTTTGTTCCATTTTCCAGCTATGCTAAGACTGCAATAGCTACACAACAAAAAGCTCACAGACATCTTTTAGAAGTCTCCTCTGGTAAAAGACTATGCATAAAATTAATTGCTTTACTAAGATTAGCACAAGCATCAGCGACAGCAGATTTGTGGTTTCTGTAAATATGCAGGTATCATTACCTTGATGGACACGATTCTAATGCAAATAGAGCCCACCACAGAACTCTCTAAATTAGATACAAGTGAGCTAGCTAAACAGTCCTTATTGCCCATCAGTTTAACACTTATCTACTACACACTTCTATAAAGAAGCTTATTAGTCCCTGTGCAGAGACTCAGTTGTCTCTGAGATAGCATCTTAGTGGCTGTGCAGTGTACCAAAGCATGCTTCTTGGCAAACCAACTTGCTCAGACTTGACTCAGGAGTCTTGGTATTGTTCCCTGTTTAAGAACATGAGCATATTTATAAGACCAAGCAGAACTCCTACTCACAGCATTTATCAAAGTTCAGTTGTATTAAATTTTCACAATTTTTGAAAATACTGGAAAACATAGCACTTTATCTAAGTCGTAAAGCACATAATTTTCAAAAAGTACACTCAAACCAGTATTAATTTGCTTTTTGGCAGTCAGCAGAAAATATCACATTTTTAAAGAGACGGGTAAAACCATTGAAATGTATTGTTTATGTAGTGACATGACAGCACAACCATAAATTAATTACTTGTCCAGAAAAAAAGAGAAGGAAGCCACCTTCCTTCCTTCCTTCTTTCCTGGGGAAAGACTCCAAAGCCAAGGAACTTTGGTATCTAATACTCTTACAAAGTTCTTCAAACTTTTAGAAAGGTGGCCACCTCAAAATTATATACAGTAGATCAGATTACATTTAATTCTTGGTCTGTGTGCTAACAATAACAATGAGCAATGGGTACAAACGAGGAGGGAGGGGGGTTTGCACTGAAGTCCAGCTAGGCTAATGAAATTCACAACACAAGAAGAAGATTTTTCAGTGTTTAACAGTATAAAAAAAAAAATCTAGATAATTGCACAGCTAAGTAGAAAGATTTTTTGAGAAACTACATAAAAGCAATTACAAAATGTTTCAATTAAATATATTCTTTGTCACAAGCACATGAACATACTTTAGTTTTAACAGAAGAAATTTGTTTTTCATTTTTAGTCACTTAACACTCCCAGTAAAATATTACTTAACAAAAAACCCCAAATTCTAATGCACAAAGTACCAATTTTACTGACTGAACTACCTAGCCTGCAAACTCTACACATCCATTTCAATGTTAAATGATTCATTTCATGAAATATTCATGAAATATAGAAAACGTGTTAAATTTTAAATTTATTAACTACAGGAAAGGAAAAAAGTTGAGATCATTTCTATACCTGCTTAAAGCTGTGTTTGTATTCCTTGCAAGCAGTTTCAACTGTAAACTTTGTACTAAATATGTTACAAAGTTTTGCACCATAGCCATTGCGTCCACCTGAAAAAACAACATATAGTAAGTTCTTACAGCAGAACCATTTATGATATTCAGAGAGTATGCCAATGAAGTGTTCCTATATAAGACAAAAGTTGGGCCACATGTCAACAGCTATCAAAGGATGCCAAAGATGGAGTTTCACACTACCTCCAATTTGGTGCAACTGCTTTTGCCTCAAAAATGAGCAGTTTGCTCCTCCCCCCAAAGCCAGGATGCTCCCATTGCTTCCCTTAGGTTGATCTACCAGTTGCTTGCTGAAAGGCAAGTGACCTCAACACCCTGATCAGCTGAAAACTAGGTCATGATCAGATCCAAATCACTCTGCAACCATACATCATAATATGGGCAAAATATATGGGGTAGAATAGAACAGAACTAACTTTAATTCATGATCTAAATTAGGGTTACTTCACATTTAGGATAATAAATCATACCCTAATTCATTAAATTTATTTTTTCCTTTCATTTCAAGAGCATACATGTTTAAATGCTTGCATATGTTATAATTAAAACATGAAAATATGTTGTTTGTTACTGAATTACAAGTACTGACATTAAAGATATACACATAAAGTTCTCTGTAAACATTGATATTAAAAAAGAAAAAGTAAAAGTGAAATGACCTAAAGAAAAAAAAAAAATCTAACAGAGCTATAGATGGTGACTAAGTGATCATCTGTTATGAAACAGAATAGAAAAAGTAAGAGAAAGCATACTAAAAAGTAAACAATGGCTTAATTGAACAAAACATAGCATGTTAAATAGGCTTGCCTGTAACTTTTTTCTCATCATCGTCGTAGTTGCTGGATGTTAGCAGCTGCCCAAAAATTAAAGCAGGTACGTATACTTTTTCTACTTTGTGTTCCACAACTGGTATACCCTTTCCATTATTCCATATGCTGATAATGTTTGATTCCCTATAAAACAATGAAGATATTAAGCCAATTAATGTAATCTTGAAAACAGACTCCTGCATACATTTTACCTGTTTAAATAACCACATAAAATACAAAAAAATGCCATATTCTTACCATGTTTATTCACAGCTCTATCAATTTTAATTACAAAACCACCACTTCTTTGTGTTTATTAAATGTCTTAGAAGAAGGAGCATAATTTCCCATACATGACAGTATTTCATATCATAAAAATAACCCCCAAAAATCTGTTTGAAGAGCTTTCACTGTCAACATGATCTGCAACAGAATCCTGAAGTTTAATGACAGAATTATGCTTAAGTTAGAGACATAGCTTTTTAGGTTTCATTGAAGTCCACCCAGACACAGCCAAGTTACCATCTGTTTAAAACTGTTATTTCCCAGTTATGATAAACATTGGAACTTATTTTATGCATCAACACCAAAATCCATCAACATCTGACATCATTAATACTTGTAGCTCTCATATAGAAATTTCATTTTGGACTATTAGAGAGTTCGAAATCATGATAGGCAGGTCAGGCAGATTTACACTACCATTTCCCTCCCACTCCATGATAAAAACAATTTGGTCTACAGAAACTGATAATGCACTGAAAACTTCCAGAAAAATTATTTCTCAGTATATTTATCCTAAAGATTAGGTGTGAAAATTAGGTCTCAAACATTCATTATTCAGTTAAACATCACTGAAAAGGTACTACTAAAGGAACCCAATCAACATCTATTTTAACTATGGTACTTCTCATCAGGAAATATCTCTTTATTCAATTTCAAAAAACAGTGGTAATGACACATTTGCAATCTGCAGTTTCAGTGTGATATAGCTGACTAATTCAAATATAACCTTATCCTAATGCTAAAGGAGTTAACATAGATGTTCAAGAGGTGCAAAATTATGTTACAAAACTTCAAGGTTGGTATTTATGAGTTATAAGTAACCTGGCTGGTTATAGTTATGTACTGCCAAGCTTTCATCTAATCATGAATTTTATGATCTCCTGGTTTTAAGTTTCATTCAATCAAACATTAATGAGTGATTTAGGAAAGCAAATTATTATAAATTCAGAATGATACTGCTTACTGTTAACTACTCTTAATTTACCTTTTCATCTTAAAAAATGAAGCTAATGGAAATAATTTTTAAAATATTTTGTTTTTAAAAAAATCCAATTTCATTTAGTAAAGTCATTTGTACAAATCTGAACTACAATAGCACTGGCAGGGAAAGTAAATGAAAACATGCTTTTACTTACGGATCAATGGATATTTTAATACAAGTCATATTCTTGTCCCTCTGCTTATTGTCAGCAGCATTTACTATGAAACAAAGTAGCACAAATTGTCACTTTCTAGGAGCAATAATTAATTACTCGATTTGTAAAACTGATTATATACATATTCCACCACAAGTTACAATGGTCCAGGTATTTCTTAATCTGGTATCTTTTTGTATATTCTGTATCTTATTACTGAAGTCTATAAATATGACGAAGTATCTGCAAGAAGATATTTTTCAACCATCTTATAATTACCGACTCTATTTCTAGCAGTTAGACTATCTTAGAAATAAATATAGAAGTGTATTTAGTGAGCCTGTTCTCATAACTGTTCTTAACATACGAACACTTCATTCTTCTGATGCTGCACTTGTTTGGATATTTATTACACGTATTACACCATGTATGTTAAAAACCCTAGGAAGTTATATGCATCACCAGATCAGTTTACACATCCTTTTGCCACTCAAACCCAATACTGAAAAAGTCATATCCATTAAGGAGTGCTTTGATTGCAGCAAAAATTATCTCTAAAGAGCCTGTGAGACTTATAACTAACAGTTTTAAGTTAGTTCCTAAACAGTTTACACAGTTTAGGACCAAAAGAAGGATAACTGGAAGTTAATATTTGATCAGAATTTAATTAAACTCCACTCCAATGTATATTAACTACAAACAACAGAAATCAGAAATGCGACTATGGCCATTAACCATGAAAACACATTACAATCATTTCAGCATTTGTCTCATCACCCATGAAATAGATCAAAATAAAACCCAAAAATACCAAAGGACATGAGGATAAATCCATTAAAATATCTTAATATCTTAATAGATTATAAAGATCTCAATATAAGATCAGATACTTGAAGGTGCTTTTGCTAAAATCATTAAGTGCAGTTTCATTTAAAAGTATGCACAGCTACAATGTCCAATTTTTGTAATGTTATTACACCGACCCCTAGCTCTCAAACTAGACTCTGTGGAGCACTTATCAATGCTACATAAAGAAGCAATAAGCCATACAGTACTACGATAATGATATGGTAACGATTTTTCTTTTGAATGGGAGAAGATGGAAGTGACTCCCTCCCGTGAAAAGCCCATAAATTTCATCTATGAGGCAGCACTCAAAAAAGAAGTGACAAAAGATTTTCATTCCCGTATTTCTCAAATTAATTGATGAGTAAAAAACAAACATAAAACCCCCTTCTTTTCCACCTGGCCGAGATATAGTCTTTATTGCCTCCAGGACAGCAATGCTGTAAAGCATAGTTTTAGAGGTATGGATAAGGGCTGAACCCAATGAAGGTCATGACAAAACTTACATTGACCTCAGTAGACCATAATTTACTTTACAATGTAATCCTACCAATCCTTACAATATAACTTCATAAAAACTGATTAGCCCAAGAATTTATGTCAATTAACCCAAAATATCAGTTCATCAGACAGCACACTGTTCAGATGTTGCGCATCTCTACTGCTGGTTAGTCTTCAACATGTGCCTGTCACCAAGAGAGTATCATAAGCTAGTAAGTCATAGTGATTCTGGGATTTAGGACAGCATTTTTTAAAAATCATTTGTTTGTGCCTCAGTCACCGTGCCTTTAAATGGTAGTATGATACTTATTAATTTTAAAACTGTCTGAAGTCTAGAAATTATCCATGTTAGAATCACCATCACCACCACTATCATTCCATACAGAAGGAAGTAGTTTTAATGATGAGATGATGATCTAAGTTAACACTTAGACAACTTTCAGTTGTCTTCTTTCAGAAGAATAATCTTCTTTCAAATGTTACTTAGAACTGTGGCCCTGCTCAACTTTGAAGATTAAACATCTTGTAATAATATGCATCAAAAAGAATGACCTACTTTAGACATTCAGTAACAAATATTTACACTTACAGGTTCAACTGAAAACACTCTTCCCTCTTTAAACTGTTCTGTAGTGCTGGAATGCACTAAAATTTCCATGCACTGCAGTTTAGTGGGACTCTAAGTCTGTGATTTAAACTTAGATACAAATGAATGTGCTTTGAGAGCTCTCAGAAAAGTGTGTACTCCAGAATGCTAAAGCAGTATTATTGTTAAAAATACTTACCAAGGATTTCATCAAAGATCTTGTACAGGCCTGGAACAAAGGTAACTTCTCTGCAATTCATTCCTACATCTTCATCATAAACCCACATTAACTACATGTAAACAAAATAAAATAAAAATATTTACTGTCTTGGTAAACCAGTCTATGATTCTATAAGATCTATTTACTTCAGGAACTTCACTCTACTTCAGTCTACCAAGCTGCTGTCATATGAGACAAAAGCAAAAGCAGAACTTCGGCAAAAATTACAACTGTACCCACAAAGACTTTGATAATGAAAATGTATTATTTTCTGCTTGGTGCGGAACTCCAACAGTACAGACAGTGAAGTTCAAAGCAATTTGCAACTTCACAAAAACAGCTGGAAAAAGTGCCAGCAGGAGGCTTAAATTCTCTGTTCTCTACCTAAACAAACAGACCAAAGCATTTTTGGACCCGGAGCAAATGCTACTTACAAATATGTATACATATTTGTGTGCAGATAGGCATGTTTGTAAGCACACGTATACACACATAACTGCGTGTTTACACACATAGGTGTGTGTTTGTGTTTTGACTGAACTTCAGCATTTTCTGAGCATGTGTTTTCAGGTGAACGAAGCACTGCTTTAAAGTGTCTTCTCTTGACCCCTTCCTACACATGCATACATAAACATGACCACAGTTTTTAGCATGATAATTCAGAATACTCAGAAAAGTAGATATTTGCCTATTTATTAACCAGAATAGTCATTTCCTCATTAAAACAACAAAAACTATTAAGACTGTAAATTTAGTGACACTTACCTGAGTTAACGGTTCAACTGACCCAATGTAGGTATCTGGACGGAGGAGGATGTGCTCAAGCTGAGTCTTTTTCTGATAAACTCTCTCAACAGACATCTTCTTTGAAGAGTCATTTTTATTAATGCTTTCCGAGTCCTCCTTTTTTGAAGCATTGATCTGATTATCAAATAATGTCTAAAAAAAAGACACCAACAATCAACCTCATTCATTCAATCAGTCACTCTCAAGATACAAACAAAACCTGTCAGAGATTTAAATTACAATCAAAACTTGTCATGTAATTTAAATGTTTTCAGATGTATTAAGATCAAGCTATCCTCTCAACAGAAAAAATTCAACAGACTATGTGACAGTTTCTTAACAAATTGTCACATATTCAAACTCTAGTGATTTACTAAGCATGATAAACCAAAATAAGGAAACAACAGTATATTACAAAAGACACTCACTTCCTCAGGTTAAGTATTTATAACATACGTTTGAGCATTTGAATCCAAAACACTGAATACTGTTCTGAATAACAACAATAAAACTACTCTTTCACATTTTAGTTTGGACAACTCATTCAGTGGGGCTTAAGAAACACTGTAACGTCTCTCCTATGGCTTCTCAACTGCTATAATTTACATTCTCTATTTAACTGAAGTAATTAAACCTGATACAATCCCAGTTTAGACTGCTTTCTGATGAAATAGGCCAAGGGCTGTAAAAAAAGAGAATCACATAGGCTAATGTTGCAATTTAAACAGAATTCAAGCCTAACGTGGCTGGAGATGATGAAAAATGTCTCGACAGGAAGAGCAAGCAGTGTTACTGAAAACTAATCCACTTTTGGGGGGAGGATACAGGGATTTGGTGCATCTTTCAGCAAATTTTTCCTGATAAATACCTCCCTCATTGAACTAAAACCACACAAAATGAAAAGCTTACATCTCTAAGAGCAACCAAATGTAGAAAAGTCCCATTCTGAGGCAGTATATCTAGCAAGAGACTAGGTATGACATTTTACAGTATACATTCCTACCTGTAAATTGGAATTATCTTAAAAATACCAATAAACAGAACTTGAACTCACATGATTTATTTGCCTGGCTAGCAGACATAACAGAAAAAAAAATCTGTCACCACCTGCTTAATACCTGAAATAGCCTCCTCCTCTTACAGGGGGTTTACTAGCTTTGAAGCAGGTGTTACATGACCAGTAAAAACCATCAACAGACAAATAACGAGGACAAAACCCACTTGCTGCTCAGGTAAATATTTCATTCCCATTTAGCTGTTCCCAGTAAATCTCTGTAAATAGAGATGTAGTAGAAAAGATGAAGCAGAGAAGTAAATCTCTGTAAAGTAAATATAGGCTAAACTCCAATCCTGGATTAACCAGTCACCACGTAAATTTCTCAGCCCAAAGAAAGGATCATCAGTTCTCTCTCAATCTAGCCTTTGCTGAAGCCTTGGATAGCACTGAAAGCAAAGGGTAAGAAAGCATATAAGCACATAGGAACAAGGAGCAAAGGATACTGAACTCATCCAAACAACTTCAGCAGCCTCAAAAAGGCCAAACACCAACCTATAGCATACAATTAGCAAGGACAATTCTCCCTGTATTATTCCAATTTGTGTTCTCCAGCTTCTACTATTGAAGCTTTGATGCCTTTTTTTTTTCCTTTCCTCTTAGCAGGCCCAGGAATAAAGCACTTCATTCTATTCAGAACAAGGGAAATTACCTTTCTCTTCCAGATTTAGAGATAGTATTTTTCTAGTTTATTTACAGAAATGCTATGAAACGCTTATTTTGAGAACCTGTGAGACAAGCAGACTGTGTGTAACTGTTTGGCCCTGAACGGGCCAAATGAGAATCAAATATTCCCTACTACCCAGTCCTGTAACTGACAGCATCCAAAATAAGAGAGGGAAAGAATCCAGGGGACCCCACAATCCTGCACCAGGATTACATGCAGCAGAGTCGGAATCACAGCACTAACTCTCGTGACTTTTCTTCTGGAGCACATCACATCTCCCACCAAACACGGAAGTTGCAAAATTGCATGCACGTGTGATTAAAGTGTTTTGGTATCTGAGTTAATTTAGTGTCCACACTGTCATTTGGTCTTAAACTGCAACAACCCCACCACCCTAACAAGATTAGCCATGGATCAGCTAAGCAAGCAGAAAAGAAACAGAACTTCGCAAACAGATATGTTATGCTGACACAGGGAATAGGAAGAATAAGAATTGTTACTGAAGAAGCATTGCCAATAGTTGCAACATAAATTTTATTTCATTGAAGTGGTTCTGTGAATGATGTCCAGGCTTCCAATGAGCTTCACTGTATGTGTATATAATCATTATTTTTTTAAATATCTTTCTGACATTACTGGCTTTACTTTATGATCATCTTTGACATCATACCTCATAGGAGTCATCCTTAGCTCACTTACTGGTTCCACAGCTCTGTTAGCAGTGTTCTGCTATGTTCCCTTGTTCTAAAGGGACCAGTGATCAGCAGGAAAAGAAAATAATATTGGTAAGATGAAGTAGAAGCAAGTGTTGAAAGAAGGGGAGAGAGGAAATGCAATTCATATAGAAAGCAAAAGGATTACAGGTGTAAAGATCACCAGAATCTTGTTCAAATTGAACTCTTCTATTTGCTCCAATTCTTAGGCTTCAAGAGGTTTTTTTACAGTTGGTGAAGTACACGATGGGCAGTTATCACATGCCAATTTTTCAGTTGTCATGTACATCAGTATTGTATTCTTATGATTGTTCTGAGACAGCTCTCTCAAATGCTTCTACTTGTACAGCATCTGAGGACTAGGGTCTAACCACGTATCACAACTCAGTAACATGTCAACACAGAATAAGAACTCATATCTTAAACTAATAAATTTAGGCTACAATTTTCGTATCTCCAATAGCTCTACTTGTCCTGCAACATGTTTGCAAAAGTCAGTAGATTAGAAAAAGTCCATTTTATTGTGACTGAATGAGTACCTCTAGATTGTGAAAAACTACTACAGAATAGAATTATCAGTAAGGGATTCCTACAAGTCATTCTCTTTAATACAACACTAGGAAATGCATTTCTGCTTTCCAGTGAAAGTTTTACTGACAACTTGGAGGAGCTTACACTTTCCAACTTATGAGTACTAAGTGTATGGAGTATCAGAACTATTTCTGTTGAGATGCTACTGCCAGATTGTTGTCATGTTGACAGAGAAGAGCGGTCACACCTAGACAAACTCTGCTGCCTAAAAAGAGCTAGTCCTGCAGAAGCATCACTTCTCAGGGAACAGTGAGCTTGCTTTAACTCAGCAGTAGTAAGGATCTTCTGTTACTCTACTCCCTGTGACAGCTATGTCTATTATCTTTTATAACACACTAATTACATGTTATGATTATGTATGATTCAAGAGGGGGAAAAAAAACACAGAAAAGATCAGCGTAACATTTTTTCTTCCTGGTCAGTGATTATTATAAAAAAAAAAAAAGGAAAAAAAGTAGTCTTAAGAACTTTAATTCTACAGTTTTTACTAAGACATCACAAACACCTTTTCAGTATGCTCTACTTAAACATTTAAGTTTCATTGTCATAGAGCAGGATAGATTGTATTTGTACAATCCTCCAACTATAGTATATCTTCTGTACACAAAAAATACTCATGTTATAAACATTCAGAACTTATTTAATTTACACACTATTGAAACATAAGTATAAAAACAAAAGCCAGAAAGTATTCAACCACATGAACTAATGTTATTATGCAGGCATGCAAGCATCAGAAGTCCGCAGAACTGCAGTTTCCCAGACGAAGCCTTTTGGGCTGTGCTGTATACTGTGAAACAGAAGACCAACTCCGAATCCCTGTATCTCCATCTTGAATGGACATTTATAGAGTTCAAGTGAGGTTTAGAACTCATGCCCAAAAAGAGAAAATCTTCATCACCAAATCCATGACATAGATCTATGGACACCAACATCCTCTACAGTCTTCATAATATTCTTTTCTTGATAACTTTAAAAAAAAAAGCGCTTTCATCTACTGAGTTTCTACTACTTAAAATGCAAGTCAACATAGCAGGAAAGCCCTTTTTTTTTTTTTTTTTTTTCTTTTTTAAACTGAGCAAGCACTAAACTGCAGTGTTGTTAAACTGACAATCTCTTCTGTATATTTTGGAATTGTCTCAAGAATGCCTTTTGTATTCTGTCCTGTATGAAAGGTCTTCATATTGTTAGAACTCCAATAACACTTCTCAAAACAGCACCAGCTGTTGTTTCATGAGAAAACCCCTAAAGAGAATTAACCAAGTGTCACAAAGGGCTTAAGTCTTATGCTTCACAGTAAGTCTGGTTTTTGTTTGTTTGTTAACAGGTTAGCCAATTTTCAGGGTCTGCTTTGCAACCTTAATGTTGGCAATTTTTATTTTTTTTTTTTTTTTTAGACACAGTGTTTGACTTTCCCAACATTCTTGTGACATTCAAGACTTTACAGATTCTTGACAGTCTTTCTGATTTCCTAACCCTCCAGACTGCTGACGAATATACACCTCCACATATGTGTAAGCCAGCAACATGACCATCCTTAAGTAGTTTGGAATACTATAACCTATTGCACTGTGCATCCTTCTTTATAGGCATGCAGTTATACTTCATACCGTGACCTCAGATGTAACGAGCATCTTAGACACTCTTAACAAACACAGCACAGTGATAATGGTATGGAAAAACATACTGATTCTCAGTTGATAGCAGTTGCTGCTCAGTTTACTACATCAAGACTATTGTGCGTGCTATCATAACCGTGTTTTATTATGGTAACTGCTTTCTCCAGTATGATTGCAATGACTGCAGAGTTTCTCTTTTGGAGTTGTTTTTGCTATAAATTTATCTAGTACTGTGTGAAAGCTATGGTCATTCTTTCCATTTGCGATCTCAAGAGTCAGAACCCAAGTAGCCTTTAATAGATGACAGTTTGGCAACAAGACTTTTACTATCTACCTTTAACCTAAGAACTCACATATTTGGGTTTGGCATCTTCTTTCTTCACATTTTGCATTTTTTTTTTCTTCTTAGAGTCTCCTCTATTGAAATTTCTGCATATAACAGAGCACACGTGACATCCATATTATGTCAGTGATTTTTATTGCCTTTTTTGATGAAAACTGCATCATGGCATCTTCCTTTGCATTTCAAAATCATGTTGAGTCACCAGACTGAGTTTGGTTACATACACTGCAAACAGCTGTACTTCAACACATTGATCTTAATAGATGTTTGATCTGGACAGTCAGCCCCAGAGAAAAGCTATTCCTCTCTAAATAGACAATAACATGTAAAGCTACAACAAATAATGCAGGTTTCATCATCAGTTTCAATGTTGCCATAACTGGAATATAAATCTATAGTTTGACTCCTTACTTTAAGTGGAAGCTTTACTTTTATTTAAGTAGCTGAATTTCACACCGTCGCAAGAAGCTGAAAATCCTGAAAAATGTTAACATCTCTCCCTGCTTACACAGACTTAATCCTGTATTGGCCACTGTCATCTTCTCCTCCACACTGTAAACTATCTCCAAACAATAACAACAAAAAAACCCCAAATCCGTTTTTCTTTAGTCTGACCATTCATTCTTCCCCACATTAGGTGGCAAAAAAGAGCTCATTTTCTTGATTGACAGACAAGCATAAATGAACAGAGACGAGACATTAGTATGTGAACAAGAAGTTACCTTCACTTTGGCTTCATTTTTTCTGCCTTAAACTCCTAAAACTATTACATGCAACAATTGTTCTCCTGAAAGGCAAATGCAGCCCTGGGACAAAAGAATTTCAAAAGGCACATGCCATGTGTCCTACATTCCCTTAAATAAAGTGCACAATAAGCACATTTAGAGGGACAAGACAGTAAATTTTGAGTGTAATTAAGCTGTAAAACCTAGGGAGGTTAATTAAGTAATGAAATCCAGGGATGTGGTAGATTTTCTACCACTTACAGTTCAAAACAAAACTACCTCTTCTGAGGAAGATGTGCTATACCTCAAAAAAGTTTATAGGCGCAATATGGTAATTACTAGGTAGTTATATAGATAACATGCACTTGACTGTAGTGTGGTGCTATATGTTGGATCATAATGGCCTAATTCTTGCCTTAGAAAAATAAATGATGAATACATTGTTACCTAAACATTTTGCAATTTTCCCAAAGAAAACTCTGGCTGAGAATACCTCCCACCATGAAAACAAAACTGGAGGGAGTTTCAAAATAAACCACTCTCCTGCTGTGTTTAACAAATGGTTTGGCTCTCTTGCCAAGATGAAAACACACAAAAGTAACAGTTCCCTGTTACCACAGCAAATTTCCATAGATCATTGCATACCATTAGTGGCATGAACTAAATCTCTCTATCGTATCCTCCCCAAAGCTGATTATAGGAAGGAGTTCCCAGTAAACTCACCCAGAAGTAGGCTCTCTCCAGTGAAACTAACGTGTTTGTTTATTTTAAATTCCTAAATTTTTTATCTCCTGGTTTGGACAATTCGCTCTGGACTCTGAAAGGATCACATCACATAAGAGTTTTGTTATGATGAATCAGTTATAGAATAGCTTGAGGATGGTTAGATTTCCCCATTACAGAAAAACACAACTGCCGAAATGGAAAAATTCCTTCTTTCCTCCCTCCTCCCCTGCTTCTCTGTTCCATATAGTGGAATCAAACCGACCTCACAATAAGCCAGTTCAAGGAGCAAATGGAGCCTTCCCCCTATTTTTCATCAACTAGAAGCGATCAGTTGTCTGCTGGCTCATTTTTCTGAACAAGCTTGCTAGAGAATCAGACAAATACTGGTGCAATGAAAAGAGCAGAAACATACAGCTAGGAGGATAAGGTTAAAAAAACACTCTTCAGCAAATATAATTAGATTGCTTAGCTGCACCATGAAACGACATTCTTAGAATTACATAGCTTCATCTTCCTATTAAATAGCTAAACAAAATAAAAGCATCCTCATTCTTATTTTAGGATTATTAACGCACAATATAGTAGCACACTAGATTTAAATGAAAAATTAGGGATTCGCTTTCTCCACAAGACTTTTGAAAAGTGAAGAATACCACTTCCGTGCAAATATGTACGCTCACTATAGTTACTTCTGACCAGAAAATTATGAGGTATATTGTTTTAAATATGAATTCACTTAAGTTACTACAGGAACAGTTCTGCTTTATTTGGCCCAGGTTTCAATACAATCAGCAGTACATTCAGATCCTGATCTTTACTATTTTCTTTAAAAGCAAGTGTCTAACATCTGCCCGTACATGATGACAGTTTAACTGAATTTTACTGTTAAATTTAAGGGTCTGAAATTTTTCAGTTATCTATCCACTGACAAGTTCTATTCCAATACCAAATTTTGATACTGTTTACCCATCTATGGATGCTTTGGTAACAAATTAATCTTTTAAGAATCAGTTTTTCCAGCTAAAATTCAGAGACAAAGAAGGAAAAAAACCTCTCACAGAGAAGGAATTTATTCATGTTAAAATTTAAGATAACTTAAGACAGTTTTCCTACAGATTCTTAGAACTGTGATTCTTGGAACCACTGAATGAAGCGGTTTGGTCACTGAATGACCAAATCTGTTTGATCCACTGTTTCATCAGCCAACTCATACACAAGCCCTCTGCTAGCCAAGAAATCAAAAAGTTAGAGGTTCTGATGTCAGAATTTTAGGTTATCAGCATCTGGCAGCACCTCTTTATAACTCACTGTTTCCCATATCCTTGCCCATTTTAATGCTTTACTGAATTACCAGTTTGAGTGCTGTGAAAGTATCCTAGACTCTCAGCACATTTATATTTCCCAATTGCAAAGATTACTTTGAAAGGGAAAAACACAACCTGATAGATCCTTCTAATGAACAAAATCTTAGAAACCAATTCAGGCTGTGTGTCAAATATCACATTCCTAGAACAGCACTGTGATCTTTCCTTCTAGATCCTATGGATTTTACAGCCAGCTGAACCCATGTTGTACCGCAAGGTATTTTTACTCTGCTGAATTATCTTCAGATTAATAAACTAACTGTAGAAAATAACTGTAGAAAAAGCTTCAGGCATGAGTAAGACAACATTCAAGACATTCATGTTGCAAGAGAATACACAGAGAGAGCAAATCAAACAGGCTAGTTTTTCAGCTCCTGTTAACTGGTGTAGTAACACAGAACAGGAGTCAAGTTGCAATACACTGGAAGAAGTGACTGAACGCACACATGAAGATTTTATTCTACACAACACCCAGAGCCCAGTCTTTTCTAGTCAGCCTCAGGATTACTAGTCATGTTACATTAGTGATGAAGGAGAGCCCAAACATCGCTTAGAGGTTACTTATTCAACTGCACTCTTCAACAGGAAGGAATTCTCCACTGTACAACAGAATCGAGTATTTGAACTCCCATGCATGTAACAGCTATCAGCATATTAGGACTGGTACACCTTCATGCTATTTGCATGTCTACCTTGTATTGAAATACTAAACACCTTCACTGTGATCCTTGAGGTTTTTGTACTTCTGACGTATATGGTGCCCTAAAAAGGAACACAGTATGATTAGTAGTAACCATTAAAAGTCTGCTCCCTAGAATCTTCAACAGAGAAGCAACAGCAACATATTTACTTAACACAAGGTACCACGTAAATAGAAATTGAGGCTTTTTTCTTTTTAAGAACTGTCCCAAACATAGAATAAACACTAAAAGTTTACAAATAATGGTCACATTGCTTTCTCTCAAATACCACAGTTTGCTCCACAATAACATATGCATCTGCTTTTTTATTATTAGAAGTGCCTATGCTAACACAGCCACATTTTCTGGCATTCTATATTTTCAAAAATCTATTCTTTTCTGCCATGTTAAAGTAAATACAAATCCAGTGCTCTTTTAAAAAGTAGCTTGAGTTTAATTGCTCAAGTCCTACTATGCAACATGTTCTGTTCCTCTGGAGATTTTACAAATCTTTAAATGTTTTGAAAGTCTCAAATATACTATATATTCTAATCTCAATCCTGTAGTAAACTCCATGAGAAAGGAACACAGGTTTGGTGTTCCAGACATTTAGAGCAATTCAGAAGGAGCAAAACAGAGGTAGCAACGAGTCAAAAAAGCCTGAGCACTGTTCCAAAACTCCCCCTTCCTCAGCCATGCATCCTCCCACAGCAACATTCCTACAGAAGTTATTTCGAAAAGCCTTTCAGGATTGCTCATTAAAAATGCTGACAATGTTAAAGACCATCAAAACTCTACCCTTTAATTTACAATTTAAGAATTACATCTTGGCAGGCAGAATTCACCCCTCCATAAAAGGTACCATATAAAAGACTTATAAAATAATTTCAAATATATTTCGAGATTAATTTTTAAATCGTTCGGCGCTTTCATCATCTTTCTGTTACCTGACATGTATGTTCATCACTCAGCTGGCAAAGAAGAAAGTCTACATAGCATATTCTGAAAGATTTAACTAGTATCAAGAAGGGCAGGTTAACATAATACAACTTCAGGTTTGTGTTCTCTCAAGTATCTGGACCACCTCCCTCTCCACCAGCAAATCCAGGTAAGGAATTTCCCCCCCAGCTGACTCCTTGCATGTTTATAGTTTCTTATTTATGCGTTTAAGAAAAATCCTCTCCCAGGTCTGCTTAATAACAAAATAGAATAACAGCCTCACTTCTTGCAACTGCTCTCCTCCAAGCAACTTGCCTCCACTTTACTCCAAGACTGTAACATAATATTTTGACGTTTTCATGACGATACTGTAATACAACAGTGGTGGAAAAGACTTTAAGTTAGGATCACTACATAGTATATGATGAAAAACACCACCTCAGCCAACACAGAGCTCTGCGTCAATGCATGGAGGCAATAGCCTGAATGATTGCATGCACTAGAACTCTCTCTATATCAGCTCATCTAATAGGGTGTTATTTTTCCCCAGACACCTTGCTGTTCCTGTATCTTTGTATCATGGTACACAACTACGAAGGGAATAAACACAAGACTGAAACATTCATACACTACTACACTATGCTCCCTAAAAAGTCAAAATACCCCAGAGCTACTAGAGGTTGGACAGGTGCTTTCCAATATCTCCAGTGAAGCTCACACTACTAACTTCTCATAGGTCAGGATGCTCTGGTTAGGGCTAACCCCAGAATTCTAACTGCTCTTACAGAAACATTACATATCAAGTTATCTGGTTGCAAGAGCTTTTTTTTTTTTTTTTCTCTCTCTCCTACTTTATCTTGGCTTCTTTTGATTTATAAGAAAATAACTTTTCAATGTTATCTTATAGCTCCTGCAATTCTGTCATGACAAGAAAATATTGTTCCTTGCTCTCTCCTTGAAGATTCCTTCACAGACTGAGAAAGCTGGTGTATGAGTTGTTGGCAACTCAGTAAGGCAGACATTTGTCCAGTTTTTCATACACCTGTTCTTCTCACAACTGTCTGACTTCTTACAATGTCTTAAAGAAGGAACAGGAAGCCTCAGTTTAACCAGGCTCACTCATTCACTAAAGAAAGAGTAAAAGAAATCAGTACCTCTTCAAGACACACAGCTTCCATGAAAGGCGGACTGCTTAATATCTCAATTGAAATTCTACCTCACAAATCAGGAAAAACACACGTAGTAGATTAAGCAACATAATCCTCTTTTGCACTTTTTTCCCTTTAAGGTAGCTTTTTAAATTATGTCCAAAAAGGAAAATATAGACCTGATGTTTAGATCTGAACTTTTCAAACATGTTCTGAATCAAGCAGCCTTTACGCTAACTTTGCTAATGCCCTTTTTTCTTACTTGCTGAAAAAAAAACTAGAATTGCTTAGATGTATATAGTGTAACAAATACAGATTTATCATTGTAACAAAATAAAAAATTAAAAGTAGTACTTTAATTTACTTTCAGCAGCAAACTGTATTTATATGTAAATTGGAATTGCATTAAGATGCAGACAGCATTTTAAAATAGCTTTATTAAATGAAACTAGATGAGCTGATATCATAGAAAAAGTCTAACGACACGCACTTCAAAACATAACTTAAAAGGACTCAGTTCATAAGAGTAAAAGCATTTGCAATCATACTGAAGTTTTAAAACTAGCAGATCTGATTGACACTTATCAGGGAGGAGAGGAATCTTTCCCTGCTTTTCACATCAACCTTTTGATTACTTACTACTGAGCTACCTGAAGAAAATGGCAAGGAAACATTTTTTGAACAATAATTACTATTACTAAGAGCTGGTCCATCCCTTTGCTTCTGAGGAACGCTTTTCTCCTATGTTTATAAAAACAACAAACATTTGGTATGTTTAATCTCGACACCTTTGCTGGTTGCTAGAACTTAAATTAGACTTTAAATTTTAGTATTTATTTTAGAAGTCCTGTAAAAACATTTTACATGCCTTGACTTAATATTCACTTCAAATTTCGGATATTAGCATTAAAATACATTCTTCCAAAATACCTGGGTTTCACTACATGCACTTGAGAGGACACCACTAGGTCTCCAAGCATACAATTTTTGAAACAGGCTTCTTCACACAGTTATCCAGATTTAGAACTATATATTTTTGCTCAATCTGCTTTTGAAAACTTTCAAACCACCTATACAATGCAGAATAATATTTTCTTTGTGGGGGGCTTGCAAGAAATTTACTGTTTTAAATAAGGAAAATTAAGTTTTCTGCAGCCGTTTTCATTTCCAAGTTCTCTCTATATAATCTATAACATGTATAAAACCCACTCCCAGGGATGGAATCACTCATATCCACCAGCTATGAATCACATGTGCTGCTTTTAATTAATTGAAATATAAACGTGCATTTGAAGACTGCTTTTGCATGTAGACACACAAGACAGTTTACATGCAAGGTAAAAATCTACTTCTGGAAAATAAAGTCTATGAAAATGAAATACTAGATTTAAACGATAATTTTTTTCAAACCTAAACTGCCTACCTTAGACTACTTATATGCTCTTTTACTTGGAAAGGTTACTTTATCTGTCCAAATAAATTAATTCCTTCCTCACTCTTTAATACAGCATGGGTAGCTTAGAAATTAAACGTATACACACACAAATCTAGACAGACAGAACATTAAGAGGACACGTGCTTAAATATGCACCTTCCCCACCAAACACCTAAAGTAATCCCCCATGTATTTTTTTAACCAATTCCCACCTCCACCCCCAAGATATACATTCCTTCCTAGAGTTCATTACAATTTAGTTCCCCACTTCTAAGCATTCAGCATTCTTTCATCTACACTAGAACAAGTTTTCCTCCCAGCTCAGAATACGTGGGGTGAAGACGCATGTTATTAAGCTGTAAGACTGTAGCCCCGATCTTGTTCCATCACCAAGCCTCTACCCAATACCATCTCTATCACTTCTTTGACCCTGCATTATTCAGCTCTCTAACAAGAAGACTGGACCAGTAAGAAGAAGACAAAAGTATTTCACTGGATGGTGGTGTGGAGGAGAGAAGACAAGAGGTAACAACTTTCTTTTGGCAGGCAAGCCATAACATCTAATGAATCCCTCTTCAGAACCATTGTCTGACTCGCCAAACTGAGCCACAAACATTTCCCTCTAGTGCTAGAATATTCAGAAGAGTCATCACATCTCTTTGCAACATTGCTTCCTTAAGGGCACCAGAATCAGAAATTCAACAAAAGCAAGAGGGAATGCTGCTTCCCCTCGACTGTTGATATACTATATAGCTCCAAAGCCTACAAAATGCATTATGTTTGATAAAAGTAAATAGTAACATACTGGGGCACCTATTTCAGGTCTAACCTACCTGCCATTGTACAATAGCAAAAAAAAAAAAAAAAAAGGGGGGGGAGCATGCAGAGCACAAAAAAAAAACATCCCAAAAAAAACCAGTTCTCTGGTCAACATAATAGCAAAAGAAAAGCTAGATGCTTATAAAAAGCAAGAGAGGAGCACTGAAACAAGACTTGGCAACAACATAAGACTTTTTTTTTTTTTCTTCCCCTCCCCTCTGCAGACACCACAATATAGCAGAGGAAAGATAAGACAGCAACTGACAGTATACGTAACAACTGTTACATATGACAACTGTGTTCTAGGCTTGTCTTCAGCCAGTGAAGAAACAGAAGGCCTGATCCAGACAAAGAAATTAAAAGAACAGAAACCTAATTCTGAGCTTTAACCAGGGTCTAGAAAGGCAACTAAAGAGGTCTAAAGGATTCAGGGGCAGGAACTTCAATGAAGTGGTAATAAACAGTAATCAAAAGAATAAAGCAGAACTCTTTATACTTAGTTCACCTCTAGGACAGTAAGCTTATTTCTAAAAAGTGAAGATTTGAATAGGATTTGGTCATATTACTAGTCATATTTGCTGAACTGTTTGTGCTTCAGGCAGGCAGAATCCTGTCAGCTTATAGAAATAGACTCATGATAGAGCAGTAATATACGACAATTCTTGTATACCCTGTTATATCCCGACACTCTTCCTCCAAGCACCATACTGGCAGGAGGAGAGAACTCCTGTCTTATTCCTGCCCAAAAAGCCCCTGCTCCCAAATCAGAGTAATGGATGAAGCTCAGCATACAGCAATGGTGAGCAGATCCTCGGTGCAGGAGAGACCCAGTTCAGATTTCAGATGCAAAAAAACTTACCTATAAAGTTAGAAACCACCTAGTGCAGAATCCGTAACAAGTGAATTACGGCATACCACTGGAAATTATCAGACATTATTCAAAAGAAAGACTTGTTTTAATCCTCTTGAAACAAATTATTAAAAGCCAAGTCAAACCGAAAGCTACTCCTTTATTACAGTTAAGAGTATTTGTTTTCAAATGAAATGATGAAAGAAAGACAAGGTCCCTTTAACAGAAGGATTGCGAGGGCTTTATTTGTTGGGTTTTTTTGTTTCATTTTGTTTTCTTTTGAGTCTACTGTCCTATCTTCTCCATTACATATGTATTCTTTTTGTTTAAAAAAAGTGACAACATTAAATTAAAAGTTATTTTTGAGGTAAACTTTGAAACTGCTGAGAAGTGCTAATAGCTGAATTTAGATTATTTGAAAGGTTGCTATCTCTTCACTTACCAATATACAGCTATGGTATTTATTCAAACCAAATGTGAACCGGTATAAATCAAATATATACATTATTTCCATTTACTAATAATATACATTATTTCCATTCTGCTCCATTCAAGGAGCACACAGATCTGATATTAATTATATTTTTTTAAAGAAAAGTCACATTAACACTCAGCATATATTCACTTTAAGCTAGCATTTCCTAGAACTGAAACCTATCCCTTTCACAAAGGACAGGAAAATGGAAGTGGCATTCAAAGTCTTAAATTGTTATCAGAAGTCTCAGCTTTCATTTATCAGGCTTGTGTAGCTCTTCAGGTCAAGGAGAAAGCCTTGAAAACATTGACAGAAGTAACTGATGATGTATTGCTTGTTTGAAACACTCTTCAATAGCTTTGTGGGCATTATCATTGTATCAGAACCAACACACTTGACAGTGTTACTTGCAATGACTTCACTTTCACTATAAAAGGCATATTTATAAAAAAAAATAAAGTACTATTATGATAGTTCATTTTCTGAAGTCCCTAAACACACAGAAAGGCTGAAGAGAAAAATTACTTCTTTTGTTCAAAGTAAGTTTTTCTAGCATTAGAAAATGCCATTATGTTTCATCAAGGAAAACTCCTCTAGTTACAAATCCATGCCTTTGTAACTAACTCTTAATACAACTTAACACTTTTGTGGGTGAGCCTTGGAAATCATCCACCAAAAGTAAGTAACATCGATCTGTTGGGCAAAACTCCACCTTCTACCAACTATTAGAGTGGGGAGCTGCAAGTTGATTCAAAACAATCAGCAACCAGGCAAAAAAAAAAAAATGCTCCTCAAAAAATAACTAGTACATTTGATAAATCAGAGGTTATCTCGGTTTATTTCCAGTTATACAATGCTAAATGATTTTCCCAAGAAACATTTTTTGTTTGATGTACTCTCATGTGTCTGCATCATGGGTAACTGTGCCTACTTGACAGCTAACCATTGCTAGTTACATTTCTTTAAGTTCTGTTACAGGTACCTAAAAACACAGATGACTTGCTGTTTGTTTCCATGAACATTTAATTCATCTTGCTAGTAAAAGTAGGTAGCACCTGATGCTTGTATGATGTTCTCATTATGAAACCCACTCTAAGGTAAATTCTCTACCACATGAAGTACCCTTCCTTTTTCATAACTGCATGTAATTCTTTCCTAGTTAGTTGAACCGATGAACAAGCATGCTGTTTAAATCACAGCCAAAGCTAAAGCTGTACATACCACTCTTTACTAAAATGTGAGCACCAGGTTATATGTATAGGATTTGCTAGTTTGAAATAAATTAACATCCCACTAAGTTTTAAATGTTTCCTCATCTTTAGAACTAGACTTAATTCTGTTACCCTTCGATTGTTTAGCTCATGGTCTTACTAAGAAACCACTAACAATACAAAATACATTACTCGGAAAGTAAGCATCATAGTGGTTTCAACACACTAGTAAAAAGTCTAAAAAAAATCAAGGTAGTTTCAAAACATTTTACAACCAAATAGCAAGTAGTTGCATGTACAACATATATATAGCAAGCAGATTAAAACCAGATGGCTGAAACTATTACTGTCCCTAGCTCCGTACCTCTCATCCTCAAGGCCAGCATATGATATCTACTCATGAACCATTGCCTGAACCAACATTTTTTTCGGCCTGGCATACTAAACCAGTCACTAGCCACTGCCCCATCCATTTCAGTGCCACAACAGCATTGCTCTTTTGTCTGCCAGTGTTCTACAGCTGACATTGAACAGGTTTGGCTTTAGGAACTGGCTCAGAAGTCCTGTCTTCAGCATTTAAAATGCACGTGAGATAATGAAAACTTCCTACTGTTTTCTGGAAAAAAGCAAACACAGTTTTAACTAAAATGTAATTATTTCCCTACAACTACTCTAAGATGACAAAAACACTTTAATTTTTACTGCTTTTAGAGAAAGAAAAGTTTGATTACTCCCAGTTGTAGGAAACTGTTGACTCACCATACTTTCATCCCCATTACATTTAAGAACATATTTCATTAAAAATGCCTACTCAGTGATTTTCACACTTCATTCTGCAGTTTTCTATATGAGCTGTAAAACTTCCAATTACTTGGTCCAACCTAGCCTGTAAAAATCTTAATTCTGAAGACCACAGTTGATAAAGATCACACAGTATTGCAGGAAGGAAAGGAGAATCATTTTAGCTTCTCTACTTAGGCTGTTCCCATACCTAAACTGTCTAATTTCAAGTGGCACACCCAGAAACTTGCTAATTTTTATATACCTTTCCATGCTGCCAGCTTCTTAAAATTAAAAGAATTACCAACATAAAATGTAGTAATTAGAGCCACAGAAATAGTCCACCATCAAAATACACAGGATTTGTTCACCCCAATAATGCTATTCACATTCTTTTCCAACAGGTCAAAGATGTAGAAAGACACAACAGAAGAACAAGTTTGCTATTATTCTCTTTAACAAGACTTCTTAAAAGTTCCTAACTCTGTAAAGGATATGCACCTGATTAAAGATGCAGCTACCTCACCATCTATCTATTAAGATATACTGTCTTCTGCTTAAACATTAAAGAAGTTACCCTCTTTTGAACCTACACTGAGCAAGAGAAAGGCAGGGAAGTTATTGATTGGCTGAACCAGACCCCTCCAGGTCATCTTTGCTCCTCCTTCCTCAGGTCTTACCAAAACCAGAGAGCATCCACTATTACTACAAACGAGGAGAGCATCCCTCTGCACTGTGAGTCAGGACTAATACTCTGAAAGGACCTTAAAACGGCTCAAAACGATTCACCAGTTCTAGAGTCAGTTATCACCTGCACCCTCTCAAATATTACTACTTCTGCCCAAACCATAAAAAGCAGTAAAAAAAAAAAGGAAAGAAAAACAACACCTTCTTGGCCCTCTTACAGACTTATAACTTTTAGAAGATAATGAAGTTTAATTCCAAGATACAATAGAAAGCACACAGCTCCAGCCCCCTGAACGTCTCTGAAAGCCTCCTTGTTACCCATCTCTGAAACTTATGAACTTCAGGTACTGTCTTTTCAGACAGCTGGGAAGGAAGCTGGGATCAACACATAGCCCCTTTGGTAGCCCGCGAAGACTTTGCTCTAGCATCAAGAGGCAGTAACTGCAGCTTTTACGGGACGACAGACAGCCCACAGCTCACTTTGGAGGGCAGTGACTTCAAAACAGCCCTGCTGACCCACCCACTGCCCCCCAAGGCAGGAGGCCCCTTCCTACCGGTTTGCTCACAGACTAACATTTTCCCTGCAGCCCCGAGTACCCCGACGAGCCCCCCGCGGCTGCAAGCTCCCCTCCTGCTAGCGCCCACCCCAAGCCCAAGCCCAAGGCCGGGCTGCCTTCTGCTCCCTGCGCCCCGGAGCCCTCCACCGAGCGGCTCGACAGCGCTTCCCCTTTCACGCCGGCCGTCGCTTTCTTCCTCGTTTAAAAGCCAACCCGCGCTCTTTCCACACACACAAGGGACGCAAAAAGAAATAATAATAAAAAACCAAAACCCACCAACAACGAAACGCGACCCCACAACTTACCACCCAAGTCAGTCCCCCGCTGCCGCCGCCGCCACCGCCGCCGCCGCCTCCTCCAGACTTTGCCATTTTCTGCCCGTTTCTCCTCAGCCGAAGCGAGGGCGCAAGGAGGCAACCGAGAGGGCCGGCACCGACGCCGAGCCTCGCACCACAGCACGGCGCGGCGCGCCCGCCCTTCGCGCTTCGCCCCGGCCCCTCAGGCAGCCCGCGGGCCCGGGAGCCCCCGCAGCCCCTCGCCCGCCCTCACGCACACGGAGGCACCCCGACACCGAGACCTCCCCACCCCCTTCGGCCCGGCTTCTAGTTCATGCTGGGCAGCGCAGCCGAGGCGAAGGAAAATAATCCGCCGGGGTGGGTGAGGGCTCCCGCGGCCCCGCGAGGGAAGGAGAGCGGCCGGCGGAGAAGGGCCGAGGACGGAAGGGCAGCCCGGGGGCCGCGCCGCCCGCACAAAAGCGCCTTTCCGCCGCCCGCGCTCAAACTCGAGGCCGGGAGGCAGCGACCGGGCGGGCCCGGCCGGGCCTGCGGCTCTCGCTAGTTTAAAGGGACTGCCGGTCCCCGTACCTCACGGCGGCGGCGGCGGCAACAACAGCCGCCGCTATCGCCGCCGTAGCGCTGCCTCCCTCCTCCTCCTCCTCCTCCTCTTCTTCTTCTTCTTCTTCTTCCTCCCCTCCTCACCCCCGGGCCCTCCCCCCCGCCGCCACAAAGGCCCGGAAAACAGATTAATAATAAAATCTCCCCCTCCTCCCCTCCCCCGCCCGCGCCTGCCTGCCTTTCCTCCCTCCCTCCCCGCGCGCGCACCCGCACGCCAGTGCCCGCGCAGCCCCCGCCCCCCTCACACACGCAGGCACGCAGGCACGCACACGCCGCCCGCCGACACCCGGAGCTGGCCCGGCCCTCCCTCCCCTCCTCTTTCCGCCCCGTCCCGGTGCCCGGTGCCGCTCCCCCGCCTCCTCCCCGCCCCCCGAACCGCTATCGCCGGGACCCCGCGCGCAGACAATAAGCGCGCTGCCCCCCTCCGGCCTCCGCGTCGCGGCCGCCTCCGAACGCGGCCGGCCCGGGCTGCCTTTCCCCTCCCGCCCCCCCCTTCCGCGCCCGGGTCCCCGAGCCCACCCGCCAATCACACGCCGGAGGCGGGCAGGCCGCCAGGGGCGCCGGCCAATCGGAAAAGCGGACGGAGCGGCCTCCGCCGCGGGAGACGTCACTGCGGGTGGCAACAGGGAGGGAGGGAAGCGTGCCGCCGCGCGGGGGCGCTGCCGCGCGCCGCGGGGGAGGGGCGGCGCGAGGGAAGGCGTTAACGGTCGGAGCAGGGCGGGGGGGGAGAGGAGCGGAGGCAACGAAAGGGAGGAATAAGCGGGCTGCCGGGTCAGAGGCTCCGTGGGGCAGGGACTGCGCCCTCCCTGGGCCGGCCTTCCCGCTCTACGTCCGCGGGGAAGGACAGGCCCGGCTTTCCCGCCAGGAGCGTGCCCCCCCGGGGCAATGGTTTGGGAGGGGAGCGCTCAGGGTTGTCAGGGCACGGCTCTCCCCTTTTCCTAGCCTGTAAGGTGGACGCTGCGATACGCGGCTGGAGAAGGGGCGATAGGACAGGCGTTTGGGGGTACGGCGGTCGGCTACCCCCTTTCCACCAGCTCCATAACCGATCCCCGCCGCCGCCACTGCTACCGCTGCGCCCTGCAGCAGTTTGAACGGGATTAAAGTCCTGAGGCTCCGGGCAGGAGAGTGTTTATAAACCACTGCCCTCTTCTGGACCCTGGTAATCAGCCTGAGGTGTTCTTTATCTCAGATACCTCACGTAACTTTATTTTGCTACTATTATGAATGCTTTCGCGCATCCCCATGTTAAGTCTTCTTTTGGTCAGTGATACGTTATTGTGACCCTATTATTATAGGGTCACATAATAAAGCACCCTGCTCTGTACACAGTACACAACGCTGTTCTAAAATATTTGCTGTTTTGAAAAAAAATCCTGTGGTGTAACTTAGCATCTACTTCCTAGGCCTAAATGGTGTGTATATGAAGCCTAGAATTAATGTTATTTTAACTATGAGCATGAAAAATATTTACAGTTTAAGATACTTTTCGTGGGAAGTAAAATATATATGACCATTATGGCCATAGATTTTTGACAAGCTTAAAAAAAAAACATTTCACAACATGCCGCTTCTCAATTAGTAATTTTCATTTTGCAGTATGAAAAGCGAAAGAGCTACCTAGTCCAACCTGTTCCACTCCTTGAATTATTCCCAATGTAATGTCACAAAAGGAAGGATTAGCAGGAGCACTGCATCTGAGTGGGTAGACAAATTGGTATCTGAAGAGAATAATTTCAACTGAATAGTAATAATGTAAAGGTTTTTCCTTTTGCAAAATGCTTTTCCTAAGAAGTAAAGGGATTGGAAATGGAGCAGCCGCCTTTGAGGAGTGAGTTGTAATGTTCAATTATGCCTCAAGGGAAGGATCAGAAGAATTTCTAGTAAATATTGCTTATTTAGCATAATTTTACTCTGCCAGTTTCTAAGGAACCTATTAAACTAACATCTAAGTGCCGCACAGGGATTATGGTAAATAATGGCGTCTGCCTAGGACAGTAAGTTATCTGTTCCAGCCCAGTTTTATTGCAGCTGCATGTACCTCTGAGCTGTAGACTGTGTTTTCTTCTACTTTGGGCAAGATAAGAAAAAGTGTTTCTTGCAGAACAAGAAGGTGACACTTGCAGGGCTCTGCCTAGGGCGTCAGAGTTTTGGTCTTGCTGATTAGAATGGGTGGGTTTTTTTTTTTTCCAACTCTCAAATTTATTTGTAGGACCTGTAAAATGAATCATGTATTTCATTCATTTGCCGGCTGCTACAATTAATATCAGGAGGACCAGAGAAAACAGCGTGAGTGCGTCTGTTCAAAGCTTTTTGCATTGGTAGAGAACCATTAATGCATGGAGCAGAAAGAGAACGAGTCGGACGTTTTCATTAGCTCCAGCTGTTCAGTAAATAGGCTGTCCTTAGTGTGGGAAGCGTGCCTTTTGCACTCATTTATCCCGAGCCAAGTAGTAGATAGCCATCTAGCTCAAAGACAGCCAATTCTATATACATTACAGAAAGACAGAGGGAGTTTCTTTCTTCTT
Source organism: Nipponia nippon (assembly GCF_047370975.1). Taxonomy (NCBI): domain Eukaryota; kingdom Metazoa; phylum Chordata; class Aves; order Pelecaniformes; family Threskiornithidae; genus Nipponia; species Nipponia nippon. The sequence goes on along the minus strand of NW_028262290.1, from coordinate 124,532,260 downwards.
GGCAGTTGCTGATCTTTGCATGTGCATGGTCAGACATGTTCAGTCTATGTGTCATGCTGGAGTAAATATAGGAAGAAAGGCTGACGTTCCTCCAAGCATTTTCTTTAGTCGCCTTTGAAATTACTTTTTTTCAAGTTGCTTTTCATTTAATTCTCATCCTATACTACGCTACCTGCACGGCGTGTTACTGGCTTACTCTTTATATTGGTTTTACCCTTAATACTTATCTGTGTATGTTGAGAGGTTGCATTTCTAGCCATGTAGGATTGCGTGACAAAGTTCTTATGAGACTACAAGCAGCTGCCTCCACGGAGTTCAGAGGTGAAGAAATGAAACTAGACTGTTCATCACATTTCAAGTGATCCCTGCTAAAACAAACATAGAATTAGATTTAAGCATGAATCGAATTTGAGCACCATAACATTTTGATAGGAGCGGGATTTCTTTGCAGAATGCCACCTGTGCCAATCATGTACTATCAGTTTATGTCAAATACTTTACACTTATTGTGTGACATTTTAAATTAACAATCCCCTTGAGATGATATACACAAAATTCCTATTCCAATTCATTGGAGACTTGCTTGTTCTCATAGTTGGAGACCATAATATAAATAGAAGTACCCTACAGATTTTCAAAACAATTGTCTACTTAAACCAGTTTCACTACTGGTTTCAGTATTTAATTTTTTTTAGTAAGCAAATATTTATTGTAACACTACTTTGTGTTTAATTATTTTAGCAGTAATCTGTATGTATGATCTTTAAATATTTCTATGCTTAGTATGTACAGACTTTCTATCTATTCTGTTATTTGCTGGTTCTATTCTAGTTTACTTGCTGTTTAATAAAACCTTCTTCCTCTGTTTAATAAAAGGTTTAATAGAAGGTTTAATAAAACCTTCCAACTTGCCTATTTGTGAAACTATGTACATTTATCTACTTGAGAACATAGATACAGTCACCTAAATGAGTGATCACAGTGCTCGGTTTTCTGCAAACTACACAGGACAAAGTGTAATTTGCAATTTTGATCTAAACTACTTATGAAACTATGTTGATTCCCATTACACTATACATTCCACATTGTATACAGTTGTAATAAAGTGTAAACAAACATTGCATATTTTAGTATCAAATATCTACATTTGCAAGAAAGTAATTTTCATGTTCTACTGCACTTTAAAATTTCACCATAATTCATTAAAATAATTATGAAATAACTGATCAAATTATTGAGTAGTATTATGGTAGTACAATATGACAGTTATCAACATACCTGTACTGTCTTGATTCTGAATGAATTTCAGGCCATGGTTCCAAGGCAATTTAGAAAAGTCTGCCTACTGCTGGATCATCTAACGACATAAATTCAGCCAGGCCACGTACATTTACATGTCTGTATTTCAGACACCACTGCTGAACTAGCAAAAGCACACGCTAGTTGTTTTCTGTGGGTGTACGCAGTCGGCGCACTGCCTGACTCTCTCACCTGAACTGCGCCCAGGACTTACGCGGCTGCCTGACGTGTCCTTGGCACGTTTGTCAGCAGTTGTTCCTGGGGTCAGACTGTTCCACAACCAGTCTCTTGAAAAACACCAGGTCATGCTCAGGTTGCCGTTTCCACCTCAGTCCTCCAAGAACAACGTGCCACTTTGTGACAGTTTGGCATAGGGCTTGGACTGGCTAAACTCTGTTGACGCTGCAGTTACTCCCCTGTAACTAACCTGTTAACCGCTGTGCCATTACCGAGGTGTGGAGAGTTGCCCAGCGGGGCAGGCTGTGAGCGCTGCTGACGGGGTGCTGCTGGGGAAGAGGTCCAGCAGAAGCCCCAGGGTTAGCGGTGGGGACCCCAGGGCCCCGCGCCTGCGCTGCTCGCTGCACGGCTGGGACCGCTGCACTGACCCACCCGACTTGCTTCTGGACCGCACCATCTCCCCAACGCTGCAGGAGAGGCGGGTTGTGTCAGAGACAGTCACGCCGACTCGCTTGGCCTCTCACCTGGACTGCACTGTCTCTCCCGCACAACAGGGAAGTCGTGTCACTTGTTAACACGAAATATTTATCTGTGACTAGAAGTGCTTTAGTATCCAAGTCCATCTACTCTCCTCACTGTCAATTAAGGCTTTAATGTGATACGCTTTTGCTGAGCAGCATAAGCAGAGCTGTTGCTGAGGCAAGAGATGGTCATAGAAATGAAATACATTTGTATTGAAATTCCCTGTCTAGGAGAAAGCTTTCCTGTGCAGCGACCACATACAGCAAGAGAAGGTGCATGCAGAGATGAAGCAAAGGAGGCTGAGCTGGCCTTGCTGGGAGGGATTCTCAATACGAATAAAATGAACATCCATGCTATTAACATCTGAGATTTTTAAAAGAGTTGGTGGCAGTGGGAAGAGCTGCAAATGCTCAGGGGGCAAAGACAACAGAAAAACATAGAGAAGGCAATGTTGTTGGAGGCCTGTGCTGAACATACATGGCATAAAAATGGCCATCAGCAGAGTTATACTGAGCCGAGAGGCAGATTGCTGCAATCGTTTGGAGGCGGGAAATCACCAACTGCATTATGGCATTGTTAATTAGTGTGGAAAATGCAAACAGCCAGCAAGGTTTTGGAGATGACATGCCATTCAGAAGGTCCCTGCCTCCCTTGAGCTCAGGGTAATGAACACAGTGCAGCACGCTAGGCTTTCCTCACTCGGGTAGCTTTTCTGTGTATTAAACACATATCCCCTTTCTTCCTGCCCCTCTGAAAAGGAGCTCTCTTTATCCAAAGGGGAATATCTTTCTGGCTAAGCCATGTAGTTTTGTTCCTAGCAGTTCATCCGAAATTTTTTGGGCAAGAAAATGAGTGGCAATTCATTTTTACCCAGTAAGACTGTTCTTGCTCATTGAAAGTCCCCGTTACCAGTGTATTTCTCCAGCCATCCAGAGAGAAATCCATGATTGATCCAGAGCGAGTATCAAGACTGCTTCCTAATAGCAGAAAGTCATGTCTACTCATTCCTGGGATGACAGGAAGGTGAAGGAGCCTTTACTATACAAAGCATGTGTGGACATGTTGAACCTGTGGAGAAAAGTGATGACTGATGTAGCCAACAGAGAAGCTCAGTATTCTGGGAAATGTCTAAAGAGATGGTACTTTGCTCTCTTGAGCTAAAATTCAGTCACCTCTGACACATTATCTCTGTTTTGATATATGATTAGTAATTACTGGGGGGAAACAGAAAGGGCAAGCTTTCTTGCATAGCTTCATTTTACCACCAGTTTTGACTGGAATCGATGATGACTATGTTGGGATGTGCATTTGCATTTCCTTTCTCAAAATTGAGTTGTGTGGTTCTTGGGGTAATCCAAGAAGAGGAAAGTCTCAGGGAAGACCCAAGAGAGGCAGATGGTACAGCCTCCACTTACAGCCACTGAGGCAGAGCATGTCATTAAGATGTGGCCAGTGCACCCACATAGCTTATGCTGAGGTCAAAGGGAAAAAGAGAAGGAGGCCTCAGGTTTTGGAATATTTGGATAACTGAAGATCTGAGGCAAAGGTCAACAAAAAGAGTTGAGTCTTGCAAACATCCAGCTGAAAGAGGGCCGGGGATAGGCACATGTGAGGACATCAAGAAACAATACATCTGAGCACAGAAAGTGGGGAAGACAGAAAGAAGGAACTACCAAAAAGAAAAATCTGGGCTAACTATGAAGGGTCTGGTTAGACACAGAATAGCAGAACCAGACAGTCGGACAGTTTGAAGTTACCTATCCAACAAATTACTGAACAACCCCTTTGAGCAAATTTGTACTGGCAGCTTGAGTTTATACTGGCTCAGTGCTTTGAATCACTAGACCATGATGTTTTTGATTTGGTACTAGATGCCCTAAAATTTGAATTACTCTTTTATAGCCCACAGCACAGGGAATGTGCTTACTGTGTGCTTCTGACAATTACAGAGTCGTTTAGAAGAGGAGGTTTATATAATAATATTGTATTTGTGAATATTCTTTTCTGGCTGACTTAAGTTGTTTATCTTTCCTGCAACCTGTTTCCTAAAAATTCCATTTACTCCAATGCATTGTTTCAGATTACCTATGTCAGTAGGCAATTCTTAGGCTTTCAAGAACAAATTTTTCAGAGGTTTTTAAGAAAGTGATTACAAAAATCAGATGTATACTTGAATTAAAAAATAAAATAAAAAAAAAGGAAAGAGGGTAGTACAGCTCAACAGGTAAAACATACACAAGACTCAGCCACCTACTTAGTCTTAAATGTAAGCATTATCTGAACTTACAACTCCCTAACAATGACTTGTTTCAGGTCACTGATCCAACAATTCCTCAGGTGGCCTAATTTGTAACAGAGCTTAGCAGTAGCAGTTCCTATTTATTTCAACAGGAGTTGTGTAATTCAACAGCTTGGAAGATTACACAAGCAGTGTTTAAAAGTGATCACTGCTAGCTGCTTCATGCACTTTTCTATTTTCATTAGATGCTAATATTAAGCAAAGAAGACCAGAAATGCATTAAAAATCTTTTGTTATCCCTTTAGATCCTTTAACATGTTGGTAGTTCCAGGTCTTGAATGTTTCTCTTCAAGATATCACACAGGTGTCCTCAGTTATTTGTTTCAATAACGGTGTTTCTGCTTAGCATTTTATTCTTGCTGTATTTACTATGAGAATGGGTAAATAAAGTACCAAATGCAACAAATTAAATAGGTTTTTATGTTTAGGTTATGATCTCCTGTTCTGTTTTTACCCAACTAACAATGCTTATCTTCTCTTTCCACTACCTACTTCGTATTGCTCCCATTTACCTCTGCAGATTCTTCATGCTCCTTAGTGCCCTCTTGTTTTTCTTAAAGAAAAGTAAGAACACATTACCTCAGTCTTTGGGTGAAGTAAAAACATCCAGATCAGTGGTTCTTATATGCATCTTGCTCACTATGACTCTAGCCACCGTCGGTAGAGGTAGCAGAAGTTGCAGTAGCAACAGCTTTCAGTATTGGCCAGGACAATGCGTTTGACTACTCAGGAATTATTTAGGCACCACTTTGCTACGACACATGTGTATTAGAATTTGGGAACCTCAGTCTAGGTCATCTTCAGTCCAGCATGGCTTCCAAGAGCACGTCTCCTTTTCTGAGCACCTCGGAAAGCTGAATGCTGATCACAGCATTTCTTTCTTAGATTTAGGACTCCTGGCTGCCACCTGTGAGGGAGGAAAACAATCTTTTGAATGACTTTGAATATATGTCCTTCAATACTTAGTGAACTCATTTTAATGTTCTAGAAAAAATGTTTTCATCTACATGATGTGTTAAAAATAACTTGGTTTGATATATGTATACCTGTGGGTTTTTTTTAACTCGGAGAGTATGGAAGCAGTAGCCCTCATTATTTTATACATGTCTTTTTGAAATCTACATTTAAAATTTAGTACAGTAAAGTGTTCTTCATTGATGCAGTTCTTCTAGAATATTCCTACATTCCTTGCAAACTATGAAGCAAAGAACCTTAAGAAAAGGCACTGTGTGTTTTATAGTACTGCTTACTGACAGACCTAAGCATGAAAAAAGCCAGCATATCTATTTTTGCAACAAATCTATTACCAGTTATACAATAATCATACCCTACATTCTTTTAAATCTAATTTTGCAAAGAACAACTTAGTGATACAGTGTTCTTATATAACAGCTAGATAGAATACATTTTCTTGTACTGTGTCACATAGTAAACTCATGTCAAAGTTGTTACTGTTCTGCTATAGAATTGTTGTAATAACAACACACCTTCTTTTTTTAGTTAGTTGAGTTTTACTGAGTTTTGTTATTCCACATATGCTCTTCTGCTGGAAGCTTTTATACCAGAAAGCCTTTGAAGAGTGGGACTAGCTCTTTAAATTTATCTGGAAGTAGTGTGGTTTCTTTTACCTTGGCTGTTACTGCTGCTCACATTCTTTTATTTCCAGGTAGTGCGGGCTATGAATTTGTCTGGTTTTCATGAAAAGACAACACACAATATCCAGAAATTTGCAACACAGTATCAGACCCTGCCCCATTCAACATTTTACTTCCTCTTAGAAAATGCAATTTATGTATCAGTATCTTTTCTAGTATTTTTTGAAACTTTATTTGACACTAAGTATCAGAATCCATTTATCTTGTAATGAGTTCCAACAAGTAGCGAAATTAGCTCTTTACCCAAAGACACAGATAGTCTTAAAGGTTCTTCTGTGTTCTCGTACCTTTTGAGACATACGGGACACCGTACCGAACAAGACGTTTTCTTCCAAGTTCATTTCTCTCTTGTGACTCCTGATAGGGAAGTACAGAAGCTCCTTTTTCACTTTACATCTTACCCTTAATTTATTGAAAAGGCATCTGTTAGTTACAAAGGTGTGCACGTGAATTCCTCAGGTTTGCTAACATGTTTTTTTTCAGTTGCTCATTATTTTCTATAATTTCTCTCAAAGTATTCTGGACTCAGTTCTCTAGGACATGAGCAATGATGACGAAAGAGCACACTAGCATAAAGACTGAAAACACAATGAAATTACTTGAAGTCACAGAAAAGCTAAATTTTAAGAGATCAATTACATATGTATTGTTTGTTGTGACTTTTAATTCTCAAAATAAAACAAAGTTTTCCTTAGCTTTCTAATCAGAACACCCGTTCTCCCAAACGGCAAAAGCTACCAATTTTGAGTTGCTTGCAGAATTGAACTCAAAGCAAACAACAATCCTTTCTTTCCTGATAGTGAAAGGAACTCTCAGAGTACCATAAAGACAGAGCACAGTTACAGGCCGTATAGGCAGGCGCATTAACCAACCCATGGGGATGCAGCACAAGCTACAACAATCCAACATAACCCAAGGCACATGCTCCAGCTCGAAGTCGCTTCACCAAACCAGCGTGACTGCTTTTAGCCACAGAGCCAAACGGCTCCGTAGCACGGCACAGCACACAGCGCTCCCAAGCCGCCCATTACAACAGACATACTCCCACGGAGCACACACGCAGAACATAGCATTCCCAAGCCCCTCTCCAGCTTCCCTCTAATGTTTAAATCTTCCCTCCTAATTTATGATCAGTTATCAAATACTGCATTTCATGAGCAGAATGAGGATTGCAGCGCCTGCCATCCCACCCTTGATCTCTGCTACTCCCATGCTGTTCATGAGGGGATATCCCATGATGCGGAAGGCTGGTGCTCCCTCCAGGGTTGTTAACTCTGCCAAGGACATGGCTTGCTTAACAGGTTCTGTAACAGAGTAGCATGAAGATGCAAATACTATAATAGGTGAAACTACTTTTTAAATTCCCTCTAAATGAATTAGCATGTTAATGGATTGGATGCTGTGCTTTGCATTTTTACTCCTACAAGTCTCTGCAGATCATAAAAAGCAATAGTTAATCCTTCGAAAAGACATGAAATAATAATATTATTCACAATTCAGTATTTGTTTGGGTCATCCTCTGGAGTTAAATTGAAAGCATAACAGCATTCATATCCCCACAACAGATATCTGTAGCATAGCATGCAAATTTAATGTATAATCCTTCTTTCTGTTCTTTGAGTTTCCAGTGCAATTTCTACAGCTGTTCTTCTGTAACGTTTCTAGGAGGTGTGAGGAACAATTTTCCCAAGAAGTAAATCTGCTGATTTAATTTGGTCAGGAGCATTATTGGCCTTTTGAACTACATGCATAAACATACTAAAACATCAGGTTCTAATGCTGGCCCTAATGTCCTTCCCTTAGAATGACTGCTGCTTCTCTTTTTTTCCGTTTTGTGGGCCCCTTACACCACCTCCCTCACCTCTCAGGCTCCTGGATGACAGCGAGTCTCAAAAAGATGTGAGCAAAGGCCTATGTTACCAGGCCGGCAGCAGGCTGCAGTTGATGGCCAGTAGACCTGTTGGGAACTGCAATGATGCTGGGAACACAGGAGGATACCAGAGTGAAGGATGTGATACTGGAACGATACAGGCTGAGGATTCAGTTGTCCTGTGAATATACCGTGGGTGTGTGGCAGGAACTAAAATGATACAAGGAGGGGGACAAAATCTCGCAGCTACGAAGGCTGTGGCAGATTGAGAGGACCACATTCAATGAACGTGCTCAGCAGACTATGCTACTGTCATCCTCACGGCTTGCTTTCTCCCACTGCCCGCCAGAGAAGAAGCAACAGCAGCTACCAGAGCTGGGGAATGCATGAAGGCTGTATGGGACTGGAGTAACCGCCTGCGATACACGGGAAGCAAGAAAAGGGGAGAAACCAGGGATGGTGTGGAAGCCTCCATATCTTACCTGTGACTCACCTGAAAGTTGCCTTGATCTCCACTGCAAAGACTGCTTCAAAGGATGAAAACCACTAGTTGAGAAGAAGGGAAATCTGGAAGGGCTTTTAACAGTGAAGACAACAGGGAGGGTTACCCCAGCAGGTAACTGATATCACATGTTAATCAAGGGAATCTTCCAGAAGAGGGCCAAAGCATCTGACTATGCCACACTGTAGAATACGTGTATCTTATTACTAACATAACTAATCCTACATTACAGTGCTGGTGTTCTCATTCTAATATGCATTAAATACAAAATCCACTGATCAGTACTGCTAGTGGTGACTCCTGCCTGACTCACAAGTAACACTACATGACTGAGGTGCCTCTTCCGTGCAACTTTTTCAATAAAATATTCTCCAGTTACAAATTTAATGTTCAATTCTTGAAGTATAGTAGGTTCTAGTTGATTTCCACTGAATTTGTTATCACATGCCAGTAAATCTCCTGTTCTTAAAATTGAATTATATTATTTCCTTTTCTCTTTTTCCACATTCCCAATCTTTCAACCACTCTTTCACTAGCATACATGTTGCCTCCATGCTCTGTTCACAGATGGACTTTGTATTTTTCACTGAATATTTGCAAAGGGCTGAATTTCCTCACATGGCCAGTAATCAGTCCGGTATGTGAAGTAACTGCAATAAAATGTTTAAAAAAGGTAAATGTACTCTGGCAAGTGCTTGCTTCTCTTTAATATCTGTTTCCTATCATGGATTTTGTTTCCTTGGGCCAGAAATGCATGTAAATCGTCTTGTGCCTTCAGAAGGTTATTTATATATTGGGACTGGATGAACACCCATTTCTTCATATCTTTCTGTCATTCATTAATTCTTTTTCAGCAATAAACTAGTGTACAACTATGAATTACTGGCAAGCCTTAAAAATCTGAAACAAAACTATAAAATAGAGTTGCAGAATATAGCTAGTCACAGTGCATAGTGAAGAAAAATTGCAGTGTTCACTGAATGTGAACCCTGGTTTTTCACATCCTTGTTAAAAAAAAAGGATTTATATTTTTAAAAATCATTATCAAATACTGACTTTGAAGTAGAGAAATAACTGATACCACTAGCAATATTGTCAGGGGCTGAGACGATTTCTTATAAAGGCAATTCATACATAGTTCTGACACTTGAGCAAGAACTTGCTTAAGGCACTGCTTGCCTTTGTAAGGCTCCATGATGATAATACCTCCTTTCAAAAAATATTTCCTTTAGCAAAAATGAAACAATTAGCTTAGTTTGCTGAAGAAACCCCCAAATGATGCAAATTTGACATTCATTTATTAGGATTAACCTGACCTTACCTTTTTCTGTCCTCGAGTGTTAAAATTAAACTGCAGCCTCTAACACTTCCTATTTGCGCTGCTACCTCCATTGTGAAGTTTTTCTTTTAATTCCAATCTGTTATTTTAATTTTTTGGGGGCCTATTTTCTTTGAAACCACCATTGCTAACATCATGGAAATCAGTAAGAATACTTAGGCAGAAATTCCTACCCGAACAACTGAACAAAAGAAAAAGACGCAAATCAAAACCAGTTTGGGGCATGCTTCTCACTAAACCAAACCAGAACAGCTCCATGATTCTTAATGCGGTTCACAAACATGCACTTCCCTTTTGGCCAATAAAGTTTTACATCTTTTTGCCAGCAGTGAACTTTGTTTTTAATATACCATGTATTTCCCTGATGCTCTGGCTAAAGGCAAAAACTGCTGCATTTTAACCACATTATTTTGACTTTTGATATAATTGCAAGCAGGCACACGCATATATTACGTTACCTTCTATTCTTCTCATCACAACGGCAATGCAGAGGAAAGAAGCAAGTCTCTCTCTTTCCATTCTGTACTTCGCTGCTGTTTCCATCTGCTCTGAGAGGCTGTGGTCAACTGTTCCACCTACTTTACTAAGAGTTTGCTTAAACATTGCTCTTGGATGTCTTCATTTTCTTACATCAGCTGGTTTCCTTATGACTGTTTCACAAGGGAGTCTGTATATTATTATCCGAAGTGCTTATCTAAAATAAGTCCAGCATTTCCTCCTGACTGTGACAGAGGTAAGCTGCTAGTTCATGGTTTTCTGGGGGAAAACATATTCCCCTGGGACTTCAAGAATATGGAAGACATACATTATATTACTGAAGTTCCAAGGATATGAAAAAAACACATAGCATTATGTAATAAAAGGATCAAATTAACAGAACATACACTGAAACATTACAATCAAAATGCATACTGAAATCTTTTCCCCCCATAAGATCTCTAACAAAAGGTCATAGCTAGCCAGTACTTAAGACTCAGTCCTTCAAGTCTCTGTAGGTGCTCAATGCCACACTGAAGTCTCATAACCGTTACAGATAGTGTACTCCTACAACTCTTGCTTACAACACATCACTAAACACACGTTTTCCAAAATCAAAGACCCAGATTATTCAGTGAACAAAGAAAGGAATGAATCTATATCAAGCAGTAGGAGCTTGTTCTTGATTTAAAAATTATTTCTATAGCTTAGACTAGTAAAAAGAAAAGATGTTTAAAAATGGATATTCCTTAAATCTTAGACTGCTTTTCAAAAAAAAACCTGTTCACTATTCTGAGCACTTTTCTTCTACTGAGAATTTTCAGTGACCTAAATATAAATGAGCACATAGAAAAACATCTCAAAACCAGGGTCAATCATGGAAGTTACTTTTGCCAGCACTAGCTTATGCAGTCCATTACATTTTCTTTCCCCATTAAATTTTATTAAGTCTTGGTATTTTTGTTGGTTTCTGGGTGTCATCAGTTTTAATTACTATTGCTTTTTTGTTGCTGAGTTTGAATATTTTTAATCTATCCCTTTTGTCTCCTCTTACCAAATAAAAGCAAAGAAACTAACTTAATTTTTGTCATAGTATATTTACCATACAGTTGCAATCCTCTATATAAATTAAAAGCAAATTAAAATGTATTTTAAATTAGATGGAAATGCGTAGAAAAAGATAAAGCTGCAGAAACTGAAGCAGGCTAATCATAAACGAAGCTAATAGCCTAGTTACAAAGCTTACCATAAAAAAAACAAAGCCCAAGAATAAACATGAAAGTCTAAACAAAGGAAAAAAACCTGTTCTCTTTTTCAAACAGGCAGTCACACTTAGACCCTTACACACTTCACAATATCTGTACACCTAAAATACAGATACTTGAGGCTGTTGACCTTGGCTTGTTACTTGGCCATTCCTAAGTGCTGTATTATAGGATCGGAGGTCTCAAAATACTACTCCTGAAATTAATAACTACAGGGAGGAAGAAACCGTATCAATCTACTGAAGACTTGGTGGTTGTTTTTTTTTTTTTTTTTTTTGGGGGGGGGGGGCGGTTAAATATTCAAGATTAGCATAAAGCACATAATCTTATCCCAGATATTAGTGCCATTATTCTTTCATTCTACCCATATTGACAACACTATGTGACCAACCATCAGTAAACATAATATCACTGATTATTGTTTAGAGAGGCCATAAGCTGCAAGGCATAAAGCACTGCTGGCAATGATAGTACCCATAAAAGAACCTTAACAGCTAGCACAAAGTAAGCTGAACTACTGCCAGTAATGTTGGATAACCTTTAAAAAAATATTCAAAGTATAGATAGGACCTAGGTCTATTCCACCAACTGTGTTTAAGGAAGTTACCTGTCTGTAATTTGCTTCTTGACTCTCCATATGATATGAAGCAACAATACAGAAATTCTTTCAACATTGCCAGTGTTCTGTAAGCAATTCAACAACTTAGAAAATGTGTCAAAATCTTAAGTTTTGTCCAAAACCTGAGGTCTGAACCTATGGTGCAAATTAGAGATTTATTTTAAATAATGCCTGTACTTAACAAATGCTAAGTTTTGACAAATACTAAGAAGGTACATCAAATTCCTAACTGGTAGTATACTTCCATTCCTAGCTTAAGCAACCAAAGGTAGAGAGATGGAGAGCGTGGGCGTGGAGAAGGACAGATATCCTGATATCTGCCTGGAACAATCTCTGCCCCCCTTGGAGTTCCTTTGTTTTGCCTTGTTTTGTTTTGAGCTGCAAGAACTCTGCAAATGGGTGTTCCCAGCTTCTGGCAGCCATATGTGCTGCCTACCATCTGTTTTCATTCCACTGTGCTATGGAGACAAACATACTTTATTTTTAGTGTTCTACATTTCCTGATGCTGCACATAATGGGGATTATATCTCACATCTAAGCCACTATATGTGAAAAATCTTCTGTGAATAACTGATCAGTAAAGGCGACAGATTATCACACAGGATCAGATGAGAATTTTCATTACCTAATTCTCAGTGCAAGTATAGAATTTATACTGAAGTTCGCTTGATTCCTGTATACCCGTGCTTTCTCTCTACCCTGCTAACAAGGGGCTTCCTTTGCATGTTTTAAAGATACATTTTCCCAACAACTTCCTGGGGTGTAGGAAATTACTACTACAATTTCGTGGCTTGCCACTAGTGGTTGCTATTCTGCATGCAGCATTCGGAGTCAAAACAGGACATGAAGAAATAAACAGCTGTATAATCAACTGCAGAGAGACAACAGTGCAGTACAAATATTTGTTTGAAAGGAGGAATTCTGTGCACAGGCTCCCACACAGTTCTGTCGGAAACCATGCACTCCAAAATCAGTTTGCGACCATTAATTGGATAGTATAGTATTTATATAAAATTTGATTTAAAAGATGTCACAGTTACATTTCAGTGCAGCTTTGTAAGGCACCCACAGCACACCGGACAGCTAGTAATTCTTTAAAATGCACCAAACTAAAATGAATTCTAGAAAACATTACTAGTTTTACCTATATTGACATTAAGCCATACATTTCTAGTCAACAGTATTTTTTCTTTCCCCATTTAACCTCCCTGTCCTCAAACTTCTAAGAACCTGAGCAAGCACTGACTTTTAGCTACCTATACCCTGATCAACATCTCCTACAACTCAACCAGTATCATAGCATTGCCAACATAACTTAATACCCATACTATTAGAGCACATCGCAGCGCAGCTCTTTCCACTATATAATATTGCAAATTCAGGATACTCTAAGTTATTATTAAGCAACTATTGATGAGGAATTACCTCTGGTTTAAAAAAAGAATTAAAAATTCATTAAGAGTTGCACTGAAATAGAGATCAACACAGAAAATTAGCGCCTTTAAAAGGGCTTATGCATGAAGAGATTCAAAATGTTCACTCTTTATAGGGTACTCCAAAAGACACCTGAAGGAGTTCCATTTAACTTTTTCAGATTAGGTCTATTCAGTCTGAGATTTTTACTCTTTAATTCTTTCATAAAATAAGCACTTTTATTCATTGCATGTGATCTTACAAATACAGAAGTACTTCTTGATTAATTAGATTGGCGAGGCATTTTTCAATCTTTTTAATTCATTCAAACATTTTAATAATGGACTTCAACTACTCTACTGTGAGTGAATTATTTTATTAAGTTATCTGCAGCTACTACTCTTCCCCCAGAGATTCTGACAAAAATTGTGAGAAAATTACTTGTCTTACTAAAGAAGTCTCTTTTTCAGCTATCAAAATCATGCAGCAGGAACATTTTTGTTGATTGGTGTCAGTAAGTCTTTTTTTGCCTATTTTCTTCCAACATAGTACACAGATTAGTCTAAAATACTTTTCTGTTGGGCTCCCACTCAAAATCCCAGAACGAGCGTTTAGCTGAAACTAAATACAGGAGGAGTTTTGACTGGAGACTGGCAAATTCACTTTGCATTAGTCAAGTGTAGATGAACATCCTTCCACAGTTCCCTGTCACTATGTTGTTCTGTATTAAGGCAGTGAGACTATCTCTTTCTAACCCCCCTCATAAACTGCCAATTTACATTCTGAAGCAAAGTATATAATCTATCATACATCATTCTGTCACTCCTGAGCTGCCATAATCTACTACTTTTAAAGTTGTCTGTGGTAGAATTTTGATGCTTACGCTCACTGTGCACATGCAGTTTCCTAATAAAAATCTGAATAGTCTTATATTTGCTTAGATTTGTTGAAAAAATCAGCAAACATTTATTTCAATGTAAATTATTTTTGACAATAATTTCAAATCAATACAGTGGTTGGAAGGGTCAGAAAAAAGAAACAAAAAGCTTTAAAAACACTGATCTTGATAACATCACCCCTAATTTTTACTTATTATTTTAAAATAAAACTATAGTTTGAACTTTGCATTATAGTCCTGTAATAGAAAATTTTTGCACAATCCAGCCATAGCCCTCCTCAAATTCCCTGATAAAGACTATATAATCTGAATATTCACTTTATTCACAGCACTGCTACATCTGACATCTCCTGGGTGGCAGTTTTTATTATACTCAATGCAAAGACATTTAAATGCTGCATTAAGAAAAGCTGTATACACTTTTACATCAAATTTGGGAAAAGCATTCAAAACATCTCAAGACAATAGCTTAAAAAGTAATTTCAACCTAAATGCTTAATAATTTTTTTTAAAAGTGGGCAAATTTGAATTTATGTAATTAAAAAGTATTTATAATGAATAATCTATTTTTTCATAGAAAAAAATCTGATGTTCTTACTCAGTTTTAAGTCTCAATTTCATGTCACAGGCCATGACAATTTTAAGTACATAATGAACGCTTCTTTCAAAATTAGTTTATTTTCCTAGCACACCATCATATTTCCAAACATTTCTAGGTATTAAATGCAAAGTTTAATACTTACATACATAACAATATCATTTTAAGATTGCTTCAATATTTATCTTAATTTCAGCTCTTCTGGTTATTACATAAAATTATATTTTTCTCTTAAAATGTCTAAGTCTTCAATTATTCTTTAAAATATTTTAAAATCATCACGAGTATCTGTTGTAAAAGGAAAATGGAATTCAAACTGTTTTTCCAAGGAGCAGATTATAAAACAAAAGCCCAGCAAGCCAACTCCAGAACTCCAAATTAAAATCAATTACAATTGCTTTGTGCTCTTATGATCATGTTTTGCTTCCTAAAAACTGTTTCCTTTCCATCATAAAGTTTAAGAAAAGGGTATTTAATGGTTCAATCCCTTAATTTTAGTGTTTGTTTTTAAAGCGAAGAGGTTTTCATTGTGATGTTTACCTATTCAATACACGTACAGTTTCAAGTTGGATAAAGGGAAGCAGTGGAAGGAAACAAGCTGCCAGCAGGATGAACAGGAACTGCCAACCAAATCTTCATGTTGTATCCATGGTATAACATCTTCAAGGAACCAAAGAACATCTCTTCAGTTCAGGTTCTCAGAGGTCAGTGAGTTTTATAATTATCTCCAAGCAATTTTCTCCACATCCTGCTAAGCTGTCTCTAAACAGCTGTGTGTGTTGCCATGCAGCTTCACCATCCCCTCCATTTAGACTGGCTCCCAACGTAACTTCCGTTGCACCAGAAAAATCTGAATAGGAGCAAAGATTTTTATCTGTTGGAGGAAAAGATAAACAATTCAGTAAGCCACTGCTCCAGGCACCATATAATGCTAGAATGCATGTTAAAAAGGGTAACTTGTAATGAATATTTAAGGATCTCAGTTGCAACTACAAATTCATCTGTCAATCAGTGGCAGAAAAAAAAAAAAACCAGCTGCAAATTTTTAGTAAATATTTGTTTAGTGCTCATGCTCAGAGGACCTAGTCAAGATTGAAGCCACGTACATAGAAGCATCTATCCTTCCTAGTAAAACACGCAAATATCTTGCATCCACTTTGTGTTCTTGCTAACCCTGCTCTGTTGCAGGTAGGGCTGTGTATATTAATGGAAGTGGGCTTTGTACCAGGTTTTTTGTACCAATTTTGGTTAAATGCACAGTATTTTCTTGACCTTGCTAAGAAAGACTGAGTTGGAAAAGCCAAAATGCATTTGCATTTCATTTTTAGTATTTGCACTGTGCTCTCTCCAAATAAACTATTTATTTCCAGTTATACCTTTGTTGCATGATGTAATTCATTATTTAAATTCCACACTTACCTCCTATCAGAGTAATTTCTGCCATTGGAGAGCAAAGTCTCCACTTTATTCTTCCACTCTGAAATGTCTGACTGCTTGTCCTAATTGAAATGTTATCTATTTTTAGACCGACTGACTTGCACTCAAACTTCCAGCTGATGGAAGCAGAGGATGACCCCTCTTTTCGGGCTAAATAAACCTGAATGGAAAGAAGACATAGTCAGCATGTCAAAAATTGAGATGATCAACACACACCTAATTCATTGCTGTAACAAGGACATAAAATCTTGAGATAACACACTTTCATTCTTTATGAAGCCTCTGAACCTTTAAAACTGTACATAGTACAATTTTGTGTATAATCTCATTCTGAATCCTTACGTTTATTCCAGTTAGGTAATTGTACATGTTCCTTTACTAGGGAACACTAATCTATTTCAACATGCTTCGTAAACTTTAAGCCACAAAAATACCTAAGTTCATCATTTAAAAAAAAAAAACAACAACAACAAACAACAGACTCCTGTTTTTTATATAAATGCACAGGCCCATACACAGTTTCATTTTGGTTGTTCAGTATTGCTGATGAAGAAAACTGTGTAATCAGAATTTTGGATTCTTCAGATGTGGCTGCTGGCTGCACACCACTTCTCCTAGGACTTGACATGTTAAAGCAACCCGTACATGCTAGCCGTATATAAATCCTGTATTAACACTGTTTGAACTGTTAGAGATTTGCATAATTTAATGTAGTCCCAATGCTGTTCTAAACTTCACCTGGCTGAAGAATCAAGCTCATATGTTAACATCCATTAAAGTTACTATGAACCCTCATAAGAATTTTGTAATAAGCATCCAATGATCCTTTCAAGTCTAGCATCTACTATCAGCAAACAAAGATAATGGACATTACAGATTAAAGAGTCAAAACTGCCATGATCCTTTCAGAATCCTTAGTTAAGAAAATTTATCAAGATTCTGTCGTGTCCAGGCTTCTGATTAATGCTATACTGAATGGACTTAGATAGGTCTTTAGTTTTTCATCTGGAAAGAACAACCCTGAGTAAAATGATAATAAAACACAGTAGTATGTTTTACTAAAGACCCCACCCAAATATAGAAATGTCATTGACAGACCGTAAAACAGAATTTTAGCGTTACTAGGCACCAGGCATAAAAATGTTAATTCTCATGTTTAAGAAAGCTAAAAACCCCCGAAGGTGTGAGGTGTTACATTTTCATAGATAATCTTCAGTGTAACAATTTAACCTGCTTTCATGTGAATATAATCTTAATGTTCATGAAAGTGCTGATCTCCACACAATTTTTTTTTAAGTACCTCAGCTAGTTCTACCAAGAGATTTACCTTGATCAGATCCTACTGAATTGCCATATTTGAGTAAGGAAGCCAAAACACTCCATTAACTACCACATGGTTGAGGTGCACTAACCATAGGCTTTTAGGAATAAAAACTAAAACATTAGCTTGTCTCATCTTCCATTATAATATCCAAGCATTTAATGAGAAAAACAGAAGTTAAAGTTCCCTTTTGTGTCTTTTTGACTGTTCTCTAACTTTCACACCTGGCTACTCTCTTTCCAGTATTATTTGAAAAAACTCTGAATTCAGCGGGGGGAAAAAAAAAAAAAAAGACTCATTCAAATTCTCTTCCACTGGAGCAATTCTACTGGAAAAGAACCTTTTAGAAACCCATGGATTTCAGATCTACAAGTTCTTACACTCTTATCATCACCTATGGTGGTCTGCTTGTTTGAGCCCTGGATGCCAAGTTCTCTCTGGGTAATCTGATTAAATTTGTGTTTTGTACCTGTTTTAGTTTTGCACCATAAAGTCAAGTAACACTGAATAGTAAGAAAATACACAAATATGATGGAGATGGCTACTATGACATTGGCCAAGATGATCATCTACCTGAATCATTTTGATCAACAACATTGCAAAGACAGAATACGTAACTGACGGTTCTTTTCTGTTATTCCTGGGCTAATACCTATAGTTACCTTTACTTGGTTTTTACATTTAAATTCCTTTACATTAATCACATACTGAATAATAAACAAAATATTTCTGTGAAGGCTCCTTTGGCTGGTAAGTTTCTCGGACAGCTGCTGAATCAAACTCCAAACCTTGCAGATCTACTACAGGCATTACAAAAAGAGCATGCAAACCCCAACCAAACTTTCCCTTTGCTGTCTCCCATAATAAAAACAACCCCCAATGAAAAGTCATTTTAGATTCATACACAGACATTGTGCAGGATTCTATTCCTCTAGAACTAACAGGCCTTACTCACAAGCCTGAGACATACCGGGATCTGTAGCTCCTAATTCTCAAGACCATCCTCTCATCCTTTATCTAGAAAAAATGAAGTGCTGTTGAATATAAAGGGTGAAGTCTTTCTGCCTGGTCTTATAGAGCGGTCCCTCCCTGTTTTATCTGATTAGTAGAGATGAGCAGAACAGCAGCCTTTTAACTGGTTTCAGTGCAAAGAACGTTTCTTGCAAAAGTGAGGATAACTGATCATTGGAGACTTCAAGATATAATGTGCTATCAGTTTTTTAGCAGATCCTAGGGAAGCAGAGAACAGTTGTCCCTCATTCTCAGTTTTTGTTACTTCTCTTTTCCTATTAGCCTACCCTGTTGTAACATCTTTTATACTATTCTCCAGTTTCTTTCCTTATTCCTTCTTTTTGATGTAGAATAACCACTTCAAGCTATTCCTCCATCGCATTTTGCAAGCCAGTTATGCATAGACACAGCACAGAAAACCTCAGAAGACAGTTATCTACTTAGCTCCATTTCTCATCAATGGGAAGCAAACCATTGCCTAAGCTAGAAGAATGTTTGGCCAGAGACCTTTCAGGCTATTAAAATGACAGGGGAACAAAGCAATAACATGCTATAGTCCCTGACAGGAATGCTCAGTTCCACAGTTGGTAGCTGTTGCGGGAAAAGCTGTTTGCTAGTAAATGACCCTTTCCCATCTTACAGGCTCCAGTTCTCTTCTTAGATGTAGAGCATATGACTCTTCTGCTGCTCAGTGTCCTGACAGATGGGAAGGAGTCTGGGCAGGATATACAATAATCTGGATAACTGACAGTTTTTTGCCTTATTACAGATGGAACTGTAATATTTAGGATGACAAGTTCTTCCTTTGGCTGTGTATCAAAGAGATATGATACACTATAAAGCCATTCTCCAAAACAACAACAAAAAACATTTTTTTTGAGAAAAGCACTGCTTTTCAATAAAGCAGTATTGTGCATTTGCCCAAAAGCGTAAGAAGGAAGCCGTTTTTTTAAAAATTTGGTGCTTTAGCAAGGATTTTAACTATCTGCAGAGAATTCAGCCAACCTTTCTGAAAGACAGGCTAAATTTATTTCCAATTTCTTAAATCATCTGACAATCTTGCCTGAAGCTTAACAGTAATATTTACTAACATCAGCTAAATTCTGTGGGCACCAAGAGAGGCTTTGATGCCAAACACTGGCAAGGGTTTTCTGTTTTATTGGCATTACCATACTTTTACGTAGATTTTATGCTTTTAATAATTGTTATCCTTACCATTTTCCAATCTGTTTCAACCTTTCTCCAAATAGACTCTGCCTTCCAAACACCTGTTTCCCAGCCACTTATTTTTTCATTATTATTTGAAATCCGTGTATAACTATCTTCTACTATATTGTAGGTGAGGTGGAAGAGTTTAGATGTCTTCTCTTTTTCAGATGGAATAAAAATTACCTCTTTTCTTTTCTGAAAAAGGCAAAAAACACAAGCACCTTCATTCCCAAATATATTTCAGTAAGACTATGTTACTTTTAAACAGCATGCCATGGTTTCCCAATTCAGTTTTGCTGCCAACTGAAAAAAATGTAATTTTTAAGAGAGGACAAAAGCATTTCTGCAAAACAGAAGTTTTTAACCAGTTTCCTACAATATACTTGCACCTTCTCCAGAAGGAAGCAGTCATTTCATTTTTAAAATTTTCACATAATTACTTTCAGAAGTAAATTATTAACAAAATAACATAAAATGAGCAAAGTAAGATATTAACATGTTAGGAATATAAGACTTACATGTTGAGTGTATTTCTTGTACAATCAATAAGTAAATGGTTATTCTGAATAGCAAATGTAATTCTGTGATTATCACACACAGGTGCTTGTATAGGAAAGTTTACAAATCAACTTCAAAAAACATAAGGTACAAACTTCATAACTTCACAGTACTACTTTTTTTTTTTTTCAAACAGTTGTCATTGTTCTTATGAGTTTCAGCAAAGCAGAAATTAAATCTTCTAAACTGTGGAGAACTGAAATAAACTCTTCGTTTGTCAAACTTAAACAATCCTATGAAACTCATTAGTTTCACCTAACTGGTTCTATTTAAGATTGTCAGTCATTCTATATGACAGAATCAATACAAAACTGATGTAACAAGTGATGGGGTAAAGCCACACCTTTGCATGCTGGCTCAAGCTAAAGATGGCTATGGTTCTGGGAAACTGTATCTTCACGTAAAATAATTAAAAATAAAACCTTGCTTTTGGAAATCATCAAAAACATTGATATGAAAATCAATTGAGCTTACTGTTTAAGAGATTGTTTCATTTACACAATCCTAATTGCTCCCACATTGTTTTATTAACAAAAATAGTTGGTTGAAGCCTGCTTCTAGGCTTTAAGCAATAGTAACTAATAATACAAACAAATATTTTTTAAGGTTTTCCTGACTGCTTTCAACTGCCTTAAACTTTCTAGTTCTGTCACACTGTAACTAATTAAAAGGAAAAGAAGTACTTTTTATCAATTTGTAAGAGCAAAACACACTTTAGGTCAAGGATTTTGCAAACATTTTTAGACTCAACAACCACCATCAACCCTCAAAAATTTCTTACGGACCTCTACTGAATTCACATCAAACTTGCACCTAATGTTTTTGCGTTTCACTGTTTGAACTAAATTTGTAGGCTACCTACCATAAGTGCTATTCCTCTGCAGACCATAATCATAGAACCTCTAGTTAGCTACCTCTAAGATGGTCACCAGTGCAAAAGTTAAATACCTCTGGACCAATTTCACCTCTGGCTATTCGCCAAGCCATTGAACCTGATGTCCTTCCACCATATTCTCCGGGTTTAGGTGTTTTAGGAGAAATGAATTGAACAAGCTCCACAATTGTTCTTTCCAAAAGCTCTCTTTTTCTATTTTCTGACAAAGATCGTTGTCTCTGAAAATACATTTAAGAAACAAAGTAAAAAATTCAGAAAAATGGTATTTATAGTTCTGCTCTGGAGTGACACCAACAGGGAAAAAAATAATTGAAAAAACAGACTAACATTTGAAGTGTAGACAAACTGTTAGAAACATTCATCTTATACCACATGTGCAAATATAAATCAGTCATAAGTGCATGGTTATTTGACAGCAGTGCTTTTTCTGTGAATTTGCATGCACTAACTATGTGGATTTCTTTTAAAATTAAGGTTTGTGCTATGTTTATAATACATTTGCTTGGATGATAAAACACTTCCATAGCATATTTTATAGCTATTCATATGTATTCTGTACCGTAGCTGTTCTTGATATTATTTGGAGGAAAGAGAAAGCAAGCATAATTATTAGGTCAAATTTTTCTTCTCTAAGATGGAGTGATTTGGCTGGCAAGAGTCTTGGTTTTGTGATTAAGCCCAAACAAAAGATTCCATTGGTGTCTGAAAGAGTTATTTCACAGTGACTGACTGTATCATAAACAAACTATGACATTCATATTTTTGCAGATATGAAAAAACTGAGAAAAACATATCACCTACACTTCCAGGTAAATTAGCGGAAAAGAGAAAGAATTATATAAAATGCTTTCTTTGCCCACATGAATAAAACTATCGACATTTTTTTGGTACACAACTTACAAAAAATTCATTAATAGTGGTTTTGTCTCCATGGTTTTCACATCAAATATACAGAGCTGATATGTGATGCTTGCTTTCTTAACTGTGGATAATTTTCCAAGCCTGTGCAGGTGTAAGTTCAACACTGAGTATGTGAATGATTGCACATCTTTTTTTCTACTTTGGTGATTGCCCAAGACATGCACACTCAGCCCACTAGGACCTGAAACTTCAGGCCAATATGTATTTCACTTATCTCAAAAACAGGCCTGACCCCAGAAAGTTTTGCTATTACAGATCAGAAAAGAGGCATTTGAAAGGGTTTTGTTCCAGCCAACAATGTGGAACTAGATAAAGGAAAGTGGATACAGATAAATGATGAGAAACAGCTCAAGCTGAACAAATTCCAGCTGCCAAATACCAGCTCTAACACAGCAAGGGGGAAATATACATCTGCTTGGGCTGATGGATGACGAGCAGTGACTCCAGCAGTTCCTCATGGAACACCAAGCCTTCCTGAACCTAACGCTTGCCTGGGCACTTTGGGTATCCATACGCAGTACTAGAGATCTCACTCCAGCTCAGAGGAAGTCTGATATGGCTTACCCTAAGTTAGCAATACTAATCCACAATTTTCTTTGAGCTGCTTTGATGTAGGGAAACGCAGTGTCACGGGTCATCACCACTGAAATTAGTGATGCCACACTGAAAATTGGTTGCCCTTGCTCTACAGCCGTTGTAACTGTATCTGAAAAAAAAAACCTGTTTAAGAACAGTGCTTCAACACAAAAGGAGTGTTTCAGAAGACAGGCCTCTTCTATGTATGATACAAGAAATTAGTAAGTTCCTCAACTGTAAAGGGTATAAGTATGCTAATTCTTGTCACCCCACCCCACTCAGTACACTCTTGCATATAAATGCTAGCAGTCTGTAAGACATATGTAATGCTCAGATTCTGCAGAGATCAACACTGCCTGTGCTGGGAAAATCTGTAACTACATTTCCTACAAATGACATTGTCATCAATAGCATTCACGTACTGAAATGGATTCCAAGAACTCCATTATCAACTGTCATGGCTCAAACTTCCTGCTTTTGTTTTTTCTTAAAGTATTACCCTCTACGTACATGCTCGGGCCCCACCTTTCTTTGGCAGATGAAGGGAATAGGAAGAGGGACTGAGAACTGCAGCTTTAAAATCAGTTCTGCGTCACATGTGAGTCATGCCATTGATGGTTCCTGAAGGACAGTGTTTTGTGAGATGGATAACCTGTGATTTAAGTGGACCCACTGCTGTGTAAGCAACAGATAATTTGAAGGTAGAAATTGAATTTCAAGCCTTTAAACAAGCAATACTGGTTGATCTCGCATCAGCCACCATGAGATGGTCGCAGTTCAACCTAAATTACTAGTTTTCCTTTTAAGAGCTGACCTGGCTGTAGCTATAATCATTCACAATCACTGCCAAAAAACAGGGCCTGGAACAAATGAAAAATAATTTGTTTCCCTGCCCCACCATCCAATATCCAATGAAGGCAGTGAAAGTTCAAGGTCCTCGCCCCCCTTTCTATAGGGGTAACATACAATGGACTGGAATAGGGCACTGCCTATTGTAGGTAACATAGGATGGACTGGAATAGGGCAGTACCAATACAAAGTAGGTGAAGAAAAACTTTGTAGTCAGGGTGTGATATGGTACTACAGAATAACATCAGATGGCTGGTAATCTGCAGGCTACATACCCATTTAGGAATGCCTGACCCAAATAAAACACACACAGTATTTCTGAAAAGTAAAATAGCATACTGAATAGATTAAATTATCCTTGCCTCTTTCCCACTTAACAGTCACAGTCACTCAACACCCTTTGAACTGTTGTGTTGTCTCTGCTTGGCCACTAAACAGACATGCAGAGAAATAATGACCAGACACATCAGTCTTTATGCAGGAAAGCACAATAATGATCTCTTAGATTCCATTTTCACTAACATTGCAGTCTAGGTGATAGTGTATACTGCATACTGTGCTTCTCTTTAGTTGTAGCTTAGAAGAATTGAGCTTGAAAGATGCAGTGTTGGAGTTCTGCATCAAAAGATACAAAGACTATAATCCCTCCTAGTGGGGAACCAGTCTCTAGGAGATGATGGGAAAATGGAAAGTTAGTGTAGGCCTCTGCCTACATCAGTTATCTTTGAATAGGTTGCAGTGAAGGAAACAGCATACTAGCTGAAATGGAGACTTGTGACTAAGCAGCGTAATGGAAACCTGCTATAAAATGTCGATAGTTCTAGGGGTGAGCTCTACTGCCTCTACTGACTGCAGAAGCTGCTGAATACAACACAGAAATCCTCAGACAGCAGGTTTTTAATGGCCCCTTGGTTCCCACTGCATTGTCACCTTAGTATGAACTTTAGGAAAGGCCCTTTGACTAGGACAAATGCAAGAAATAAAAACTGGTTTTTTTAGCAATCTGATGGCAAACTGCCTCTAAGTCCCTGAAATCCACCTCCAATTGTAACAGACAAAAGATAAAAAAGGAGTAAGAGCAGTTACTTACAGGGATTAAATTTATTATCTTTCCAATAAATTAAATTAATCAAACATATTCTGAACAGCTACTGGGCAAAAAGAAGTGTGTGGGGGGGGATGGGAGCGTGAGTATCATTCAGCTTGTAGAAAGGGAGAGCAAGCTGATCCTCAGAATAAGATACCATCAAAAAGACTGACAAAGGTGTTCTAACAGAACCACAAGACAGCTTTAATAATACTGGAAAGCAGTAGGGAAAGTTTGCAGCATAGAGAAGAAAGGGCTGAGATTTTCCATGTGTAGAGAAAGGAAGACAGGAGAAATACAAGAGTGTCTTGGAAGCACATGTATAGCTTTCTTCCCTGTACTCAGTTTTTAATGAAATCTTCATTTAAAACATGACCAGAATGCTTGTCCTTTCTGTTCGAAAAGTGCTCATGTCAGCTCATGAGCTCCACAGTCCTATGAAGTAGGTGGAAAAAAAATTAAGAAACAGGCCAATAGACCAACATGCAGCATCATCTGTTGGAGATGGCAATGCACATTTTTACTGGAGTTCTCTAGACTTCTCTAAGTGAAGCAGAGCATGGTCCTATGGTGGCATCATTGAGGTGAGAAGGTGGTCAGGCAAGCCAGCCCATGAGTCAGTTGCCTATACATTCCTGATTCCATCAATCTTATCAAGGTAATTTTTCAACGTATTAGCTCCTCATTTCCAAGGTTATCTCTCCCTACGGACAACTGGCGGAGGAAAGAAGTCTGGTGACTGGTTTCTATCGCGAGTAGATCAGAAGAAAGGCCCCTCAGATCAGTTTCGTAGTCAGCAAGGGTTCAATGCTCATAGAGGACACCATTAAATTCCCACAACCCTGCACAAAGCACATGCATTCTTCAACTTGAATTTCTCATCCTTTACCTCCTTTTAATCTGTGGCCAGCCTTCTCAGTGCTCTTCTCTGCTATGTGACTCTAATTTTTCATTAGTGATAAAACATTTGAGGCCACGGCTTGAAATCATGAGTCCAGCTCAATTTTCTTCCCACTCTTAGTGTGTGGCTATAAACCTCAAGACAGCAGGCCTCTAAAAAGGCATAATCCATTTATTAAGCCATCAGCTATATACTATCATAGGAACTAAAGTTTCTACGCACAGGAATTAGCCCTGGAAGGAAGGGGAGACAAAATGGAATCTTACAGGTGGTTCAAGGTTTTGTGGTATTCTAGTATATCAAGTCAAGAAAAGTTCATCCCATGTAGGGAGTGGAAAAAGCTTAGCAGAGAGTGCACTCTGGCTCTGTGACTCCGACATGCAGGTGCAGATGGCTCCATGTGTTTTGGGGACGCCAGACATGAACAGTATATGAGGCTCTGAGCCAAAGCACTACTGATGGTATTAACACTTCTTTAAAGTCCTGGAAACAGCCTGTGAATCATTCCTCCCACTTCCTAGAGCTTGTAAAAAGTCACAGGAAACAAATTAGGCCTACATTTCTTATAACTATAAATACTATTGTTTTCAAGTTATAGCATTACTGATGTGGAAAATGCTCAACCCCCCTCAAGGAGTCCACATAGTTACAAAGCAGTTGTTTACGCCCAACATCTGTGGATGCACAAGTCTGCGCCAAAGTCATCAAGAAAACATATATACACACAGTATATATTATATATACACACACATTTGACTATGTAAGAGATAACATGATAATCCTTTTACATACCATTCTTTATCTTATTCACCTAAGTTCGGCACTGTGACTGATTCTTATGTGTTCAGTGTAAAATGAGGTCTGTATAGTTCGCAACATTTTACATTCCGTGGTGCAGGGACATTCATATCAGGTTACCAAATGAATTCCTTTGTTCAAGGACTTCACATTCTGACACTTATGTTTCACTTAAAGAAATCCATTTAAGAAAAGTTACATACCGTTTCATTTAATGCATTAATTGTTTCACGTAGTGTAGCTTCACTGAGTGCTGTCCTTCTAGAGAGTACTTCTTCATGCTTACAGCTGTATCTCCAGGTGACATCAACAACCTCAAGCACAAGTTGAAGAATAAAATAAGGCAACCAAAAATTCCCATGTATCTTGCTTCATTTAAAGACGCTAGCTCATCAAAGTATTTTTTTCTGTAATAGTTCTAGAAATCACACTAAGATGGAATACATCACACACTTGCCTTAGGGCAAGTTTGGTTTTTATTAACATCATCACTCCTACCTCATCTTTGGAGAATGCAATTATGTAGGAGAGCTTCTTTCCCCACCCAGTTTCATAGAGAAGAGGTTTATCACAGACATTTTCACAGGGATCACAGTGAAGCCATCTTTTCTGAGATGAAGAATATACTTCAGTCCACACATGATCTATATAACAAAGGCCAAGAATAAACAATGAATTCTAAGGATAGATCCTCTCTTCTAATATCACAGAATATTGTAACTTTTCCTGATTTATTAAATGAAGGAACATTGAAAGAACATGTTTTCTGTTCATCTACATTCAGAAAAGTTACCAGAGCTTTCTCTTTCTATTTTAGGATTATGTTCCCTTAGATTCAACTAAAGATTGTATCATTCTTAAATCAATCATCTAACCTTACTTACAGAACTATATTTCATCTTATTATGGAAGACAGGAAATTGAATTTATATTATCTTTGTTTGCTGAACTGCATAACTTCATATGCTGTCTGATGGCTAATATAATCTGAGACCCATAAAATATATAACCTCATTTTGCATAGGTTTGTATTAACATTAAGATATTCTAGAATATTAATACCTGTACAGTCCCAGACATATCTAGCTTCAAACCCTACAGCTCTGCAACACAGTGTAAAACAGTTAGCCCACTCGCCACAGCGTCCGCATCTGGTTTCCAGAAGTTTTTCAGGGTTATTATACCTACAGGAGGAAAACAAAACAAAACCAGAATAACTGAAAATACATTTCACCTTTCAAAATCTTTACATCATGCCTGTCCTTGCGATGATTTGAACAGATTGCAGTGCCATTCAGTCTACAGAAGACAATGGAAATGATTGCTGTACTGCACAAAACAAGTGCGAGCAGAATGCTACTTTTACTTTGACTCATAGGACTCCATCACACTTATCACAGCACTGAAATGAATCTGTTTTTTTCAGCTTTCAAAATTGAACTTAGACTTCATCTTCAAACATGATCTTTGTATGCTGCTCCTTTTGATAGTTAGCAAAAATATAAAAAAATTGGATATTTGCTCTTTTGCTGTAGACTCAGCAGAAGATGTGCATTACCCTTTGTGATTTCCCATAGAAGTGAAAGTTTTCCTTGAAATACCAAAACCTACCTACATACTATGCCAATATCAACATATTTTATTTAGAAGTTGTACTTCATCAAATTAACAGTAAAAAAAAAAGAAAATCAGACAACTATTCAGAAAAAGGCCATGTAAAAGAAAGCAATATTTTGTTTTTAAAAATCTCTAATCTTATAGAGCAATTGCTGGTTCATCAACCATCCTATCATGTTGCTTAAAACAGCTTCTCTAATCTCATCCAATAGCTTCTCACTTGTTCACAAAACGCACAAATGCAAAGCTGTTTCTGGAAAGACGAGGAAAAAAAAGACAAAGCAAATCTTTATATGCTCACCTTGGGAATCTATTACATAACTGACACTGGTTGCAGTAATGATTTTCCACTCGACTGGCACTCCACCTTAGATCGTCATCAGTAGGCAACAGGTAGTCACTTTTAGGCTCTGTCTGCCCACCACACCTGCTGCAAGGAAGATTATTTACCCAATGAAAAAAGTCATTCTTAAACCAGTCCAAGAGCTCCAACAACAAGAAGTCCTCTTCATTCACATGTGCACCTGTAAAATTTACACCACAGTTAGGTCAAATGAAAAAATAATTTAGTTGAACTTTCCAGTATCTACATAAATCACCATCTCTGGGCTTTTACTACATTTTAGAAGTCTCATTATAAAAAAAGCTTCATATGTTACTTAAGCACACACAAAAAAGAAAATTAAATTCTCAAGACTGAATAATGTCAAACTGTATATCTAAAGAACAAAGAACTGCACTCCTAAACACTACAGCTAGAGTGAGAATAAGGAACTGCTCAGAAAAACAAGTTAGATATACAGTGAAGCCTGGTGAAGTTCCTCATGTTCCTCATATTCTTCCAGGGCTTCAGAAGAGAGAGTTTTAATTCTTTTTCTGCTCCTAAATATTCTTTTCATATTCTTAGCTATTTATCTAGAAATAACAATTACTTTGATTTCATAATCCCAAAGAACCACACACTGGCAGCAGTCTAGACAATGAGCTGTAATATAACAGACTTTCTACAAACACAGCTTAATTATTGTAGAACATGTACATATACCACATGAACAAAGTTGAGTTTGTTTGTAAATTCAGCAAATAAACACCTTTGTCAGCTTACCCAAGCTAGACACAGGATGGCATTGCTTTTCTACTCTAGCCAATTCCACCACACTAGACCACCAGACTCTTCTGGGCCATTTTCCTGTGTTCACAACAGGTGTTAGAATCTACTCACACACTGTCACTATTCCACCACCTGGAAATAACCCCACTTTACCTAATTAACAAATTTAAAAATCCAGTCTTCCAAAAGAGATCCATCCCTTCTAACTCTTTATATATTCTGCTCCGGTGCCCAGAGTGATACTCTTCCTTCTCAGATTCACAAACATTCAAATAAGTCCTCCTATTAACTCCATCATCTAGGCCACACTGCAATCATAGATATTAATACCTTATTATATGTACTGCAGCTTGCTTGTAGTCACAGTGCAGACAGTTCTGACTAATGAATATGACAATACAAAAATAATTTATAAAAATGCTGTTTAAAGGAAGTTGCACCAAATTTGTGCACTAGCTCCTTTTTCAGGACAGCAAAGAAAGACTAGGTAAGATGTATGTTTTACTTATTTAAGCTCAATTCACATCCTCCTCTGAAGCTGAAGTAGTCTTTGGTACAAAAGACTCTGTGGGGGCCCTAACTCTATTAAACACACATTGCCAAGACCATGAAGTGCATGAGAAAAGATCATCTGTTAATCAAAGCAAGAAAACCTGACTTTTAATTGTAGTAAAATTTCCATTTTTACTTATGTGAAAAACATTTGTGCTGAAACACTCAGACAAGGTGGATATGCTTGTATATTCGAACTTGCTGCTAAAAACTGAATGAGAAGATCTCGAGCACAGGCCATATTCTCTTCGTGGATAATAACAGACAAACCAGAACCCATCTATGAAAATATGACTGCTATCATATGAATAGTCTTCTCTTGCTTTGTAAAATAAACCCTTCATGAAAACACTGCATGGAAAAAACGATGAATGTGACTTATTTGAACAGAAAACAGTTGGCTGTGACGCAGCTATTTTTGACTGCACAATCCATCTTTCTAATGGAAATTGGTAAAGGGAAACAGTAAAAAAAAGTCTGTACTTCTGATCAAATGACCATAATCTTCCTAGCCTTTATGAGCCAAAAATGCCTATTATGCATTGTAAGGGAAGTCCTAAAAACAAGTGTCCCCCAGCACTAAGCTGTTATTCCCACAGGTGACAGTCTTAACACAGCAATACAGATAAATCAAAGAACCTGAAAGGGCCAATTACCCATATATCTCGTACACAGTCCATTCCCAAAGGAATGTTTCTATAAAGCTCTTTAAAAATGCTTTCAACCTGTCACAATCCAGAACAGTGGAGTTCTATCCCTTCCCCTTTATTTGTATCTAAATTAAGGTCTGGAAGCCATTTTGATTAGACCAGCTTGAAGGTTTGAGAAGAAGCACCTCGATACACCACCCTCCTCCTTCCTTCCCCTTTTTAATAATATGCACAGCAGAATTAGAGCAGAATCTAAGAGGTAGGCTTGCCTTTATTTTCCTTTTTAAAGGAATTTAAATAGTTTTCATTTATTACTGCTAAGTCTTTTTTCCCCATTGCATTGTCCTACACTGCTGAATGAGAATGCTTTGTAGTTCCTTATGTGGTTTCCTACTTCCCAGTATAGCTTTATAAAAAGAGAAAAATTACTAAGAAAATCCATTATCAAAGAGTTCCCTAATGCCAAAGGCACAATTTGTGTGTGGCTGTATGAGACATCACAAAGTCATTTATAAAAAAAAAAAAATGAGCTTTTTTTGGTTTGCAAATAGACAGCACTCCCATCAAGTTAGCAGAATTGCTTCAAACAGAGTCTTCTATCAAAGATTTACAGTGAAAAGGATTTTTTGGTTTAAATATGGTCTTGGAATAGTTTTTTTTTAATATTTATCTTGTACAAGTAAAATTTCACTATATTGCTGAAACAAATCTAAAACTGTCACTTGAAAATAGAAATATGTCATTTTTAACTGACAGAGATTTTGTACATTCAAAACGAATTTGCATTTATGAAGAAAATATACATTTTAGCCACTGATGCCACAAATATTTATGCCTCTATTTCACTTCTAGCTCCAAGAGGATGGCATGTGAACAACCCTATTCATTTAAGCATTAGCAAGAAGGTGATTCTTTGTTATCAGGTTGTGTCTTCGAAAGGTCTCATGCAAAATTTCACCAATAGTATCACTTTAAAAAGAGAAGCAGGATTTTGAAATTTTATTCTGAATTTGGAATTGTAATATATATGGTAAAATTGCACTCTGACAATTTCAGAACAATGACTGTTCAAACAAGAAGCTCCCTTCCTCTTGTTGTAGCTATTTCATGCTAGATGCAAGGAATACAACAGTACATGCTCACCTCATTTATTTCCCCAGCATTGTTTACTACTAATTCAGAAATTAAGAGTTCATAATTTCTACTTGAAAGCAGTAAAGGACGGATAACAAAAATGAAACAAAAAAATAACAGAAGTAAGGAGAGAGAAGAATAGAAAATTTGAAAATTAGGAAGGAGGTAATTCTAATTTAGAGACAGCAGGAACCTGCAGACACATGACCAAATCCACACACCTAAAGCACAGTAGATATATACATCATCCAGATGCTTGAAAGAATATTTCCAGTTTCTAGTACAACTTGGTAGCATTACCTTTGTCCAGTCTTGTAGCTTGTGCTAGCTTTTTTTGAGCCTTCCCTTTCAATTGCTGGAGAGGAATTGAAGCTAGTGCTTTCTGTTGAATAGAAGGATTCTCATACATCAATACGAGATGCTCAAATTTTGTTTGAAGTGTTTCCAAGATATTTGCAGCCTGCGAAAGGATTTTCAGTCACAAGGTTATTTATGAACTTCCACCTTAAGCCAGAAGAACCAAGCTCTCCTATTTTAGTTTCAGTCAGTCATATCATAGTTACAACATATATTTCTTTACAGGTGAAATGTTTATTTGTAAAGATATTAATAAAAATTGCAGACACCACCACCCAAACCGTAAAGCCAGCCTTGTCATCTTTGAGCATTCTGAACAGTGTCCTGAGTAAAAAGTATACTGATTCAGGGAGAAGAGAAAACTGTTTTTAAAGACACCTCTGATGGCAAAGTTTTTTTACTTACCCCCCCCCCGCCGCCTCCCCCATTTCTTTTGGGCACCTGAAATCCACAAAAGAACCTGTAATTCATTCATTTCCCTAGAAACTGCTGCACAAGTTCACAGAACTCTATTACTGATGAATGCTGCTTTGTTATTTCTTATTCATGAAGGCTGCTTGTCTATTTCTACTTCCTTCTCTCACAGATCCACTCTGATACAGATTTGAATAGATAGCCCTGTGACCATAAACTGAACAGTGTATTTCACTAGAAATTGGATATAAGAACTAGGCTTCTTCAGTCAGTTATCCTGTGTTGCTTAGTGGCAACTACATGTTGCACCCAATAAGGTACACCCGTATCTACCAAAATAAATAGCTAAAGTTAACTATAGTGGAGTTAGTAGCTGAGCAAACTATTTACTCCCATTTAAAGGGGGACAACACAGAAAGTGAAATGGAATTTTAAAATTAAGAGTCTGGCATATTTTGGGGGGGAAGCCTGTGGCACTGCTAAATTACCTTTTCTCTCATGCTAGATCATGCTTCAGTCTTTAGCCTTATTAACTACCATCTTTGTTTCATCAAAAATTCCGCACTTCCCCGAGATGCTAGCAGCAAATGCAACATAATACACAGGTGTAAGAACTTTTCAGAAGATAACTTCTTTCAAAGGAATATTTAAATTAGGAGTGATTATTTTTGATACTGAACAGTACTACAGGACCAGTTCTTACTTTTCATAACTGCTGAAACAGAAGAGAACTGGTTTCGCTCTTCCTGGAGCTCATCAGCTGTAGGTAACTGGTTTAACATCATAAACCCAATTGTGTTCAGATTCACTTCAACGAAAGTTGAAAGAACAGAAATAAGGGAAGTTAGGGACTGCCAGTGGCTTATAGATCTTCATGTTCTGTCAGCTTCCTGAAAGAGTGTTCAAAGATATTTCTCAGCACAGCAGAAAGTCTCCCAGATTCTTTGACTATTCAGATTTTCCCACTGCCAAACACCATCAGTGTTACATTAGCACTTAACCAGTTTCGTGGAAGCCACTGTATACCAATGAAACCTTATGCAAACATCTAGAAGTGTGGTGAATCTCACTGCAAATCTAAGTTTGGATACCTCTTTCCTCCTATAATCACTGTGTCATCCAGGAAGGGATCAGAGTCCATCCACCAGAATAATGGTTAGCCAGAGCCTTCCTTTCTCCAAGTCTCAAGAATACCTTACACTAAGAAATGCAGAAGAGACACAGATGAAGCAAAATAATGATGGGTTAGGTCCCTAGAACTGTGCCATTTAGGAATATTCCTGTGCTGTCACAAGTAAGCCACTTTTCCCTGTGCTTTCCAGGACTCCCATGAATCACAGGTGTAATGCACAGGCAAGAAATAAAAATGCTTGCACTACAAAAACCACTCTAGATCTCTCTGACATCTGACAGCAGCACATACAACAGTAATAAAACTATATGTCTGCAGGATACTCACTGGAAAACAAAACACCTACTGCTGTGCAAGCAAAATGGCCAAGTCATAGCCAGAAGGTATTTTATAGACTTCCTTCCAATCAACCCAGACTACATAGACCAAATTCAATGACTCAGAGAGCTATCAGTATAATTCCCTGAAGAGATCAGCTGAAATACAGCATTCTAATATAGTGCCAACACTGCATTAGCAATGTCTCTAAATTGTAATCAGTTTGGTCCCATCACCCATGTTGAATCTCAAGAAGCATGGAAAAATAATAGTTGCACAGAAATGGATCCACAACTCTGATGGCTAGCATAAGTCAGGGCAGAATAACTACAAATGAGAAGGATTAACCTTAGAACACATTGTGTCAACTTGAAATCTGCAACATTTTTCTCATAGCAAGATCAATGCAACTTTCAAAGCTTTAAACCTTCCAGTGCTAACCAGTACTGCAGCAAGTCACTCTAGAGGTTTCATAATCACTTCCAACCACTATTGCAGAAGTGGCTGGAACAGTAAAGACCAAGAAGCAGACCAAAAAAAAGCCTCAAAAACCCAAACAAATTCAAATAATCCCAGTCATTATATTTTAGAGGCAACTACTAGCATGCTAGCATAATTAGATTAAATATTCAAGTGCCTACAACCATTCCTTTCCCAAAAGACATTATGGGTCATGATGGGTCACTGAGTGCTCTCCCTCCCCAAAAGCCATCACTTCAATCTATGCTTTGTCATTTCTCTTCCACCGATCTTGGGTAGGTATTGGGAAGAAATAGTATGTCATAGTTCAGTATCCAACAATATACTGACAATATCATTTAAAAGAGACAAACTCTGTTTAAGGATGTATGAGAAGCGAGCTTTTGGAAGGATTCATCTTACACCAGCTTTAAGACCGAAGTGACACTGGTTCTAGGGGGAAAAACTCTTTAGAAAGTTAAACCAAAGCATCCTTCAAACCTTTTATCAAAAGGCATAACTTCATTTTTCAAAATTGTATGAGGTGTTAAGAGTCTTCTCCCATCAGGCCAGGTAACATCAGATGAAATGATTCTATCCCTCTGTCTTGATAAGCAACTTCATCTCAACCTCTTGGATGAGGGAAACACAGCCTAAATAACTATAGATTTGTCCTTGCCTGGCTAAATTCCTGTCTCTTGCAACAGTCGCATGTGAAAGAAGAAAGCCCTCCTCACAGGCTACACACAGAGGTCATAATGCATGAACCGAGATGCCAACAGTTATAAACATTATGGTTGTGCTCCTGTTCTTTTGCTGGCTCTCAAATACCGAACACAGTATACATCCCTAGTCTTAGCTTCCCGCCCCTCCCTCTGTTCCCGTACCTTGCTGTTCTCTTACAAATCAGCTTTTTTTTTTTTCTCACGACACCGTGATCAGTAAAACATTTATGGACATCTTCAACAAAATCTCTTGCTAATATTCTATTCATGGCATGTTTCATGTTGAAGTTGTATGGACACTGAAGAAAACACTCAAAAATTTCAGGAACGGTTGGAAAAAAGAAAATTCCTCTAGTCCAACCTCCTGCTCAAAGCAGGGTTAGCTATGAGATCAGACCAAGTTGCTCTGGACTTTATCCAGTCAGGTCTTGAAAATGCCCACATTTGGAGACTACACAGCCTCTCTGAGCAACCTATCCCAACAGTTAACTCTTTGTCAACCTTTATATTCAAGATTAGTGTGCCTACAAAGTTTTCAGGTTATCATTACCATTTCAAGAGATTGCACAAGTGATGGTTCTCGTTGCTGACGGGCAGGGGCAAGAACAGAGTCAGCAGGTCTTGAAGGCTGATGTGCAACCATCTGAGTGCTGGCCACAGTTTCAGAGGATCCCGATCTGTGGATTTCATTTGACTCATTCAGTCTGCTACTCCTCTCTCCAGCAATTAAGTCTCTGATTTTACGTAGCTGCTCAATTGAAGCTTCCTTAGGGAAAACCAGGTGAGTTTCTCCCTGAAATTTAGACAAATTAATTCAGCAGTTAATGCAGGTCTAAGCTAGTCAGCAGTTTGTATCTATAGCTAACAGCTGTATCATTGACCAAAAGTTAGCATGCTAAGGCTTGGCAGGATTCAGCCTTCAGATTAGGTCCCTCACAGCAGAAGCTATTAGATCAAGAACCTACAGTCAGTCTAGAGAAAAAGGGCTCATAACAACATGCTTTTGTTAGTAACTTATTTTGCAGAGCCACACATGGACAACGCAATTATGGTTTGGCAGAGAAAGCAGCAACAACAGAAGTGAACAACAAATGCTCAGTTCTCACAGTACAGCAGTGAAATGCTAGGCAACACAGGAGGATAGCCAATGTTGGGGGAAGAAGCCTCTAAAATGGCATCTGCTGGGAATTCTCTTCTATACTGATATCTTTTAGGTTTTATAACTTTTCAGATAGGAAATATTATTCTTATTGAGACCTGTACCCAGCTTGATTTCTGGGTTCCTATTTTTGATTGTAACATGATTACCGGTAGCATAACAAAAGATTAGTAATTAGGACAGAAGAAAGTAACAGTGTACTTAACATGAAGAAATAGGTTACTAAAAAGGTGAATATCCTGAAGCATTCATACTTCAAGAGTTTCAGTTTCTACCACTGCAGCACTTCTATTTATTAAACTAATTTGTTTATCCACAGTTACCTTAGGTCAGCTATTATTGCAGACACAGTGCTTCACTTTAACACTTACAATGACCACAAAACTAAATGGAATGTATCCATCCAGCAGAAGAGTCCCCACTTTTTAATTTAAATAGTTGGCTTACCAAGCAGAGACAAAAGAAGGAAGAATTTTAGTTATTGCAGTTGAAGAGAAGTTTGTGAGCTCCAGCCTCAATTGACACAATAACCATAAGACTGAGCCACCATGCTCTTAAAGATCTGACAGAAGTGGGAGTAGCACTTTATAACATGGTTAAAATGACTATGTTATTACTGCTTGAGTGCTTCACTAGCTACACTTGACTATCTCTTGGCTAAAACACATCATTAAAAGTCATCTCCTGAGCAACAGCACGAGAATAAATCCGCAGACCATTCCTCCCTCTGCAGTCACCATTTCTTTCAGCATACTTTTTTTTTTTTTTAAATTAGGACAATTACACTAATTAACTTTACCCAAAGAGAAGTTAGAGGTCTCAGGACAGATGGACCTAAATAACAATGTATGTACCCATACACAAGTGTGGCATCAAATGGAGAAAATAAAGCAAAGCTAGAGCAAGAGCTTTGCACCACTAAACAAGATTCGGGTTTTCACCCCAGCTCTCCTGTAATTACAAAGGCTGCTTCTAGCCTAACAAACTTTTGCAGTTTAAGTTCTACCAACACAGGGACCATTTCAGGACACAAGACAATCTTTGAAATACATCTTTTTGACTGCAACAGAATCAAGATTCACTCAAAACTATTTTAGGATACAGTTTCGTAACTGTTTTAAATGGGCAAAAGTCCCATCCTCCTACTACTTCAACAGTCTGCTGCCCTCCACTGCTGTCATGACAACACTAGTACTTCTGCAGCTGCACTGTGAGTTGGCTGAAAAATATTTCTTTTTTTTTGTTTTGGGGGATTAATTTTTAATCAGATCAGTTTCCCTTATCTAACTCGCTATGGGGCCACACAAGCTCTACTGCTGGTAGGAACAAGCAGCAGAAGAGCAGGACTTTTTTTTGTTCCCTTCCAAATGACGGTTTCAATGCATAGATTTACAATATGGAAACTACAGTCTGATGATGCAGTCTGATGTGCACCTAATAGTGAGCTGCTACTAAGAGAACGGGTTTTCACCCCGTTTCCCACCGTTTCCTTTGTGCCAGCATGGATGCGTATCTGGCCATTAAGCAAACTAGAAGCGTGCCTGAACACCAGAAAACCAATCTTATCACAGATCAGCTTGGCTCTAGCTCCACCAGATTTCTGAAGTAGCCTCACCTACGTTTTCTGTTAGTTAACTGCAGATATTTGCAAACAAGGACTGAAAGAAAATTAAGAAAATACCAATTGGCTTAAAATCTAAATTGAAACTTAAATTGGCCTTGCAACCGGGAAAGGAGAAAAAAAAATCCAATTTTAAGTTTTAGTATGTAAACTGATAAAGACATCAGAAATGGCTAAATTATACTCACCTCTTGAAAACCCATCTCAAACAAACATTCAACTGCTCCTCTGACAGGCAACAGCCTCGTGGAAAATGCTGGATTTCCAATCCGAATTAATCTATATTTTTCTTCATATGGATTCCTGAAAAGATTGAAAGTTTTAATTATGTTTCCAAATTAAGTAAACACTTAAAAGCTGGGTAACTGTACTAAGCAGCATTAGTCATTCATAAGAGATTTTTTAAAAGTTTAGTTTCATTCACACCATGTAGGCAGAACGTGAAACCTATCTAAAACTTTGACTTAATTCATGTCCTTCTGCATTTAGCTTTGGGAGTTACAAAATTGGTTCTAACTTTGAGTTCGCAGCTTAAGTTCATAAATATGTGTTTTGTAGTCCTAGCCAGCAGGGCTTAGTCTGCAATGACACTTATAGACAACTCCACGCTCGTCCCCTTGCCCCGTAGCATTCCAATTGGACTCCCCAGTGTAATCCTGGATGGTTTTAGACCCACTACGGAAGCTATGCTAGACTTCCTGCTACGTGGGTGAAACAACTGTGGTCTCTTTACTTCTTGAAGGGCTACTTCTCAGTTCCCCTTTCAACTCTTCTAAACCTTCTCTTGCCTCTTTCTTTACAAGGAGTCAGCCCGGGACCCGCTGTTCTCTGTCACACAGCGCAGTTTTTGCAAGTGGTTGAGAAACCAGATATAGAGAGGGAGGGGCAGCTCGTACATCTTGAGTTGCTCAAAGACATCAAGGTCAATCATACATGTTGGCGTGTATATATACTCTACAGAGCCACCTTGCAAAAAATCAACTGTAATTAACTCTTGATACCAAACTTAATGAGTCAGAAGGGAAAGGCAACAGAAAAATCAAGTTACTATTTTAGCATTACTTGTTACGCATCCACTAATTTTTAGGTGCTTAACTGCTTGCAGAATGAGGGCCGACGCAGGCTTTTATGTTCAACACAAAAAACAAGCCCTGAAAACAAACCAACCAGCAATAAACAAAGAAATAAAAATCCGAGTCACTACACGCTTAGGTGAAAAAAACCCCAAACCCAAACAACTTATTATTTTTAAATAATGACGAAAAGAAGCGAGATGTTGTCGATATTGCATAACAAAACCGAATCCTATGGCTCGTCTTCGAGACGGTCTGTCTGGAAGCCCAGGAGTAAATCGCTGCGTGTGAGCATTTTATGATAAATCGCTTCTCAGGCGGCATTAGTAACCCGCCAGGACCGGCCAGGTTCACACGCGGACCCCGTTTTCCCGACGACCCGCCAGACAACGCGCAGGACTCGCCGTCGCCGCCCGCCCTGTGCCCGCAGATCCCTTCCGCACCCCCGCACAGTCGAGACCGGCGAGTCACGGCCCTGAACCGGCCGCTGGCCGCACGGCGGGACGGACCCCGACCCCTCCGGGCCGCTTTCGGGAGAGAGGGGCGGAAAGCCCCGCCAGCTGCTCCCCACCAGAGGGGCAGTCGAAGCGCGGACGCTCCTGACGGCCGGTAACCCCCGCGGCAACGCCCGCCGCCCAGCCGCTGGCCGGGGAACCGAGCCGGGCCCGGCCCGGTGGGGACAGGGCGGCGAGCCAGGGCGCCTCCCGCCGCGCCCCGCTCACCGGAGGATGTTGTCCGCGTAGGTGAGGAGCAGCCGCGAAGCCTCGAGGAAGATCTCCCGCCCGTTCTGGCACAGCTCGCTCACGGCGGGGGAGCCCGGCGAGGAAGAGAGGCCCACGGCGGCCGCCATCGCCCCCCGCCCCAGCCGGGCAGCGCCGCCGGCAGCCAGCGCTGCGCCGCGAGCAGCACGCCTGCGCAGTCGGAGCGGTGAGGTCACCGCCCCGCCCCGCCGCCCGCGCCCCGCCCCGCCGCCCGCGCCCCGCCCCGCCGCCCGCGCCCCGCCCCGCCGCCCGCGCCCCGCCCCGCCGCCCGCGCCCCGCCCCGCCGCCCGCGCCCCGCCCCGCCGCCCGCGCCCCGCCCCGCCGCCCGCGCCCCGCCCCGCCGCCCGCGCCCCGCCCCGCCGCCCGCGCCCCGCCCCGCCGCCCGCGCCCCGCCCCGCCCCGCCCCGCCGCCCGCGCCCCTCCGAAGGAGGGGAGCAGCCCCTCGCTTCTGTCGCTGCCTTTTCTAGACGTCTGGTGTGTGCTATCGGTGAAAGAACTGCCGTGGAGAATCTGGGACAAAAAGGTCTGTGGGGCTTTCCTTTCCTAAGAATGCAAGATTTAAAAAGTTCCAAGTAAAAAAGGTCTTTAATCAGGATCATTAGTTGACATTATGCTCCAGCTCTCCTGTCTGCTTCCGACAGCTCACTCTGCTCAGCTTCTATGATTTTTTTAAGATGGTACCTCTCCCTTACAAAAGCTGAGATTTAACCCATGGTCATTCACTTTTGCTGAGATCACGGTTATTATTCCTACTAGCATAGTTCAAAAGTCAGTAATTCAGCCCTCAAAATCGTGGAATTGGTACCGAAGCAATAAAATTTTAATTTAAGATGCCGCCATGTTCCTTGGCTGCTGCTTCAGTTTTTAACTTTCTTTCCATGCCTTTCACATAGGCCTGTGACTGTTAATGTTGGCTGCGCTCTCAAATTTAAAGATTAACTATGTTGCTATGTGTGTAACATAAGTACATAATGCGTGTAAGTATAGTATTTGTAAATAATGCTTTGGAAGTGCTCGTAGCAAAGCGGTGTGAAAAAATTAGAAAATGAAGTGCCAACTTCTAGCAAATTACTAACACCTTAAATGTCCAAGGAACACTATTTCTAAAGGGAAATTAAATAAAAAAAATTACACAAATGTTTATTTTTTCTTTATTAAATGTTGCATTTCCCTCCTTTTTGGCATCTGTATTTTTTTTTTCGTTTTCCTGCAGTAGGTGCTTCAAGTCTTTGTTAATGAGACTTTGGCACACATTTTATGCTCTGCCATAACTCCCGGACTTCGTGTATGTGAAGTATGGTGCCACTGTCTTTCTTGAGTAAAAACTTAATTGTTCCTATGTGTCACCTCAGGCATAGCTAGCACCTTGGTCTCAGTTCAGATCATGCTCTACAGTTTCTGCATCTGGAAGCACTAACAACAAAGTTTACTTTTGTGTATCGGTGCTGTTGGCATATTTGCGGCACGCATTTTCAAGACGCTCCTGTAAAGTCAGTGATCAACTTCTTGTTTACGTCCGTCTTCCCTACCAGCATTTCAGCCTCTGTGTAGAGGGGCACTTCATCCAGGAACGCGATGGCAAAGTTGGGAGCTGGTAAAGGACGGCGACCTGAGGTGTGCCGATGGCAGAACGGGGATCAGACGGGGACTGGGACTGGAGCACGGGACCACAGCGCAGGCAGAACTGTGCCGAGGGATTAGTTACGGTGGAATATAAAATGGGCCTGAAGAGACTGTAAGGTGCTGAAGGTCCTCCTGCATCTATGCGTGACGGCCTTGAACTACATGATGACGCACTGTCTACCGCAGGAGTTTCGACATGTCCTGCCTGCTCGGTGCAGTACACACGCGGCATTAAGGAAACCGGTGGGAAACGACAAGGTTTCCCTCGGGACCGTAGCGCAACCCTCTTGCGTATCATTCCACCGAGACCGGGGGTTTGTGTGGGGGTTTTTACGTTTTTTTACTCTTCCTTTGCGAGTTTTAAACGCGTGGTTTGGGGAAGGAAGAGACTTCCTTGCCTTTCCCAAGCCTCAGTGCTACTACGCGGCCGCACGCCGGGACCAGGCCGGGCCGCCGCCTCCTCCCCACAGCGCCGGGCGCGGGAGCGGCCGCCGGCCCGCGCAGTCCACCGCCGAGTTACCGATTCGCTCACGCCGCTTCTCACCAATCGTGACATCGGGGATCGGCTACAAAGCCGTCGTCTGCTCGCCCCCCCCGCCCCGTCTGTCCCGGGTGGTGCGGTCCCGCGCCGTCGGAACGAGAGAGGGAGGCGGAGCCAACCACCGCGGAGAGGGGGGGAGCGCAGCCGGCGGAGGTAGCGCTGAGGGCCGCGGCGGGGGGAGGCGGGGGAGTCCCGTGGCATCGGGGCTCTTCTCTGCGGTTTTAACTCCTGGTTTAAACATTAAAAGTAGCAAATGCCCTTTAAACACCCGCTGACGTCCAACAAGCTCGTGTTCCCCAGGAGAAATTACGTCCCCCTTTCGCTTTTCTCTTCAGGGCGTGCAGTAGGTGAGGTAGCGTTGCTTGGGTCGGACTGGGCCTCCCTCCTAATTACCTTAACCCGGTTAACTGCATTTGATTACAAGCTGTATGTGATGTTAGGCACGCGCTGCTTTAAAGACCTGCATTTAATTCTCCGCTCTTATAAAATGCAGGCTAACTGGCTCGAACCAAGTAAAATGACTGATGTGGATCAGGATTTAAAGCAGGCTCCTTTAAAAAAAAAAGTGTGCATTAGTAAGCGCTATTTTTAGCTTTTTATTTTTTAATAACTCTGCTGCGTACGTGCGCTGCCACAGGAAAGAGCAGGTCTGTGTGTTTTAGCAGGAGTGCCTTAGCCTGCCGGCCGCTCTCGGTCCCCGTAGAGCTCCCCATATTTTACCGAAGACCTGGCGATGCCACAGTGCCCTTTTAGTGAGGTGAAAAGCAGGCGAGCTGTCGAAGCCTGTATGGCCGGTGTCGACGTCGCTGCCCCTGCCCTGCTCCGGCGTGCCGGCTGCCTGCGGTCAGACCGGCTCCTGACCTGCCGGTGGCCGAGGCGAGGTGCGAGGGAGGGGCTGCGGCCCGGCGCCGCAGCCTTGCTGCTTGGCGTGGTCCTCTCCTCCCGCCTGAAGTACGCGTGCTCGGCAGCGGCCTTCCGCCGTCGCTTGACACGTCTCGCTATGTGTGGGGTCTGGCAGCGTTCCCTTCAAGGGAGCTGGGAAAGCTGTGTGTTTGTAGCCAGATCTGAGGATGCGGTGTTAAGTGTTATGACGCTTTGTTGGGAAAAGCGTTTTCTGTCGGAAGATTGTTTAGTACATAATTTATTTTTATGGTTATTTCTGTTAGATTACAAAATTAAACGTCACAATAAGTGATGGTCTACCCATAAGTGTGAAATGATTGCACTCTGAAATGCTTTTTTGTTCATTTTACAAGTCTTTGAAGGTGCTGTTGTGGTGCATCTTGCTCAAACACACTTGAGGTGCTCTCCCCTGACAGTCTAAATACCCCAAGGCTAATAAAGGGTAGGTGGAGGTAGAAAGATGAGCAGTCTTCTCCAAGGTGTGTAATTACCTTGGTGGCAGAACCAGGAAGAGTTTCTTGACTCCCTCTGTTCTGAATTTTCTAGACCATTCTGCCTGACAGAAAGGTTGAGATGATGACATCCTTAACATGATAATGGTAGGACATAGGCTTTCAGGTGAACACACTTTCTCCCTTAGAAGAATGAAGCTGTTGATGCTCATTGTTGATATCTGCAGCCAGCTGGTGGTTAAAGCCCTTGGGGGAGTTTTGCAGCAAAACCAGAGAATGCCTCGCAGTCTACAGTGGTGCAAAGTCATATTCATTAGCAGCTTAAGCTAGAAGAGCCCATTAGAGGCATTCACAAAGTGAGTGTGTTTCTATGCTCTGTCTGCCATAACACATACTACTCCTGATTACAGACATGGAAACTGCATCCCTTTCTACAGGGTTGAAAAAAGGCTTTCATGTAAAAAGCAGGTTATTAATTTAACGTACTTGGAATGTTTTTCACGTTGGCTGCTTTATTGTTCTGTTTGTGTCTTTTTTTTCACCCAGTTACAGGAATGTGCTTGAAGTGATTGATTTCCACCATGTTCTCACAGTGCTCGCAGGATCTATTAAAGATTGCAAATCTTCATCTCCGGAGTCTGAATTTAAATCTGCATTTACGAAACCACGGAAGAGCTTTCAGCAAGTCACTGCCTGCATGTCGAAGGAAAGTAGTTGTTACAGGTATTGGCTTAGTGTCCCCTCTTGGTGTGGGGACTCAGTTTGTGTGGAAGCGCCTTCTCCAAGGAGACAGTGGGATTGCATCTCTAGATGGGGAAGAATATGCAGGCGTCCCATGTAAAGTGGCTGCTTGCGTGCCAAGGGGAAACGAGGAGGGTCAGTTCAGTGAAGAAAGCTTTGTCTCAAAGTCAGAGATCAAATCCATGAGTTCTGCCACTGTGATGGCCATCGGTGCAGCAGAGCTAGCAATGAAGGACTCCGGCTGGTCTCCCCAGTCTGAACAGGATCGCTTAAGTGCCGGTGTGGCAATTGGGATGGGAATGGTTCCGCTGGAAGAGATTTCTGATACAGCCGCTTTATTTAAAGCAAAGGGTTATAACAAGGTCAGCCCGTTCTTTGTCCCAAAGATTTTAGTCAATATGGCAGCAGGCCATATCAGCATTAAATACCAACTGAAAGGGCCGAATCATGCTGTGTCAACTGCTTGTACCACAGGCGCACATGCTGTTGGAGACTCCTTTAGATTTATTGCCACT
Source organism: Nipponia nippon (assembly GCF_047370975.1). Classification (NCBI taxonomy): domain Eukaryota; kingdom Metazoa; phylum Chordata; class Aves; order Pelecaniformes; family Threskiornithidae; genus Nipponia; species Nipponia nippon. Next base: position 124,487,905 of record NW_028262290.1, on the reverse strand, counting down.
GGTGATGCTGATGTCATGTTGGCTGGAGGGACTGAGGCTTGCATTAGTCCTTTGTCCTTGGCTGGATTTGCAAGAGCTCGGGCCCTCAGCACGAGTTTTAACTCAAGCCCTAAAATGGCATGTCGACCGTTCGATTCGCAGAGAGAAGGGTTTGTAATGGGAGAGGGTGCTGCTGTGCTGGTCTTGGAAGAGTATGGACATGCTGTACAAAGAGGTGCTAGGATCTATGCAGAAGTTTTAGGTTATGGACTGTCTGGTGATGCTTGCCACATAACAGCACCTAATCCAGAGGGAGATGGTGCATTCAGGTAAGAACTATATTTTGATTGTGATGGCTACTTCATATGTTAATTATAGTGGGTACATTTGTTCCTGTTGCTGTATGCTTTTCCTAGAGAAATGTAGTTCAATCTTGAATTAATATTCCAAAAGCCTGAAAGCTTAATCTGAAAAATGAAAGAGCTTCTGGTAAGGTTTTGCCCCAATTTTCTTTTTTCAGTAACAAGGTGAAGGCCAGTTCTTGCTAGAATCAGCCTTTTTGCATAGAGTTACGAAACTTTCTCTATGTGAGAATATTTTGCATTTGATGCCTACAGCCGTTAACACAAATAAGTCTCAATGGAAACCTCTTTTTTAAGATTTTTGTGATGTGACAGAACCTTTTCAGGTTCTCCTTCACCCTTTGTCCTTAGAGAAGAGACACCCCACTGCAAAAGCAGGTCATGTCATTTGCTGTGGTCTGAAAGGGGAATAGCATTCCTAAAGAAATCCCAAGTGATGAAAGCTGTAGAGCACTTGGAGGATCTAGTTTGTTAGAATAATTACGATACATGTAATTAGCATTAATTGTGGCTATTCTCATTTACAAAAGACTTCAGCTCTTCATAGGGAAAGTATTTAGATCATATGCCAGTGCTACAATCGTGTTTAAATACTTCGTTCTGATGCAGCCAAGAGTGTTGGTGGAAGGGCATAGCAGAAATACACTTTAGCACTGTTTAGTGAGATGGTAAAGCTTTATCATTGTTAATCTCATCAAAATCAGTGCACAAGTAGATGATATTAATCTAATCTTTATCATTGACCTAATGAAATTGTCAGTTAAATTACGTGTGTAAGTTCGTGACCTTTATGTCGGCTGAATACTATTGCTGACACTGGAATCTTTAGTAAAGCTTTAGTTTGCATTATTCTGAGTGTATGTGAATATTTAATAACAAAATTCAATATATCACCACTCAAATATATCAAACTTCTGCATGGTATTGTAAAGCTGTGTTTGCGTCTTTATTGGGTTAACAGATTTTTCAAGAAGTGTATTATACCAGGTTTCCCTCTATGCCATTCGATCCATATTTAATTGTTCTGCAGACTTAGGTGTGAGTTGAGTAATCAGGAGTGTCTTATCTCAGATTTTCAGACTTGTTTACCCTTGAGGTGATATGGCAATATATTGTAATGGAATTTTTGTATATTTTAGGATTGCAGTAGCACGTAAATTAAATTCACAGTGGGAAGTAGTTGAAAGTTAATCTTGGTATCTCCAAAATGTTGAGCCTTTCCACCCTTGAGATGAGATAATACATTTTAATATAGTCTTCAAACCAATATTTCGTTACTGCAGTGGTGTATGGAATAAATCTGAAATGTATAAGCTTCTCTTACTTTTCTGTAGGAATTTTATTTATTTGCCACGTCAAAAAATTTCAGGGGAATATATTTTTTGTCATCTTCTAATAACTGCTTCAGTTGGAGACTAATACATATGTCGGAATAAACCTGCAGGAAAGGAGAGGCAAAGCCAGACTCAGAAGTGTGGATATAAAGTGTGTTCTACATAATTAATCTGTTATCTCCTTAAGTAAATATGTTGCTTGCAGCTGACATACTTAACTAAATTAATGTATCTGTTTACCTCATTGTTGATCAGGAATCTTTTTTGCCTGAATGTTGGCTCACTGTCTAGTGACAGTGAGCATCAGTGGCCTCCAGCTTAAGCTAAGCTGGATGCTTCTGAGGGTAGAAGGCTGTACTGGAGACATTTAAATTTGTCCAGGAGCCTGGGCTATCTTTTTTTTTTTTTTTGAGCTTCCTTTTATTTACTTATTTTTCATAAATTTCAAAAGAGTCAGTGGTCTTTTGCTCAGAGATACTTCATTAAGCTGTGTATGCAAGGAGAGATGTGTGATTCATTTCCTTTCTGTGGGAAATTTGTGAGAAAATTACAGTTTGAAGCTGTATCGATCCTTCTGTGGTTTTCATAAAAAAGCGTGTTTTATAGAGGCAGTCACAGTCCACAGGTCATCAAGGGCTGGAACAGAACATACTCTGCCAGGGTAAAAGAGTGTGACTTTCAGTAAATTTCATTTTATATATAGGAATTTGTGCTGTCTCCTTGACCTCTTCTAGCCTCTGGGAAGCATGCAAAAGAAGCTCATGAGGAGGATGACTGCAGAATTTTCCTTTAATTTCCCAATATTTTTGTTTGATAGAGCAAATTTTTTTTTTCCTAATTCCCTAATACTGTAAATGTGAAGGCAAAATAAAATGTAAAAACTAGGGAATCTTCTTTTCACTTACAATGGGAAGGGGATTTCTTGGACCATTGTACTGAATGTTACATTAATGCGTTGCTACACAAGAGAAACTTCAGGGTAGGGAACCTACATTTTTGTAATGATTTCAGGTAGTTATTTCTCTCTCAAATGTTTTCAAATTTTGCATTTAAAAGGGTCTTTGAAGTCTGTAGAGATTGTTTGTTATCTTCTTTCTTTCTTTGTGTTTTTCCCAGTTGTGGAATTTTTAGCAGCAAGTCTGATTTTATAGTGGCCTCACCACTACTGTCTTTCTCAGGTGGCTAAATGTGGATGCTAACATGTTTAGTTAGATGAATCCATCTCTTGTCATTTTCATCTCTGGGAAAGTATGTCATGCAGATTTTCACATTTGATAAACATTTTAAAATGTCCTGTACTTTTGCTTTTGGTCTGTACATGTGTGTTAATGACAAAAATATAATGGGAAATTCAGCATTTTGTCTTCTTTTTTTCCTTAGGTGTATGTCTGCAGCAATAAAAGATTCTGGGATCAAACCTGAAGACATAACATATATCAATGCACATGCAACTTCTACACCTTTAGGAGATGCTGCTGAGAATCAAGCGATCAAGAGACTTTTTAAAGATCACTCACGTAATATTGCAGTTTCTTCAACAAAAGGAGCAACGGGACATCTCTTGGGGGCTGCAGGAGCTATTGAAGCAGCTTTTACTGCACTGTCCTGTTACCATGGAATTTTGCCACCTACTCTAAACTTAGAGAAAACAGAGGCAGAGTTTGATCTCAATTATGTTCCATTAACAGCTCAGGAGTGGAAAACTGAAAAACGGCGTATAGCACTCACAAATTCATTTGGCTTTGGTGGTACTAATGCAACTTTGTGCTTTGCAAGTGTTTAACTTATGCTGTCCATGTTGTGAAAAATGACACTGACAATGATTATCTGTACTGCCACCCTTGGTGTGTACTGTGATCTTTTCTCAGCTTTGAGAATTGCTCATTTAATACATAAGAACTTTATTCGCCCTAGCATTTACATCAGTAATTCTTTTAGAAAGAGGGAACTTCTTTTACTCATTTTAATAAAAATAAATAAAAGGCATATTCTTTGTGTGGTAAGGAAGTTTTTGTTCTTGACCAAAAGAGGAGACATTGATCATTCTGTGTTTTTACTTCATTAGAATAGCTTTTTCATATGCATGTGACACAGAAATTGCTTGGAAACATTTATGCAAAAGGGAGGCTGGCTAACAAGTTAGGACTCCACAGTTGTGACTTAATGACTTACTGCCTCATGATACGAGGTTTATGACTGAGCTCCATTTTGTTACCCGTTCCATTTATAATTCTGCCTTTTTCCTCATCGTAAGTTGTTTCAAATACCATATATGCACATTCTTCCACACAGATGACATTCAGGAGACAATAATATAGGAGTTCATAAGATTTCTGACAGTGGTTCCATTTTCTTTTCAGCTTTCTTCATTTCCATGTGTTGTGTTACCTTATTAGCCATGGCGTGGAGCGGTAACACTGAAGGATGCATACAGCACGGCCTATACATCTTCCATGTGGCACAGGGATAGAATCAGCAGGTGATAATCTGTTTTGTTCTGGAATTTTGGACAAGAATAGCAAGGTAGATATGCAAGTATGGTATTGAGAATTTAAAAAATAGTTACACAGAAAGGAAAGAGACTCTTGGAACCCCTGGTTGTTTTGCCAAAATAGAAAAATAGAACTAGCCAAACTTGGAAAAACAAGGAATCTTTTAGCAAAAAAAAAAGCATATGCAAGAAATAAATCTGGGCCTTGTGTTGAGAATGAGAAAGGGGAAGAAAGAGAACAGGAAAATGAAGTTATACCTAAAGCTGACACGCTGATGGTGGTTTAGGTTGTCTCCTGCAAAGAACAAGTAAAGGACTTTGTCTGTTCCTTCCGGCACCAGTCAGCATCTTAGCCAAGCAGTGCCTTGATCGACAGTGCAGATGCGAGTGAAGTCAAGACATCCCTATTGATGGGTTAGCTTATTAAAAGACTTCTCACCATTTCTTTCTGAAAATGTCAGTCTTAGCCTTTGGCCAGTGTAAGTGGAGGCAAAGTAACTTACTGGATTTAAAATAAAGGACATATAAAGTAGCTCTCCTATAAGTAAATTTCATTCTGGAAAGAGATTACTAATGGGCTATCACGAGGCTTAGCAGTACCCTAAAACCTCATTGTTTATACAAATGGTCTGAATAGTGATATGGTACAGCATAATTTTTGCATTTGCTGTCTTTACTAAATAGAAAGTTAAAGAGAATGATGAGAAAAATGCAGTCGGAGAATGATTAAGACTCTTTCAGAAGCTGAGCTCATACAGAACAATGCAGTCCAAAATAGATTAATGAATAATAAGCCTGAAAGTAAAATCATATATTACCAAAGGGAAAATGTAAAAGCATACAAACTAGAGAGAGTATGGGAATTTGCTCTCGGGGAAAAATACCTACCAATCTCTTAGCTTGTGATAATTAATATTAGCAGTACAATGAATGAGGATCTGGAATGCATGCAATATAAAAGGCAGAATATAAAATTCAACATTGCTCTCTGGAAATTATATGCAAAAAAGAATTGATTTAAAGAATTCAGCCTCCAGGGGAGAGCTAGCAGCAGGATTGTGAATTTGGAGGAAATCATCTAGCGAGTTTCTTCTGGAGATAATATTTTTTCAGGTAGTTGTAATACAGGGTGGAATATGGGAAGACTAGATAGTGCTGCATTATTGTGGGCCTGAAATACAGTCTAACTAAACTCACCCAATCTTGTTATGTAGCTGGAGACCTGTAATTAATCCTGTGACAGAGAGATATGCTTCTCTTTCCCTCTGATAGCAGAGATCGTGGCCCCAGGAGTGTTGGATGCAGACTCTTGTGTACCAACCATGAAAAGACAGATTATACTGTCACACAGAAAAATAAAACAGAAACTGAAATGATTAAACGATCTTTCTCCTCACTTCAGCTCATTGCAATTTAGTCATCTGCTGCAGGTAACCTTTAAACCATGAAAGCTTTGTGACAATAGTTAGTTTAGGTGTTTTGATTATGGATAATTTTAAGAGGCCTAGATACAGTAGTAAATAGTGTGCCCTGTAGGGAATTAAGATTTTTTAAAAAATGAATAGGGCCAAAGTTTAACCCCTGACTATCAGAATTTTGTTTGTATAGGTTTCATTTTTATGTGCTTGTTTGGAGTCATCTCTTTTTATCACATACCCCACTGAGCTGATCAGGGACTACTTACTGCTAATTACTGCTTTATTATGGTAGCTGCAAACATAAAAGGAAAACAGATCTCTCTCTGTTGCTAAATTATTAGGTGGGCAAATTGGCCAAGGTTTAGATTGGATATTAGGAAAAATTTCTTCACTGAAAGGGTTGTCAAGCATTGGAACAGGCTGCCCAGGGAAGTGGTTGGGTCACCATCCCTGGAGGTATTTAAATGATGTGTAGGTGTGGTGCTTAGGGACATGGTTTAGTGATGGACTTGGCAGTGCTAGGTTAACGGTTGGACTTGATGATCTTAAAGGTCTTTTCCAACCTAAACGATTCTATGATTCTATATTAAAACAGAATGCTTTCCCTTAAAATGCTCCCTTCATCTTGGTAATCAAGAGATGTAATGGTCCAGAGTTTGGATTAAAAAAGCTTAATATTTAGACTCATAAGTTTGGGGTTACTTACAGTCTAATAAGCAAAGCCTGGAAATGCCTGTAGAGTGTTTATTTTGAAGCCTGCTTCTGAAGTGGTGCAACACACTTGTGAGAGCCAAATGCTCCAGGCAGGATCACAGAGTGGCCGAGGCTGGAAGGGCCAGCTGGAAGTGGCAGGGGCTCAAGACAGGGCCAGCTAGAGCAGGTTGCTTAGGGCCAGGCCCAGCTGGAGTTTGAGTATCTCCAAGGATGGAGACTCCACAACTTCTCTGGGCAACCTGTGCCAGTGCTTGGTCACCCTCACTGTAAGAAGTTTCTTACATTTAAATGGAATTTCCTGTATTTAAATTTGTGCTCATTGCCTCTTATCCTTTCACTGGATGCTGCTGAGCTCCCTGTCTTGCTCCCTGTTCTTCATTCCTCCCATCAGGTATCTGTACACATTGATAAGACCCCCTGGAGCCTTCTCTTCTCCAGACTGAGCAGTCCCAGCTCTCATCCTCTCCTCCTATGTCAGATGCTCCAGTTCCTTCATCATCTTTGTGGCCCTTCACTGGACTTGCTCCATTATGTCCATGTTTCTCATGTACTGGGGAGCCCAGAACTGAGCCCAGCACTGCAGATGTGTCTCACTAGTGCTGAGTAGAGGGGAAGGATCATCTCCCACAGCCTGCTGCTGATGCTCTTCCTAATGCAGCCCACGATCCTTTTGGCCTTCTTTGCTGCAAGGGCAGCTGGTCCATCAGGACTGCCAGGTCTTTTTCTGTCAAGCTGCTTTCCATCTGGTTAGTCTGAGGGGGAATGGTGCATGGAGTTATCCCTCCTCAGGTGCAGGACTTGGCATTTCCCTTTGTTAAACTCCATGAGGTACCTGTCAGCCCATTTTCTCCAGCCTGTCCGTGTCCCCGTGGATGGCAGCACACCCACCTGGTGTATCAACTGCTCCTTCCGGTTTTGTATCATCAGCCAACCTGCTGAGGACTCTATCCCATCGTCTAGGTCATTAATGAAGATGTTAAACAGTACTGGTCCCAGAATACATCTCTGGGCTTCTCCACTAGTGTCTGGCATCCTGCTGGACTTCATGCCACTGATCACAATCCTTTAAGCCCAGCAGTTCAGCCAGTTTTCAGTCCACTTCACTATCTACTTATCTAGTCCGTGCTTCGTCGGTTTGTCAATAAGGATGTTATGGGAGACCATGTCAAAAGCATTGAAACTGTGATGCTTTTTAGCAATTCAACTGATATTAAAAGAAACATCTGTCTGAATATACATATCCCCTCAACAAAAAACTGCAGACTGTGATTCTTGGCTGCTGCTGTTAATCGCATCAGGTTTCCTTGTTGAAATGTGCATTGAGACTAAGAACATGAATGTTGTTTGAGAAATCTTTCAGTCCCAGTTATTTACTCATTGCTGAGGTGGAAGCCAGGTAAAAATAGATTATTTAAAATATTGCTTTGATTTGAATCAAAGATTTTTACTTAAACAAATCTTTTTCGAAATAAATACATTTGAAACAAAAATTGGAATTATGACAACAGACATGAAGTCATTTATTTAAAGGAACCTAATAAAAAGTTGTGTTATTAAAAAAATACAAGCGGCATATGTTTGCTGAAATCTTACAAAAGTCAAGCCACTGCTCAGGGTTAATTACTGTCCGTCTCTAGAAACAGTTCATGAAAATGATAAACGTCATTTAATTTTGGACTTCTATAGCTTGTTTTGCAAGTGTAGAGAGAATCTATTCCTCAATTTCAGTTTACTCAGTTTAGTTCAGTGTGCATAAGCTTTTTTTATAGACATACAGCACATTTTTTACTAATTAAAGTTTTTATAAAATAATGTCTTGCCAGTTCCTAAATTATTTCAAATTAACATCCAGTTAAAGCTTGAAAGAAGTCCTGAGCAAAGGGTTTTCTTTTCAGTAAACATACGATTCATGGTTTTCTAATATGATAATAAAAATTAAGTATATACTAAACTGTAAGTGTTTCAAGGCATATAGAGCATCCTTTTGAACAAAAAGCTAACTAATGGCGTGACTCCATTTAGTCACAAGTCAGCATGTTTTCCTGCTTATCAGCTGATGATAGTTTGGCTTTCTCTAGCATGGAAGCTCTAAGTGTACTTTGGATCATATTTCATAATTTGCCAAGCCATGAGTGAGCCCGTAGTGAAGAGAAGTGTGCATTACAAAACCACGGGTGGCTGGTGATCAGCCTTGTCCCGTCACCCTTCCCGCCTTACTTGACAGCTGGGGCCGTGGGTGGGACACCCATGCTGGGCATCCGTGCCAAGTCCCTTGGCTCTGTCAGAGTGTTTGGGTAGCGTCTTTGTGGGACCAGCCTTTTGAGTTTTGGGACCAGATGTGGAACGGGAGATTAGTTGGTACAAAAGGCTCCAGGAGGTTTGCTGCCAATGCTTTGTGACCTAATTTGTCTTTCCTTTTCTGTCTTCAGGACTGTTCCCATTTTAATGGAGTCAAAAGCAGACCTGAAGGACAGTTGGAGGGTGGAGTGTGTTTGTTGAAATAAAGAGAAAAATCTTTGTGATAAAAGATATGAGAAGCACTAGTGATTTTACAACATGGTTGGAAGTGTTCTAGGAAATGGATTTGTGGAAAGCAAAGCCTGGCAGTATATCAGAGGTGAATGACTTTTCAGGTAGCGTGAAAACTGACTGGTATAAGTTTGCAAAAAGATTAGTTTTGCTATCTTTTGTTTAACACAGACTTTTTTACTTAGTAAAGCTTTATACTGATTGTTGATGTCAGAAAAAATTTAAATATATTTCTATTTGAAGCTATATGCTGGTCTTCTATTAGAAACAAGCCAGGGCCAAATCCAAATATAATTGGTGGGAGAGGCATTTTATTAGTTTTTGAGCACTATATGGAGCATTTCTACCTTTGACAATTTCTGAGGAAAGGTTTCCAAAGACCCTTTTCTTCCACGCTGTAGGTTTTGGTCCTTCAGCAGTATATGCTTGTCTTATTCTGAAGTGAAAAATAGATATTGCTGTATCAGAGAATGCTATATTGGCATACTGAATTGCTATATTGGCTATATTTTCCCAGTTCGAACAACAAAGGTGTGCAGCATTTTAAAGCAAAAAACAGCCCAAACTTTGGAAGGTATATAACCTTGCTTTAGAAAAGTGCAGATATTAAAGAGAAGCTCAAACCCTGTGTGTTTCAAATGCAGCTGGAATAGTGGAGAATACTGCAGAATGGAAATAATTAGAGCTTTTAAGGGCATGTAAAATTCCTAATCACACTGATTTTCCCGGAGTGTCTTTGTTCAATGGCTTGTGAAAATATACCACTTCAATTTCGTCAGTAGTGCTAAAAATGGACTAACTTGCTTGCATGGTACTTGAAAGACCTAAACTACACCCTTTTTCTGTTGGAGGCTCTCTGTGCAACTGCAGTAAAGTTACCGAGTTTCAGGTTCAAGTTCTTAAATATGCACTTACAAATATTCTTATCTTCCTTTGTATTTGATATATAAATCACATTTCACCTGCAACAAAAAGACATTTGATCCTTAAATACCTTTGTGAGTTTGGACAAGTCTTCCAGGGCTTCTGTTCATTGTCTGGACACAATCAAATCAATTCCTTATAGTTAGTACCTTTGTGTAGGAGGCACAATAATTTTAGTATGACAGCTAATATACAGGAATACCAAACTGGTAGTATATAAGGCTATTGTAGCCCAAGGTCTCTGGCAAAATATGTTAATAGGAGTGAAGTGAAATAAAATAGTAATAAGAAGGACTGAAAAAAAGACCTATGTTCATAAAGAGCACAAGAAATGCAAAATAGGAACTATAATTGAAAAAGAGAAGAATATTTTTTAATGTGGGTCTTGTAGTTTTCCTAGGGTGCTAGAAAGCAGATCAGATGTTAAATAGCTGGACGTCCATATGTTAGTTAATATTGTTTTGTAATTTCCCTTTTTTGTCATTGTCAGGATCTTGGTGTTAAATGTTATTGCTATGAGCAGTGATCAGTTGTTGTTTCATGCCTAATGGACTGTTTCCTGGAGTTCAGAATGCCATCAAATGTGCTCTGGGCTGAAACAAGATATAAAAGTTATCCTAGGAGTTAATTTAGGAATGAGTTCTCATAATGTTCTGAGTTTGTTGGAAGAAAGAAAAAAAAGCAGATAGGTTGCTGACATTGGGCTTGATATGGAATACTTGTAGACAATAAGTTCTGAAAGAGTTTCAGAAAATAATAATTCTATCTGCTATTTTTTTTTTTTAAAGGAGCCATTATAATTTCTGGCTTTTCCTGAGGACTGTTTTTACCAGGAATGGTGCCTATGGCCTAGGGAGACTTACATGTAACTTGGTATCATCTATCTGTATTTAATGTGAAATTTTTTGAATTCTGTCTTGAATTACCTGGGAATGCTCAGGGAATATCTTAAATCAATAGTGGGAATTCTCTTGGCTCTTAGGAAAACTGGATGTCATTTGGGTAACAGAACCAGCAGCTTCAACCACCTCCATAATTACATCCACCAGAAGCCAGCCAACTTCTGTAAGCTTGGTGACCACCCTAAGGTCCTTGCATGTGTGCAGGAGGCCAGACTAATACAGCTGAGGTTGCACTTTGCTGATCCTGATCTAATCAACCTTGATCTGCACCCAGCCCAGAGTGCATAAACAGAAATAGTGCCTATCTGGTTCATCCAACAGCAGGCAGCACTACACAGAAAACAGCCTCTGGAGCCAGACTTGTCCCAGTGCTGCCCTGTAGCCCTGTTTACACATTAAAAAATGCCTCGGCACTTACATTGATTCATTCATCCCAGTGATAGATTTTGTCTCAGCTGTGTCTATTGAAATGTCAACAGACAGAATGACTCCTCTCTTGGATGGAAAGAAAAGGCCATAGATGTGCTGGGACTGGGAGGACGCTGGGTAACCATGAAGTCCCTGCTCATTCACTCAGCTGAGTGCATGGCAGTCACACGCATGAGCTTGTGTTGGAATGGAATGGAAATCAAAAGAAATGAATCCCACAGATCATGTGGCATGGAAACGAAAGTGAGGGTGCGTTTGGGCAGATGGGAGCATTGCCTCATGTGAGAGAAACGAGGAATGAAGGGACACATTAACCCTCCCACAGACAAAGACAGGGAGAAGGGCTAAGACAAGACACACAGTATCAGGCATAGGGATAGATGTGGAGTACAAGAGATGGAGCCCAGAGGAACTGTAGTAGGGAAGGACCTCCAGAAACAGAAGGACATGAACAAGTGGTAATCGGAAAATTTGTGCTAGGTTTATTACCTAAATGTGAAGTACATTGAAAGATATGACAGACAGGTTTATCTGAACAAGGTGATGTCTGGAAGCAGCAACTTTGCCAGCTATAGAAGGATTTCCATGTTTTTTTGCTATATTCTAATACAAAATGAAGAATTAAAATCATATTGCTTTCCCCTCACAATCCCAGCTTAACATTATTCTCTCCATTGTATAGAGATAAGGTTTAGGAATCAGTAAGAGACTGAAGGATCTGTCAGAGCTGGAAGTATAATTCTGGAAGTATTGCTCTCTGGCTTGTGTGCAGTCCATTAGATCTCACTGTCTGTCCCATTGGCTTTTCTGAAGGGAAGCTCATTACCTGAAGTTGAAACTGCTTTATAAAGATACACAATAAGTTTCTTAATTTGGATAAAACTGAGATTGATCTACATTCCCTAAGTCAACCTTCGATTTTTTTTTTCAATTTTTATTTTGAGCATACCCTTAATTTAACTGCTAAGTGGGGGATGTTGCCAATTTTCACTCTCTGGATCAGAACATGGGGGAATCGCCTATGTCCCCCTGTTTGGAAAAGGACGAGAATGAGAACCTTTGTCATGGTTGCAAGTCAGTTTTTGTCAGTGCTTTTTCCATACTGGTGTAGGCAAATTACTCAAACGCATGCCCTTCTTAGCAGAGTATGTGGGGGTGGAGTTTATAGAAATAGCTCTCACATCTGATTTCTTTCAATAACAGAGAGAGAGGAAATGACCTTTATGTGAAGGATTCAGAATAATCAAAAAAAAAAGGATTTGCAAGCCAGAAACGCCAAGAGAAGCAGATTCCTGAGACTGTTAGCAAATTGTACAGGGAGTCTACCACTGCAACAAAGCCAAGGAGAAGAAGTTTTTCTATTCACATCTGGTTTAGAGGCATTCTTTTTGTAATTTAGCAATATAAGGTGGAATGAGAATAGAGGACATCTTTGTTCTGTATTAGGCAGCTTGAATGTGTGTGGAAGAGAGTGTTCAGAATGACAATTGCTCAAACCCTTGAAAATAAACAGAACATGGTCCCTCAGAGGCAACTGTAATATCCAACAAGCTAGGTCAAGTTACCGCTGGATGCATTTGGGATTCTCTCCAATAGCATGTTTATAATGGGAGTGAATAATTTGGCCTTTATTCAATTAATTAGTCTTTGTTCCTCCCCAGACTGTCAATGAGGGTGCTGGTTGTGGTGGTTGTGTTTTGAATGTGAGGGTCTGTCTGTTGGGAAATGGACTGACAAAAAAGATCTCACTCACATGGGTCACCTTGCCTGAAATAAGCATGCTTACTGAAGACCTTAGCTGTCTTTACTGTTTAGATCCACAAATTTTATGAGGTTCCTAGGAAGAACTTATACCTGGTCTTCATGTCACTGGGACGTTCTTGTTTCTGTACTGACTGATTTGTTCCTGGTCTGCTGGCACTGTAGAATAATACTGTCCTCTTCTGAAACAGCTAAAAAAGAAATCGTTGTGGTTCACACTATATTTGTGAGCCCAGGGTCTACTGGCTGACAGCCAGGTTCATTTGCCAGCACAATGGTCTGTATCGGGATGTTATGGATTCCAGTCCTGCACTGGGCCCAATCAGTCTGTGCATCATGGGGGATGCTATAGGATGGCTTTAGGATTTCTGGAAGAAAGTTTAATGTCTCTCCCACTTAACTCCAGTAGGTCTCCAGAGGAAACCTTAAAAATCCCCTACTTAAAGAGTGTGTACTTGGTTTTCTGGCCACGCTCAATATAACTAACTCCAGAGGTGTTTCCACCACTGTATGTGCTCTTGAAGAGATGGGCTTACCAGAGTGTTCGTGTCTGCGACACCTAGCGACCAAAGGACCGTGTCAGAACAGTTTCAGACCACCTAAAGCCTGTTCCCTGTGCCATGTGGTGCCTGGAGAGCTGATCCTACTGACACTATTTTAAAACATTTCCTGTGATTTCAGTTATGAATGGTATTAAACATTTAAAACCATAATCAACTGTCAATCCTATGGGAGGAAATTGAAGAGACCTGCTCGAAGCTGCTTCTTTGTGAAGTAGCTATTTCTGCCCTGAGCACTGCTGTTTGTCCGTCTCTAATGGATGACTCTGGGGGACTAGCGCAGAGCCACCAGAAACCACAGAAGAGCATCTTCTGAAATACTGAGAGGAGGCACCTCTGCTCTCCAAATGTGCATCAAACTCAGTTGGTCTTGACAGGCTAGCCTTAGGGTTAAGATTAGGGTTTGACCGAGGGCACGTCCATGTGAATAGTTTTGCATGAAGTCCTCTTTTCTCCGTCTCAGAAGATGGACCCTTTTCCCTGGTGTTCCACGATGGTTCCTCCCCAGCAGAGAAAATCGTGGCCGAAATCAGGGTGACCACACGGTGGCAGCAAAATCTCAGTTATCTGAGAAGCTCCGGGCACCCATGGTCTGAGATCAACGATTACCCTTAGTCATCGCTTTCCCTTTCAAACCACCACCGTGCCGTGGCTTACAGAGAAACAGAGCAGGGAAAGGAAGCAAGACTCTAAACACATTTTATCCAGCCTTTGCTTTTCCCTCCATAAAGCTCATCTGAGTTGCTCTGTGTGAATAAAAATCAATTTTGGAGTGACTTGCTAAAGTGCACGGACTTTGGAGGGGTCAGCAGCTCTGTAAAGCTATGACATTACAGCATCAAGCAGGAGAAGCACAGGCTCAGCAGTGAAGAGGAGAAATTATTCTATGTTTCCTAAGCAGCATATCCATATATACTTGCTAGAAGGAAGGAACTATGAGATTAAAGAAAAATAAATTGTTTTAAGATGCTTTTAAGATGTACTCATGGATGTCTTTGCTGAGACAGAGAGTGGTCCCTGTTGGCTCTAGCCCTGAAGGGACCATAAAGTTTGAAAATAGAAATATGTTGGCATAGCTCAATATTTGTTGTGACTCAGCTTTCTTGTTTTGGACCTTCTTCATAAGTGTCTTAGGACTCCTTATTTCCTACAGTAAATTGCAAATGAATTGAGGCAACTTAAGGATCCCTCTACTTAACCAAATATTGAACGTGATTCAGCCATCATTTCTGCTCTTGTTCCTTTCCTTCTCTGGCTCCATCTCTCTGCACCTCCATTCTGTGTGGAGTAGCCCACAAGGCTGAAAGAAAGGAAGAGTCTCCTGGGAACTGTTTCAAAAGAAATTCCTAAATTGCATTCATAGGCAAATGATAACATTTATTGCATAATATTTGTTTAGAGGAAATAGGAAAGATTTAAAAAAAAAAACAAAAACAAACAGTAATTGCTCCTGCCTCATTCCTGTTTTTAATGGACCAGGTGAAATATACCTCCAAAAATTCAGGAATTTGGGTGTTTGAGATTGAATCCCAGAGCTGCTCTGACAACAGAGGGAGATACTTCCATGGTTTCTTCAATGTAAGTGCCAGGGGCTGAGAGCAGCCCCCTCCTGGCTGTGGGGCTCAGGGCTGGCTCAGAACCGGTGTCGCGGGGGCTGCCCCATCCTGCTGCAGGGAGAGGCTCCAGGACCGACCCCTGCCTGAGGGAGCTGCTTTTGGCTGGGGCCACAGTACTTGGCCCCACCAGAGCTGCAGTTCCACCACATTGCAGCCAGGCCTGGGCCTGGCCATGGCGCCCATGGTCTTGACCCAGGTCTTGAACCAGACCCCCACTTGAACCAGAGCCTGGATTGCCTGACCCAGAGACACCACCTCCAGAAGCGCTGCAGCACCCTAAGGGAGGTCCTTCTCCCAGAGAAGTCATAGACGATGGTGGTCCCTGTTCATGAAGTGTACATCACATCGGAGCATACTCAAAGCTGGTGAATACCTCTGGATTGCCTCACAGTTGTCTAAGATGGTGCCATTTGAACAGCCAGTGCCGCTCAACACCTGCAGGCTAGGCGTGTTAGGAAGATCAACTAGGAAGGCTTTCAGGTCCTTTCCTGACTTCCTTGCTCAAACCCTGCCTTCACTAAATTGCAAAACTACCGTTGCCTTCAGTGGGAATAAAGCTGCTGGTCTGCTCAAGAGGTCCAATGCTCTCAGAAATCTGCCTATTGGTGCAGGTGTGTTTGTACAGTGACTTGTATTTCTCAGAGAAAAAAAAAATCAGTCAGCTGAGAGAGCAAAGTAGGTTTTTTCTCCCAGATTTCTGGAGCACATAACCCAAACCACTCCTCTCTGTGCTAATACAAAAAACAATACATCCAGGACAAGGATGGCCTTTTATTGACTCTAAGCTCTAACCAACCCTTTCAACATGTATGCATATGGTACATGTGTATCAGGGCCCTGTGGGCACCTGTAGGCTGTGATTGCCCTGAAAAGCCGCAGCTGGGACCCCCACCCACATACACTCTGCCCACTGCCCAGGAGCTCATTTAAGCTCAGACCCAGCACTTGGCCTGGCTTGAGCTATGTAATGTGAGTATATGTGTGTCTCGAATCCAGTCCCCAGCTCCCCCTGAGATGCTGTTTGTACATCCCATATTGGTGGTGGACTCCAGCTTGTTCTTTGGCCTTTGACTGATGATCACTAGATGGTTGATGGGACTTGTTGCTGATCATAAAAAATGGCAGATGTAATCAGGAAGACAACCAAATTCTTGCTAAGAAGAGGCTGGCTTCACTGTACAGGTAGATAAGGTCAATTACAATAACATGATAGTTTCATGTTGTTTGCAATTTCAAAAAATCCTGGTAAATATGAGAAGAGCTGGTCTTAGCCCTAACCTGTACTCAGTTATTGCCTTCAGGTCTTTGATGGGTAGACCACATCTAAGGAAAGTGTTAACAGTTGTATCAGTTTCTGCATTTCATTAAGGATGCAATTTATTTTGGGATAGTGCCAAAGGACCCAGAATGATGTCAGTATTGCTGTGCTAGGTGCTGAACATGTATTCTTTTTTCCAAGATCTAAGTAACTTGTACTGATCAAGGAGCTATTCAAAAGCTTAGATAGAGATGACTCTAACTGTACTATTGACTCTTTTTGAAGTAATTAACTCTCCAATACTATCAAGAAAGTGGCAGCAGGACCTTCAGATTTTCTGTATTCTACCCTGAAAGGTTAGAATGAAATTTAAAGTACTGGATGCTCCTCATCAGGAGCACTTCATGATATTTGATCCTTTGGGTTTTGTTGGTGCTTAGGCTCTAAAGTTATAGACAACTTGGAAATATACGTTGTATTGAGTCTCTGGGATTACAGTTACTCATCTATAGGCTTTCCATCATTATGAAATGTGCAAGGCTTGGGTTAGCAAGTAAACAGCAAAATAAATTGTTCATTCCCAGTATTTGTTTAAACAGAAGCATACTATCTATAACAGATGGAGGGTTCCAAGATTATTTTAGCAATTTTTTTCTCTTCTCTTTGCTTATTAGTGAGCAGTTAAATAAATTATTTGCCAGATGCACAAGTCCGGAATACTTGCTGAAGGAAACAGCCTTAAGTTGTGTGCTCTGATTCAAGAGGCCAGACAAATAAAGAAGGTGAAGGAGATTGAGATCGAGATGCATGGACCAGAACAAAGTACTGATTAAACAGGTATCCTAATAGTAGGAGCTAAGAAATTTTTAATTACTTCAGATTGTTTTTTGTTTATGAGGGTTTTTGATACATTTTCTTAAAATAAAATAATTCCGTGCTTTGTGACAGTTAGGCTGTTACTGAGAGAAAACACAACAGCAGGTACTGAACTAAGATGGAAAGCTGCAGGGACAATCACAGAAGGATGCAAGTAGAATGAGTCTTTAAAAGCTGGTGTTGAAGGGTCTACCAGTCTATACCATTCAGCCCTCCAGGGAATGTAAGAGACTACCACAACATAACACCAGTTCTCTCCTCTTTCAGAAGAGTGTTTTTTAAAGCTTGCTTAAAATTAATCTCTTAGCTTAACACTGTTAGAACAGACATGGGATCAACTGAAGAATGAAATGGCCAGACAGGTCTACCCCATTTTAAAAACATATTTGTCCAAATTTATCTCAAGTGTAACTGTAAAACTGCTCTACCTAGTGCAAATAAAAAATAATTCTACTAAATTCAACAGTTAATATAAACTTGTACTGCTATTTTTCTGTATTTATCCTTCCTCTCAGATAAACCACATTGCTTTAAAAACCCAACACTTGGAAAGTAATGCTTCAATAGATGCGTCTCCACATACAAAATTGAGGCATATATTGGTTAAGAGTGAGACCTTTTACACCTACCCCTGAAATATTTTCCTTCTAATATTACATATTGAAAGGTTGAAAAATTTGAAATTAATCACTAACTCTCTGGCCTCACTCAGACTCAGTTTGTCTGAATTTGGTACCAGTAAGTTGATTTCCAAGCAGCATGTTCTCCTGGGGTAGAACTTTGGAAGTCTCATTTGGTTGAGGACTTCCAAGACCTCCAATAGGATGTGTTAGGGAGAGGAAGAACATAACCAGTAACAATGGGCCATTAAAGCTATTTGTTATCTTGTCCACCCAAATTTACAAGTTTGAGAAGCATATACAAAACAGTTATTGATCCCCAGCAATATCCCTGCCCTGATCTGTTTGCTGCCCAAACTCACTGTTTCAGAGCATGGTATGTTGTGGTGAAGGCACTGCATGCTCTGGTGCAATAACTCTTACTCTGTAGCATCAAAGCTTTCTGCTCTTCTCTTCTTATCTGAGGATTTTTCCTTGTGTCCCTGAGCAGTTCTTCCTATAGCAGTGATAGCCACAAATACCTCATATGAAAGAGATCCTAAGCTATTAGAACTATCTAATGATAGTGCTATAAAAAGCATTAAGTGAATTAAAGGCTATCTACTAGATACTAGCAGACTGTAGTTGCTTGGTAGAATAATCCAACCTCAATGCCTGTGATTAGTGCGTTATATCAGCAGTGTTTACCATGCTGGTCTCTGGTCATAGCCCTTGTACTTTATCACTACTGTTATCCGATTGCAATCTAATATTAATATAGCTCAACAGCAGGCAAGAAGTAATAGTTATTCTACAGCTAGAGTAGTGTAGATAGGACTCGGAGGCAAGAACAGCAGATGACAAAGTGAGAGAATTCCTTGACTTGTGTCTGTCACATAATTTCCACTATTTTTCTGTGGTTTTGTTGTTTTTATAAGCACTTGTTTCATGAAATTCAAAAAGTTTTCATTGTCTTCTGGAAGGTGTGTTTTAACAAGGGATTTTTTGAAAGAGTTTTCCTTGACTGACCCATTTAAAAGGTGGGTCAGACAGATGGAAGAACACCAACAGGCAAGTCAAGTATCTTGGCCAAAGCAAGGGGAGCTAGTGAAGAACTGTATTAGCAGAGAATAAATTGAATGCTGAGTCGTGCCAGGCCATGAAAACAAGAACTGAAATACATTGTTAAACACACAGAGTGGATTTTCCTTCTGTCCAGGAAACTTACAGAATCCTTGCTCTTGTGAAAAATGTAGGCAGTAGATTAATTACCTCTGGAGGTGTCATGTTAGTCTTAAGCCACACCAGTGGGTACCTTAGTGGATTTTCTACACCTGGACTTCAGCTGTATGGTCCTTTTCAGGTCTTAGCTACATGAAACAACAGCACTGTTTCACCAGGTTTCCTAGAGCAGCTATTTCTGAGGTTGGCCAAAGCTGCATTTGGCAGCTGATTAGTTAAACAAGGGGCTGAAACACCTTGGTTTGCCTCCTTCTCCTGCAAAGCTGTGTCCCAAACAGCTGGCAGGAGATGTTGCTTCCTTGGGATCTGACTCAGCCCATGGCTAGACCATGTTGCTGTATTCTTGCAGAAGTTGCCTACAGTCAGAACTTCTTGTTCAGTGGTATGGGTACAGTGATAATGGTATGCAAGACATAAACCCTAGAAACATAAAATAGATATATTCAAAACATAACATTTTAAGCTTCCTCAAAAATACCTTAATCTTACCTCAAACTTCAGCATGATTTGAAACTCTTGGTAGATACACTTTGTTCTTTGCTGTTTTCTTTCTAATTCTCCCAGTTCTCGATGATTAAAAGAAATGGGACATCTACTCGGGAGGAATTTGGAATGCTGTTATCGTGCCTCTAAGATCTGGCTTTTAATTCTGTGAAAGGGTTATGTAAATAAAATAAAATGAGAGAACATCTTTAGGCAAAGGTTCTAAAATGGCTTTTTCATCATAAGTTCAAGTGCATTTGTTGTAAAAGTAGCATTCTGTCCTTGAAAAAAAAGTATCAGAAAAGGAGGCTTTTCAACAACCCTACTGCTTTTCTGTTAAGAAAGGAAAAGTAAATAATTTTATCTTGTATTATATGCTTTTCTTACTATTTTTTTTTTTGTTATTCATTATTTTTACTGTTGAACAAACCCTGCCATTTCAGGTAAATGCCCCCGCCCCAGTGCTAAGTACTTGCTTGGAACTATCTGCAAGATTTCAGATTGCCTCTTATTCTTCTTCCTCTCGGTTATTTTTATCCCCTCAATCTGATCACCACCTATGTTACCGTTGACTTAATTCTTCGAGGTTTTCCTGTCAACCTTATCTCTGTTTTTAAGTAATTAACAATAACAGCAACAAATAAAAACAATCACCAGAATTTTCCAAGTGCTTTTTAATGTTTTTTTAAAAAAACAGAGATGGAATATGAGTATTTTTCTGCTGCTGAAATACTGAACTTATTTTGATCCACTTTGAAAGTTCTCAGGTTCTGTTTTTCCTTAAAAATAATTAAACTTGGGCATTCTACTTGATGATTCTGTTATGTTTAATCCAGACAGATTCAGGAAGTACCAAAAAGCGAAGTAATAGAGCACTGATCCCAAACTGATATGATCTAAAGTTCAGAGGGCTCAATAGCCTTGCATCAGCATCACACTTCACTGAAACATGGTTAATGGTTCAGAGCATGGGAAGAATTTTCTCCTGTCTTCTTAGACTATGTCATGCTGGTGATGCTAATAAATGCTTTGACATAGTCACTGGAGGCTCTTTTGTATTAGCACAGACTAGGGATGCTTTCCAGTGAGTTGTTTTCATAGGTCTGGGATACCTGATAAAAAGTGAGAATAAATATCCTGTGCAGAGGACTTGCGGATATGGTGGCTTGACAGAGCAAAAAGAAATAGGTAATTGTCCAAAAGCAAAAATTGGGAGGCTAAATATTAAAGTATGTACTCTGTGGAAAGTGGTTTGTGTGAAGCATAATATTTGGATGGGGGGCCTGGAATATTTTTGTGTGCATTAAAAGGATGCCTTGGCATATTAAATGCATTTTGATGACTGAAGTTCTAGATGAACAAGAACAATAACCTGGGAATCAGTCTATAGGCTAGGAACTATCTCAGCTCTAGGGAATTACTCCAGAAAAGGTTTGTTGATAATGGTTAGATGACAAAAAAAGACCCTCAAACTAACAAAAGACCCAAACATTGGCAATGGTTCTTTGGCCATTCTCCTTTCTTATCTATTAAGGTTTCCAGAAGTTTTCACTTTAGAATATGCACTAGAGATGAAGACCAAAGAGATGGAACTTCACCAAACCTTCTTATTTTGTGTTCTTTGTAATGACTAGTAATAAAAATTGGCTAGAATGTTCATCTAGGATTAAGCTGATATTTTAAGTTTCTGAAAAGATGAAGGTAATATACACAATGTCTACCTGTGCTGTATTTTGTTGCATTCAGGTTTAGGCCAGAAGTAAAAATACCGAATTACAAGAAAGGTTTTCCACAGTCTTCAAGATCAGGCAGGAAAGAAGATCTTTTCTTATAGGTATTGTGAAAAAAAGATGAAATATGGAAGGACATTGTGGAGATACGTTTTTCAGTTTTTAGTTTTGGAGGAAAAAGCAGGCCTCAGAGTTCCTCAGAACTGCTTTAGAGCAGTGTGCCGCCAGAGCTAGGACTGAAATGACAGCTTAATAGAATCAAAAAGCAAGGCTTTCTTTTCCTCTTTTCCTGTTTTTAATGTCAGCGGTGCTTTATGCCACTGTGGTATGTGAGTGAAATGTACATTCACTGAAGTGATTGCAAGGATGGATTGTTTTGCTAAAGGGAGTCATCAATGCTTTTTATTCCATGTGGTAAAGCCCAGAATGCATTTAAACCCTCCTTTTTAGTCTGCATGCATATTAAGTTCACTTGAACTTTAGATATTCTTAGCTGCGTTACATGCATGACAATGAATCTGCATGTTATGCAACAGGTTTAAATTTAGCATGGCATGTTGGGAGGCATAAATTTCCCACAGCCCCATGCAGCTTTGTATCTGCCAAACTGACACTAATAGCTGCCAATTATTGCATAAAGAGATGTTGCTTGTTCAAAAAGAAAAAAAAAATATTCATTGTAAAAAATTTTGAGTGAGATCCTAGACCCACTGATATCAGTGGGAGTTTTGCTGCTGAGAGTTTCAAAAGCTGATGCTACCCTTCTATCAATTTTGAACAGATAATTAAATAGAGATGATATTTAATCTACCAAGATTTAATGTCAAATGCTTAATGTTATGCTTTTTCTGTGTGCAGTAGATGAAGTATTTTCTACTTTTAACAGGCTTACCTGAAAAAATAAAGCAAAATCTGTTTTATATTAAATGAGTTCACTTTCCATAACTTAAAAAGAAAAAGGAGAGAGAACAGAGAAAATCAACATAAGGCCACAGAAGCTCAAAAGCTGGGATTATAAAAGTGACACAGAATTAGATGAATTGTTACCCCATCTCAATAGTGCCTTTTCCGTTCTTCTTTTTTTAATATTTTTTATTTGATTTTTTTCAAACTGTGGATAAAATCCTGGTAAAACCGGTAAAATTTGCACTGCATTCAAATGTGCCGGCATTACCATATTGTTACTTATAATAGTGTACTTGCTATACTATGCACTGAATGGAACCATTGGGTTAATTAAAACCATTAAGTATATACTAATATTGGTGTAAGACTGTAAATTTGCATGCCTGGCATTAGTTTTCTACAAAACTAAAATATCCAATAGGAAAATGTTGGTAGGCTGAAACATTTTGTTTTGCACTGAGAAAATATTTTGAATCCATTTGTCAGTCTGTCTGCCTGAAGTGCCTTAATACACTATGCAAAGGCATGTCCCTCCTCTTCGCCGTAGTCTGGCCTCTCTCACTGTACGGAACAAGGCAGTGCTTTGCCCTGTGTTTGGGTGCTGTAATGCGTCAAGGGAGAGTTGTGACAGCAGCAGTCACAGGAAATACAGTTGGGTTGGAAGGTCCAGGCTGTGAGGGATGCCAGCTCCATCTCCCCGGAGGCTTTACATGCAATAGAATCACTTTCGGCTTAAGCTCCGACAACATATTTTGACACCTCCAGATCTGGAGGGAGGGGAGAACTGTGGAAAATTGGAAGTACTTCAACATCTTATTCTGACTTGAGATGGAAACAAATGCTCATGGATCAGAATTTCCTAATGGAAGAGAAATTCCAGTTTCTGATGTAGTCAGTGTTTTATAATGTTCTCAGACAAAAGAACTTTATTTTGGAAATGAAACTAAGGCATAATGTCTGACCCTACAATGCACCCCATACTAATGAATGAATATTTGTTTATTTCTGGTTAGGTTTCATGTAAGCCAAATGAATGTAACATTGGGTTACTACTTTGGTGCCTTTTGGGGCTAAGCATTGGTCAAAGAATTGAAGAAAGTATGTCTGCTTGTCCTTTCTGATTGCCATTCCTTATAAACAGATTATATCTGCAACTGACTTTAGATTCCTCTTGCTCAATGGATGCTGCTTTGACCTCGCTGCATGACTGCCATCCCACTCTGTCTTCTCTTGCCTAGCAACCTCTTATCACACTTTGCTTAAAACTTACTAGCCAGGTCTCTGTGCTTTTGAGATATTCCTTCTGGTTCACAAATAAACATGACAAAGCATACTTAATCAAAGATTTCTCATGGTTCTCTGCTGGCTCAGTGCTTGCAGGTCCTGTTTGGTGTCTAGTCTTGCTGGCATTTTCAAAATTTTGAGCTATGACTCTTATGATCACTTTGCTAGTTGTTTCTTCTCATTCTTCTGGCTTCTGTTATGTTAGGGTGAAATGAGCAGCATTCCTGCATATCTCCAAAGAAAATACTGAATATCTCAGTTCAGCCTCTCCACTGGCACACTCATACATGTCTTGGTCAGCTAGATTAACTTCTTTGATTTGGGCTGGTATATTTTACAGGCTTTTTATAGAGCTGTTTGGAATTTTTAAGGATCTGGGTGAAGAATGTGCTTTTTTATATAACCTGAAAAATTTCCTGGAGTTGTAACAACTTTGGCAATGTATTTTTGAGTGGAGGTGAATGGTGGAGGAATAAATGTTTTTTATTTTCCATTTTTCTAGAAGGTAAAGTTCTTGTGGCACTGCACTTAGATTTGGAGATGCAGTTCAGCTCCCAGCTCTAAACTGGAATTTATCTCTTGCTTCCCCAAAAGTCTGCTTTGAATTGGGCAGTGCAGAAACCTGACTGGATCTCCCACATCTCAATGACCCCCACCTGCAGTGTGCTTACAAAAGTTCCTCATCCTAATCCAGACAAGTCTGGTATGAATTTTGAGGTTCAGTCTGAAAACATGCTTATGCAGATCCTTTAAAAAGTGATTTCAGAGTTTTGGTTTTGACTCGGGCAGAACAGAAATATGTCTCTAAATCTTGAAAGGTGTTGCAAGGGGAACTGGCTGCACCTCATGCTCCTGTTTTCATGCAGAATGTAAAGATGAACTACTAGCCTTGAACAGCATTATTTCTAATGTGTGCAAGTTCAGCAGATGGGTCTGAAGTATATTTGGCAGTGGTCTTCCTAACATGGAATTAAATCCATCAGTTGGTATCTGATGGGTAAATTCTGCTGTGCATGTGCATCAGTTTAGTTTTCAGGGAAAGGTTAATCTTTGGAGTATATCCTAGAAATATAGTGCATGTCTGTGTGAATCTTAAATAACCAGTGATTGAAAATTTTTCGCTCATGAGCAGTGATTGGAAAATGTATTGCCTCTGTCAATTTGTTTCTATTTTTGGAAAGCTGTGAAATATCAGACTTGTACATCACATCAGCTTTATCAACTTCACACTGTGCTGTTGAGTTTTATTTCCAATAGGAATGTAGCAATGTCTTGTGAACCACTGGAGTTGGAGATTAAAGATCTGGTTTTCAGACGGTAGGGGACTGACTGCATTTTAATGCTCATTTCACTTGACATAGACACAACGGTTTCCACAAGCTTGGCAATTTCCAGTTAGAGGAGCTCCAAACAAACAAATTTGCAGGTTATGTAGGAACTGAAGCATCTCAAAGTGCCATAATCCCAGGCTTTTAAGCATCTGCTTGTTCTCTGGGTAACTTGTGACTAAATGGCACAATCCATTGCTTTTCAATATCACAGAAGCCCTGAAGTGGTGTGTTTAGTGTGAAGAGTTAATTGAGATTGGATAACCAAAATTTTATTATCTATTATTTTTGCATTCTTTGATACTATTAACCTTACTTATTTTTGTCTGCAGCATTTGTAACTCCTCCTGTCTCAAGGTCAGCTTTCCCTGGGTGTTAAACCTGGATCAGAGCCTGGGTTTGAGCTGGTTTCTGGCTGGTAAACTCTGTGCCCAGGCCTGATTACGCTTTGCTTAGCCTCCTAGATCTTCTTTGAAGGGCCAGGCAAGTGGGATGACAAGTCAGAGCAGTACGAAGGGAAATGTGGGTTTGTCTTGGAGCCCTACCTCAGATAAAGTGAAGTGTGAGCAGCTCCTCAAGAAATGACTACTAGTAGGGTTTTCCTAACAGCAGCCTCACTCAGCATATACTGATGCTTCCTCCCAGGAATGGGAAACTCCACTTGCTTTTTGTTTCTTCTGCTTTCCATCCCTTGGGAAGGAGAGAAAGCAAATGGGTTTGGGAAGCTCCTGCCCTCTCTTCCCCGGAGGAAAGCGTAGGGGTCTGCTGAGAGGGAGGATCTGAGAAACTTCCTTCCCCCTTGTTCCCCAAAGGAAAGCTTTGGTATCTGTTTAGTGGTGGCAGCTGATAACTTTGCTGTTTGGCTGTTTAAGGGGGGTTATTTTAAAGAAACGGAGGGCAGTAGGATGACTTTGCAGTCATGCTCTAGTCTCCAGGTCAAGGATGATGGCAGTGTGGTTAACCACCCCCTCCTCTCCTGCAGCTGCCCCTTGGCACTGA
The DNA here is from genome assembly GCF_047370975.1 of Nipponia nippon. Lineage (NCBI taxonomy): Eukaryota > Metazoa > Chordata > Aves > Pelecaniformes > Threskiornithidae > Nipponia > Nipponia nippon. The sequence goes on along the minus strand of NW_028262290.1, from coordinate 124,462,181 downwards.
TGGGTAAAGCTAAGAGCAGCACCTCTGATTGAAGGTTAAGGCTGAGACTTCATATACAGGCCAAGCACCAACAATGATGGACACAGAAATGCGGTGTTTCAGACAAGCTCCTTTTCTCCTGGAGTATCTGTTTGCTTCTGACGTGTGGGTAGGCTACCAAGTAAAGCAGCAGTTGTGTGTGAAATGCTGGCAGCTGTGTATGAGTCTGCTCTCTGGAGCCATATTACTTATGTAGAGGCAGTGCGCTTCAAGTGCTGCTGAAACTGATGTATTTTACTGTATTGCAAAGCAGCCATGCTTTCTCAGAAGTGTGATAGAAACATCTCCTTTTCTAAAGATTTGCCTCAATTATTTATTTGTAGTTAAGAGCAGACATTGTATAGCATAACCCTACCTGGAGTATCATTTTTCTGGCCAAACTCCTAACTCAAAATCTACTTTTGTTTGGATACTATATGGAATAACTTTTTAGTTTTCTTTGGCTAACTGAAATATCTGAGGGTGGATGAATCATCCTATTTGCCTGGGAAGAAACATATTTTAGAGTAGGACACTAACATCTCCTTTCTTAAGGAAAACACAGACATTCAGAAAGCTAAAGAGAAGGGAATAATTCTGCTTTCCTTTTTCTCCCAGTGGTTCAAGATGACTATTCAGAGTAGAGCCTTTCATGAGCTTGAACCTTCCCTCTCCTATTTTATAACTTGGTTCTAAAGTATTGTGAGGAAATATTCTCATCCAATCTTACAGAGCCTGTTCTAGTTTGCATTAATCAAGTGAATCTATCAGGTACTGGGTTTTGCTTCTATGAATGTGCAATATTTACCATGATAGAATTTGGCCACTAGAATATGAAAATCTTAGTGTAACATGGAAGAAGGTGGAAGGAAAATGAAATATGCATGAAGTAAGAATCTCTTCTGTCATATAGAAAGTGTGAGGGAATTGTAGTTGGTGAAACACATAAAAAGCATAGAAGCAATATTTAAAAGTACATCTTGCAGCCTTCCTTCTAGTTTTGTTTTTATTAGAGAGCTTCTTTGCAAATAAACTGAAGATGATGAGCACGGTTTTTGGTAATGTCTTGTTTTTCACATCTTCCATCATTAATTTAGACTGCTGAGCTGAAATTCTTATGGGCTTTTAGAGGGTAATTCACAGGGTCTTGCCTTGACTGCAGGATTTATATAGTTTTAAACACTGGGTTGTTTTTATATTTCCAATTAATTTGCATGCAAATGCACTTGCACACTATATCAGAAGACCCACAGTAGGGTCTGCAAAGTCAGTCTTGAAAATTTGGAAAATCTCCAGAATTAAACTATGCTTTAGAAGTGCCCTTTGCACATACATCATAAATAATCTTAAATTACAGGGACATATACTGTCTTTTTCTGTCCTTCAGGACACAGGATAGACGGTGCACATTTAGGACAGATTCATTTCTCCTCAATTTAGCTGCCTACCAATTAGGCATGTAGCTTAAGCCAGATGTCTAATTATCCTATAAAGTCAAAGGAGAAATAGAAGGAGCTACGAATGGTTATTCTTCCTGCTCATTTCAGAGGACTATCTTGGGACGGGATGAATCGCCCTTGGAGGTGTCTGCATCTCTTCAGTGAGAACAGAGTCTACATGACTACATTAGAGTGGGCCTTTTACACAGCTAAATTTAGGTGAGATATCCTGCCTTTATGGGCAGCTATTCAATGTTGTTTTACTGGCTCAGTGTTCAGTATGCAGTGCTAGTCTTTATTGCCATGTTGGGTAACATCCTATTCAAACCCAGCTCTGAGGACAGAATTATTCATTTCCTCTGACCTTTTCTACAGCAATTGTCAGTATTTTATTTGGGTGCTTCACAAACATGAGTTATTCTTATAGCCACCTTGGGAGATAAGGAGATACTATTACCCCCATTTTATAGGCTACCTTTATTTTGGCATTTTCTTGGATTTTGAATATCTGACTTTGCAACTTCAATAATGTACCTTATATGACTTTCTGGTTTTTTTTGGGGGGTTGTGTTTTTTTTTTAAATCAAACTAAGTAAGAAAAAGCCAGCCATGACAATATGGTGATAACATAGAGTCATATCTCAGTTTCCCACTCCCTTTCAGAGGGTCTCTGCTTGGGAGGGAAGATTTCTTCAAAACTGCCACTTAGTGATAGTAGCCCTGAAACAGATACTTGCAGTTTGGTGGGAGAAATATCCTAACTCACACAGCCCAGGTTGCAGGTGCCCCTGAAAAGCTGAGTAATAGTACCCCTTATTTCTCAGTTTTATCCAGGTTTTTTGTCATTAATCAGCAAACTTCAGGGTAAAAGGTATTATTCTAGTAAGCAAAAGAGTTAAGTACTGATAACAAAGTTAGGAGCACATATGATGCTGAACTTTCCTAGCTCTCATGCAGAAGTCCTGAAGTGCAGAAGTGAAGGGAATGACTCAGCTGTCACCTCACAATTGCCTTGCTAATTTAGGGTGATTTACTGTGCTGCAACTTTGGTCAGCCTGTGAGGGTCAAATTAAGTTAGATGGGAACTATTTCCACATGTATATGGTTCTTGCTCAGAAAGAATAAAATGGCAGCCCCAACCGGACCTTCTCCCTTATCTGTAAGATTCTGCAAATTCCGTGTTCTCAAAAGTTACCCACTTTGCAGAGACTTAATATTCTGGATTTTTCCAGTGTGCACTCAGACAAATTCCTGAAGCAGATGCTGGAATGGAAGCATGGCACTTAGAAAGCAGTTCCTTCAGCAAGAAGATGCTGTCAGCTTTAGGGATCATTCTGGCTAACTTAGGAAAGTTAAAACCACTTAGATGATCACTTATGTTAATGGATACAGGTAGTAAGGGGTTTAAACTGTGTTCCTTTTCACCATGTGCAGTCTTTTCCAACATCCAATGAGCTTCTCATTGAGATTGGACTCACTTTGAGACCCTGCTTCAAACAGTGGAAAAGAGTACTAATTTTTTTAAGCTGAAAACCAGTGTCATCTTCCTCCAAGAAGTTTTAAGTCTGGTCCAAAATTTCTTGAAAACATTCATGTTGAGGAAGATACTTGCTATGGAGAATTTTATCCTGAGTGGTGGAAGCCATAAGCAACTGAAAAAAGGGTCTTGAAATAGGAAATACTGGGTAAATGTTATGTCAGACAGTGCCTGCAGAGGCAATGATTGTTCACTAAGAATTCTTCATAATGTAAAAAAATTGAGAATATCTTCAGAATTCCCACTTGATGTTAAAAAAAAAAAAAAAAGGTGAACTCATGATGATAATAAAGAGGAATTTTAACACTGACTGCATGTTTTTTCCCCAAATGAAATTATTGTTGCACTGAGTTACAGTGAAAAGCTCCTGTGAGAACTCTCACTGGGGTCAGGATTTTACCTTCGGGGCAGATCATAGAGTATATTCTTGAAAACAACATTCAATATGCTATTCTACTGGTCGTTCTAAGCAAAAACCAAAGTTATGTGCGAGACCTTCCTCTTACAGCAGGAAATGTTCTCTATCTATTTTGTATTTGATGAGTACAGCTGTTAGCTTTATTTAAGTTATATATTTTGCCATTCCAAAATGAAGAAAGTATTTTCTTGCTTCCAAGATATGAGTTTGGAATGTCTCAGACTGTGTTTGAGGGAACAAGAGGTTACAGAAATAACCCAGAGAACTTTTCTTGCATTCATTCATTTCTGGTTTCAATTTGCCGTGTGTGATTTTAAATTGTCCCCCAAATATCTGTAACTATGCCTTACAGATTACACTGGTCTTGATCAAAATATCTTGTGTGATGTTTCCACACCCTCTGATGCTTAGAGTTTTCTCTTTAAAGTGTTCTTTAACATTATGAACTATCACTATTTGAGATGCTGTGAATTGCAAAGAGGTCTGAAGAACTGCATGATAAAGATGCCTGCATTGCAAATCAAATATCATTGATATCTTTAATCTTACTTGATAAAAATCAGAAAGATTTATTTATTAATCTGTATGACCTTTCACTGTCAGGAAATGGATCAAGTCTTATTAATGACACATAAGAACTCATTGCAAGTCTGCTAAGTCACACATTTTCTTCAGAAATGTACACAGGAAATTAATCTGTTGTCAGCATCATGGTTCTTTAGAAGTGTTCTTGTATGCGCCTGCATGTGTGAAAACATTTATCTTCATAGCATCCCTAGAAAGCCTAGTCTAGCAGTCTTGGAATTCAGACAAAGATTGATCTTTTTCCCTGTATCTTTTTTATAATGACAGGAATCCTTAGCAAAGGCTACGAAGCTTTTTATCGTAAGGTTGTATAAACCTGGCTACTCATTCCATCACTGAGGACATCAAAAGGAATCAGTTTTGCACCTACCTTTTCTCTGAGCTTAAACTTTTGATACGGACTGGTGAAGCTGCTTGCTTTTTACTGCGTTCCTCTTCTTGCAATCATCCACATCATTTCTCCTTTGTGGACAGACGATGCTCTGAGTGAGGTCAGAGCGACATAATGTTCCTGCCTCCTTCAGGATGCAGTGTAACGTGTCTCTGCCTCTGGAAGATGCAGTGAGTTTTACAGTTTGTAAAATGGGCAGGTAAATTTAGTCATGGTTAAAATGGACCAGAAAGCAAGGGCAAGACCAGTAATCTTTCAAAAAGTGCTCTATACTTAAAGATGAGAGGCCAAGACATTCATTTTACAGTCTCTCAACAGGTCTGGACAGAGTCTGTATGTAATTGCATAAAATTTTTGGAGAGGAATTCATCATTTTCACCACCAAAATTCATTCCAGATATTCATACTTCTGATGGGCATAATCACAGCTGATTTGTGTTGTCACAGCTGATTTGTGTTGTCACTTGTTTGCATGCCTGGAAGACTTACATAATTATAACAGGAAATCGACTGAGACTATAAGCATTGTTATCTCATGTAAAGAGACAGACCTCTTTTTCATATGCAATTATTTTTCTTTTCCATGATCATCTACATACCCATTTTATGTGAACTGATAATCATGCATTAAATATGCATTAATTCTGCTGGTTTAGTTCCATATAATTTTATATACATTTGAATGCACAGTATTTGAAAATCTCTTCTGCCAAATTACCATATAGATATTTTTAGAATAAGAAACATAGGCATTACTTCAGATTGTAGCTGTTAAATGAAATACAAAGAAATAACATAAGGAATTGCTGTTTAAGAGAAGATTGGTAGTCTCTCAAGTGGCCAGTATTAGTTGCTTTGGAGTACTTAAGACACCAAGGGTGGAGAATTAAGCAGTACCTTGCTTAAGGGTCAGCTATCTTGCAGGACATTGCTATTTTCTGCTTAAAAAAAAAAAAAAAGGCAAAATTTCTCCTGTTTTCTTTGGAAAAAAACACTTTCCCTCCTTCATTACCAGTCCCATTCTTTTACAAAAGGAGCCTAAATGGGTATGTAGTACATTTGGTGATGCAGATGACAGAAAAGGAATATATCCCATTCAATCTTTGGGGACAATTGGATTTTGGCTTATTCCAAACTTTTCAAGGACATGTTTAAATGTGGAGAACTGTGGAGAAAGTGATGGGAGAAAGTGGTGCCTTTTCCCTTACCCTTGTAAATTCTGTTCCTCTTTGTCATGAAACTCTTTAAACCTGTAGGATGGGTGGAAAAAACCACTAATTTACTGCAGTGTTTTATGTGTAACAGCTTAGTGCTGGGATTATCAAAATGTTATCTCAACTGCCAGATTTTGGACAAATACAATTCTACCAAAGGCCTTTTTGTCTAAGGTAGTGCTTACAGTATGACCAATGTCTAGAGCCTGAACATCATGATTGCACATTTCCTGTGCCTATATTATCGAATTGAAAAAAAAAATCCAATGGAAGACCTATTGTTGTACTGAATTCCTATGAATCCAGCTATGTAGAAGAATCTGTCAGGACAAGCTGCTCTGATAAAGCAAAAATGGATCCATTATGGCCTCATATTTTTGTTAGTTGGAGGTGCTCACCTGTACAATACAGAAATATATATTTGGGATACAGTCACTGAGGGATATATTAGGATCAAGGTCAATGGGAATTTATGCCTCTGGAGAAGACCAGACAGAAAGGATTTCTTAATATATTTTTTTAATATATTTTCTTTTTTCTTTGCACTGGTTTATTTATAGCACCATACAATTAGCGTCCAGGAAGATTTGATAGTATGGAAATTCTTGGGACCAGCACATTAACATCATGACACAATGGCTATGATTGCCAATTCCATGCAAAGAATACTATGGTCATTTAAGGTGTGTGAGAAATTTAAACATCCTCCAAATTGACAAGGATGAAGAACAGGATGTATATGAAGATCTTAGTTAAAGATCAACCTCAAAAACAGGAGATGAGTTTGGGCTTGTATAAACTTTATCTAAGAATTTTATTCCAAAGACATGGGAAAAAGACATGGAGTGGGTGACCCAGTCATGGTCATCTTTAGAAAAGTTTGGCAAAGCAGTAACAATTTGATATGTATTCAGGCTGCACTTCTAGGAAGCTTTATTTTTTAAGGCAAGTTATGGTTATGAATGATGAGAACTAATACTACTGGTAAGGATAGGAACTGAAACTTTTGAAAGGTGCATTTGGTGAAGGTTCTTGTAGATCTCCTGGTCAGAAAAGAGACTAATGTTTTTTTAGGAATTTTACTTGAGAAACTCTGACTCTGTTGTCAGAAATAAATAAGTGCAGAATTATATACATTGGTGATCACCAGGTGCAAAGATAGAAATTTCTAGAGACTAGCTATTGCAGAAATGGTGGTGGGTCATTATATTAGAAGATAAATGGTTATGCTAGAGGCATTATTGAAGGACAAAAAACTGTTGTTGGATATGTATAATCCCAAGGAATTTTGGAAACATCAGGGCTGTTTGGGGTTATTTTGGAAATAACCTTGAGAAAATAATTATAGAAGAAAGGGCAGTAGGTCATTTTATTAGAAGATAACCAGCAGTTTCCTATAGCAGATCAGTGGGAGGTCTGGTGTTTGAAGCTGACAAGAAGGAAAGGAGACTTTGGAGAATCTTCATATGTTGTCAAGAATATTTAGACATGAATAAATGGTTGGTTTTGGTTTTTGTTTTTTTTTTTAGTTACGCTTACATTTGATCCTGATTTTAAAATAATTATGTTGTTCTGTAGAAAGAAACTAACACAAATGATCATTATTTCAAGTCTCAGACAGATAAAGCTTTAGCTTTGACTCAAGGTTGCTATACTACATATCCCACCAAGACAAGCCTTAGGAAATAAAAATAAGTGATGTAGTCCTTTAGCTTCCACTTTATTCATATGCTAGCATTTGCTTTCCACAATCCAGTATCTCCAACACTCAGAATAGGCATTATTATTCACCTATGCCTATCACTGAGATACTTGCCTTTTTAACAAATATGTGGTATTTAACTGCCAGTCTGAAATGTGCACAGCTGTAACGTGACATGCGTGTTGATACTTATGGGCTATAGTAAAATGTTGACCATTCTCAAAGTGGGTAGAGATGTATGTCCTGAAGAAGGGAGGTTATTGTTGAGATGGATATACTGGTGGGTGGAATATTGATGAATATATTTCTGCACTACTCAGTTCTGATGAGCTCTGTCTAGAGAATGCAAGCAAATAATTTTGTGTATGGATTATCTGTCTTTTTAAGAACTTTGTGTAAAAACCAGCACTTATTCATGTAGCCCAACTGTCATTAGGCAGTAAGACTAGCATGTTTCCTTGAAGAGTCCTCTTATTCCTATAGGTCTCCCATGGGGTTGTATCCTCCTTTCTTGAAGCTCCCTATAGGCATGCTCTGCCCTGACAGCCCTGTAGGTAAACTCAGCTGCTTCTCTGATTTTTCTCACAGTTCTTTTCCATAACATGTCCTTCCCTCTCTCTACCTTGCTCCTTTATAAGTTACTTTTGTTAGTGTTATATCACTCTCCTTTTTTTAACGATTTTGAAACAGTGGTCACCAATCAACATATACCTTTGATGCTTAAAAGTTTTAGACTTCAGAGCGTAATCCAGTGTGCTCTTGTGGCTGAGCTTGCATGGCTTAAGAAGTTACTGCCTCTCAATTTCTATCAGATACTGCCACCCCGCCAAGCTCTGGCACTGTAATGACAGTTTGGGCTTTTCAGACTCTGCTGAACTGACCAGTCTGTTCTACATTCTCTGTACAATTATTGTAATGCACAGCCTGGTGATGATGCATCTATTTCTCACATTTCAGTTGTCTTTAATATCATTACTCCTGACATATTACTCAATATTATAATTGGGGTTTTAACCCAAAGACCATTAAATATTGTGGTTTAATGTGGTATGGATATGTGGCTTATTGTGGTATGGATTTTCAAAGGGATTTCTGAATGAAGAAAAATCCTGAAAATGTTTTGGAAAACTGCACTGCACCAGTCACTTATTTTTGCTTTTCAGCTTTCCTTGTAATGATATTCTGAACTTTTGGCTGTATTTCTGTCTTTATGCAAATGACCACCATAATTGCAGTTGAGTAAAGGGCATCTCTTTGACTTCTGTTTTTCAAAATTTCTTCAAAGCCATGGAGTATTGGATACTAATGTTATTTTGCATTTTAATGATTTCAAGACTTCATTTGCCATATAACTTCTCTAAAAAAAACCTGTCAACATTAGCCTACTCAAATGCAGTCACCTTTCCTTCATACAGATTAATTCAGACAATATATTGTATTTCAGTACACAGATTGCTTTAGCATTACTGCCTGTCCATTTAGGGGCTTAGCATTTATGCAATGTTGCAAAACTATGACATTCTGTCTACTAAAGTTACAGAGAATTATTATTTACACTAGTGTGCTCTCTTTGAATCATGGAATCATAGAATCGTCAAGGTTGGAAAAGACCCTTAAGATCATCGAGTCCAACCGTTAACCTAACACTGCCAAGTTCATCTATACCATGTCCTTGAGCACCACATCTATCCGTTCTTTAAATACCTCCAGGGATGAAGACTCAACCACTTCCCTGAGCAGCCTGTTCCAATGCTTGACCACCCTTTCAGTGAAGAAGTTTTTCCTGATCTCTAACCTAAACCTCCCCTGGCGCAGCTTGAGGCCATTTCCTCTTGTCCTATCACTCGTTACTAGGGAGAAGAGACCAACCCCCACCTCGCTACAACCTCCTTTCAGGTAGTTGTAGAGAGCAATAAGGTCTCCCCTCAGCCTCCTCTTCTCCAGGCTAAACAACCCCAGCTCCCTCAGCCGCTCCTCATAAGACTTGTGCTCCAGACCCTTCACCAGCTTCGTTGCCCTCCTCTGGACACACTGCAGCACCTCGATGTCCTTCTTGTAGTGAGGGGCCCAAAACTGAACACAGTACTCGATGTGCGGCCTCACCAGTGCCGAGCACAGGGGCACTATCACCTCCCTGGTCCTGCTGGCCACACTATTCCTGATACAGGCCAGGATGCCGTTGGCCCTCTTGGCCACCTGAGCACACTGCTGGCTCATGTTCAGGCAGCTGTCAACCAACACCCCCAGGTCCTTTTCCACCAGGCAGCTCTCCAGCCACTCCTCCCCCATCCTGCAGCGTTGCATGGGGTTGTTGTGACTGAAGTGCAGGACCCGGCACTGAGCCTTGTTGAATCTCATACAGTTGGCTCCGGCCCAACGATCCAGCCTGTCCAGGTCCCTCTGCAGGGTCTTCCTACCCTCCAGCAGATCGACACTTCCACCCAACTTGGTGTCATCTGCAAACTTACTGAGGATGCACTCAATCCCCTCATCCAGATCATCAGTGAAGATGTTGAACAGGACCGGCCCCAGTACTGAGCCCTGGGGAACACCACTCGTGACCGGCCACCAACTGGATTTGACTCCATTCACCACCACTCTCTGGGCTCGGCCGTCCAGCCAGTTTTCAACCCAGCGCAGAGTGCAACCAGCTTCTCCAGGAGAATGCTGTGGGAGACAGTGTCAAAGGCCTTACTAAAGTCCAAGTAGACAACATCCACAGCCTTCCCCTCATCCACTAAGCGGGTCACCTTGTCATAGAAGGAGACCAGGTTAGTGAAACAGGATCTCCCTTTCATAAACCCATGCTGGCTGGGCCCAGTCCCTCGGTTGTTCCACACTTGCTGCAAAATGGCACTCAAAATGATCTTGTTTGAGTAACAAACTGCTTGATTGTGGCTATTGCTGCTCTTTTTAGACCTCAAATCATGGTGATAGTTCCAAAATTAACTAGTCAAACAAGTGCTCTTTAGTATGGGACACCATTTTAACAAGTAATAGGATCTATATCCTGGTTCAGGACTAGGGCCAAAATCTTCAAGGTCTAATAATTTTGGGTGCTTCTGCTTTTTGATGCCCAACTTTAGTGATTATTCAGCCTGATTTGTTCATTTGTGCTCAGATCATGCAAGAGGTTACATGGCTTCCCGACTGGACCTGCCTGTGGTCACTTTGAGTATTGGCAGAGAAAGTGAATGCCTGCTGCCTACAGATGTACCCTTAGAAGGGAGTGGGACAAGAACCGCTGCCTCCATCAGAAATGTTCAGTGGATTTTTAGAGGGCCACTCTGAAGTAGATCAGGTACAGCTTGTACTCCTCCCTTTCCCTCTTCTTCCTTTCCTTCCTCCCTCCTTCCTTTCACGCCTTTTCTCAGGGACATGTAATTCGAGAGCTGGTGCATGACACCAAAGGAGGCAGTGCGGGATTTCCAAAGCTAAATGGATTGCTGCCATTATATAAAAGCATTGCATAGCAACTTTCTTAAATCACGTGACGTATTGATTACTTTCCTGAAGGGGCTAATTGAATCTGATAACAGAGCAAGCAATTTTTTCAAACACTGCCTTAAGAACTATATTATCTAAAAGATGCATTAGATGGATGCAGCAATCAACATTTTTGTCAATAGCTCAAAGAATTGAAAAAGTCCTTAAATGCTGTTTGTTAAAGTACCATGATTTTGCGTTTCTGTGCAAAAAAGGGTATGTTAGGTAAATGTAAAAAATATGCTATCTTCTTCATTTTCCTTAACTGTAATTTTCTTAACAATCTACATTTCAAAAATAGCCTGTGCTTACTAACATTTGCAGAAGGCTCATGTGGAAATTTATGTAACGTCAGGACTCCTGATTTAGCAATTGCACTTTACACCTGTGCTTAAGGCTAAGAATATTTCTGAATGCTCTACTGGATATGTCCAGGAAAAACTGATGTGGGGTAGATGTAATATCTGATTTGATAATGACAACTGTCCAAACTCCTGAAGGAAGTTTGGGCACCAGGTGTATTAATAAAGTAAAAAGCCCTGTTTTATAAATGTGTAGCTGAGCACTGAATGCTCTCTCAGTAGATTCTTGGGCTCTTCAGGATACTGCAGGGAGTGTTTGGAGCTGGCTTGCAAAAAAGGTGACTGTTTCCCTTTCATTCCTTTGCGCTTTTTATTCTGGCCACACTCACAAAGCTCCTTTTGGCAATAAGCCTGTGGGGACACCATTGTTCAAACTGTTCCTGCCATAAGAGCAGCATGGTCCCCTCGGCTTGAGGGATGCTCCCAGGGCTCACTTCAGGTTCAACCTCTCAGCCTGGGTTACTTGCTAATCAGGGACAGAGCTTTTCTCAGTAATGAAAAGACAGTTTGGCATGCCCATTATTGCTGGCTTTGATGGTGTGTTACATTAAGCAACAGAGTTTCTGCTCTGGGTCCAGTTAGTTTGAAGACTTGGTGACTAATTCTTGTTCTTGTAGGCTACTGTAAAAAAATCTAACAGGCATATTTGCAAAGGGATCCATGGGGCTTTAGCTACACAGTGCCCATTAATTTCAGCAGAACACTCAAGACCTTATCTTCTTACCATAATATGTCTTGTTTAAGATATGTTTAGAAACACAGACTTTTTTTAGACTTCTGTATTATGTATTTACTTTCTATGACATCTCACTACCTTGTCTATGAATGCATCACAGGGATAAAATTGGAACATGAGTTTACTTAATAAGGTACTTTGTTATCATCTTGAGTAAACATTCATAAACAGCCTGGAAGCACTTACAAATTATGCCAATCTGAAATGAAAGTAATCTTGTTTCAAAGGGAATTTCTCCATGTCTGAGTTTTGCCCTTTCTCATGGCTGTGGAGCTTAAAGCAAGGCTTGCTTGAGCTCCTTCACCAATAGTGCACAGGGAAGATTTCAAGTACTTGACTGTTGTCTCATTTGCATCCTTAAGGTACTTCTTCAGAGCAAGAAAAATAATAAAGAAATTACCCAGCAGTACAGAACATAGCCTCTGTCTGATTTAGTGGTTCTATTACCATTGTGATTCATGGCTAATTCATACAAAAGAAATTAGGTTATATATTACTATTAAGAGATTAACATTTCATGAATTTAATAAATGCTCTCATGGCTACTTCGAAATCTAATTCCCTGGCCTAAAATGTCACCAATGTCTGCTTGTTTTAGGTAAACCAATTTGTTTCAGTTTAGTAGTGCTGGGGGAATATGTTAGCTGAGATTCATTTTGAGTGGAGTTACTGCCTTTTTTCTTTCACCCTCTGTCCCCTCCTTTCCATAAATCTAAAATGCTATAATGTTAGAATGATGCAGGAAAAAAATCTGTTATCTGACCTCATGCAGGAGAGAATGACATACTAGTTTACATCGTCAGGAATGGAAATGTCAGGTTCTTAAGAATAAGCCTATTGGATATACATAGAAAAGTTAATTTATGGTATTAGGTATAGCCAGTGGTCATATTCTAATAACTTGAGTATATGATCATTGTACTGCTCTCCATGGCATAATATGATTTTCTTAAAAGCCCTCAGCAGTGTCCACTGCAGATGTTAGAACGGGTAATATTAGAGGCTTTATTTAATTGTGGTAAATATAAATATATAATATTATTTTCTCTCTATACTCAGATTCAAATTTACTCATTTTATGGATAAAACAATGATGTCTTGCTGCATTTGAGTATAAAGCTGGTTCTTTTTTCTTCTTGCACCAGCATCAAGATTCTGCAATCTGTGCTCGATCTGAACTAAGATCTGCTCCCTACCCTCACCCTGAAGCCTCCCCCTAAAAAAAAAAAATTGCACAGTGAAATTTTATGGACTTTTTCATGCCAAAGTTCTGCTCCTGCCCCTGCCCAGAATCATTTTGGTCTCGGCACCTCGGAGCAGCTGAAGGTTATAGCCAGACTGGGATCAGGTTTTCTCCTCTCAGGAGCCTTGGATGCCTGTTCTCAGGATGCCTGATGCATCATTCCCACAGAGACACAGAAGCTGCTGCTTTCTCTGAATGGCAGTGGTGGTAAAAACAGCCCCGTGGATCATTTTCTTCCTTTCTCTGCCACAGTTAATATTTTCTTTTTTTTTAAATTGATTTTTAAAAATTTTTTCCCCCTGCAGAATGGAGTGGTGGGATCAAGGAGGGAGAGGGCTTCTTCTCTCAAGGCCCATGCTTTGGTCCCTGGAGCGCTTGTGGAGGGTCTGGGAGAGCAGGATGAATCCTGTTCAGGCCAAGGAGAGGGATGGGTCTGGGCTGGAGCTGAACCTAGATCAGAAATCTTCTAATTGCTGAAGTGTTACTTAAAAGAAGACTAGAGTCAATTATGGGTTTTTAATTAAAAAAAAAGAGGGAAACCCTTATTTGTCTCTTGAAATAAATGGCTTGAGTACCAAATGTCAGGAAATAGCCAACCGAGCTCTGAAAGCAATCCAAAGCCCTGAAGAAAATTGGCCATATTTAAACTGCTCATCGTGGTCAAACTTAAAGGCCCAGCCAAGCCCTGATGTGTTGACTTGTTTTAAAACTGCTTTAAAACTGTTAGCTCTAGATGATGGTGCCAAGTCACAGTCCAGCTCTTTTGCTTTGCTGTGTCTGAGGAGAGCTGGGTCAATGCATCCTGGCTTGCCCCGCACAGCTGTGTCTTGGAGCTTCTCACTGCTTACCAGCTCCAATGCTGGAGGTTGTCCCTCTGTGTCCTTCTCCACTCATCCCGCTTCCCTGACAGCACTGGGGGCCTGGGAGGAGAGGCAGGATCAGTCCTGAAAACAACCTGACCCTGACTGGGAGATCGTAAGTCTGCATACGTTGCTTTCTGGTCTGCATTTACAAAGATGTTCTTCTTGAGTTAATTAAGAGAGAGCACTTTCTTCTTTTGCAAGGAAGAGCTTTCTGTGACAATTCCTTCCACAAAGACTTTCCATCCTTTAAGATGATGTACATTTCCCTTACTTGCTGTTTTCTGTGGTAGTTGTATCATATTTCAGAAATCCCTTCCCAAGTGGATTTCCACCTCTAAATGATCTTCAAGCTTCTACCTCATCCACTCTCAAAATCTGTTCTCTGAACCATCTTTATTGTGGTGCCTAGGAGACATACAATGCATTGTTAATTGGCAGTCAGGGATCACTTATCATTATTGATTTACTTTTAAATTACTTTGATGAGGTGAGGAACAATAAACCTGAGCATGTAACTCACTTTCATAATAGTATATTATTGCTGTTATCCTCACATCTATACACTTCATATATGCAGTTTGTCTAAAATTACTGGATTGTTTTTGTTTTGAAACAGACAATTATCTGAAGCAAAGGCAGTGCTTTCCTGTGTCATTCAACAGCAAATACAGTTGTCCTCTGATCCTTCTTAGAGCAATAAAAATATTCTATGGAAAAGAAAAGATTTCATATTCTTACTGAGGTTTAGTTTACAATATTTTGGACTGATCTGTCAAGATGAAACTTCAGGTGGTAAGTTTCTTGACCTATAGTCCTGTTCAAAATGAAAACTCATGTTCTAAAATGGGAATGTTCCTGCTAAGCTGTCACAAGTTTTCATGTTTACTTTTAGTGTTTTTCGTGGGCTAGAGATTTGTTGCCAAGGGTGTCTTAAAAAAAAAATAAATTACATTTTCCATATATTAGTAGGAGAAAGTCACCTGAAAACATTTATTCATGTAATTATGCCAATCCTGATTTATATCAAAGGTAATTTAGAAAATTTTAAAAGCTGTAAGCTTTCAGTCTTTGTGATTGGTAATATTACATGAATTTTAAAAATGTTCAGATAATTTTTTTTTCCATAACTGAGCTGATGGCATAATCTGAACAGGACTTGACCATGGTGCGTGCCTGGAAACTGACCTGTTTGTCTAAAGACGTTAATGGGAAGCTTTGCAAGGCTCAACAAAGAAAATTCAAAGGGTATAAAAGCAAAGGCTAGAAGTAAGGGAATTTTGTGGGAAAACAAACACTCTTCCTAAAATCCTCATCTAGGCCATCTTGGAGAGGAGAAGCAAAAATGCTAACAGGCAATTGCAGCTTGTAACCAATCTTGTGGTCTCCCAGGTCTGTGCCACCACCATGAGTGCTTAGCTCCTTGATGCTGCCCCAGCACTTAACTGCACGAGAGGCCAGAAGATTCCAAAAGCCCATGCATTTATGAATCCCTGGTTATCTTAAACATAATTTTTCAGCTTAATTTCATGTTTATCACTTGTATTTTATTAGGGTGAGTGATAACCCAGCTTTAATTTTAGGCTGTCAGTGCATTTGCATGCATGTCATGCGGGTCTTTTTGAGCTCCTGTAAAATGCATATTGGTAAAAGAAAAAAGAAAAGTTTCTCAAATGAAAATAGTTCTGAAAGCATAGCCTCAGAACCATTAATGTTTGGGTTCTATATTGGAACTTCTAGAAACCTTAGAACTGTAAAGTGTAAACTTGTGCTTACCAAAGAGCAGCCTTCCCAGAAGGAAGCTTAAGTGGCCTAAGATTGCAGTTCAGATAATAGATAACTCAGCTTCACCGCTGAGTACACTTTAAATCACTCTGGTTTCAGCTAGGGTTTCAGTAAAATTGATTGTTACTTTCTAGAATTTACATTATTTCTTGAAGTAATTTTGTTGATTTAACTCTTTCTGTAATTGACTCTTTGCTGAGATTAGACCCTTGACTTGATTTTAAATTTGGCAGCAGCATTGGTTTATTCTTAATTTAAGTTAAAGTTCTTAATAATTAAACTATGGTAGCATTTTCCTGTTTTTTCTTGATTTTTTTGTGGTAATGTGGTTTCATTTACTTTAATAACATTCATGCAAAGAAATAAAATCAGATTTCTTTCCATAAGTAATGTGGATCTTAAATCCCCTAAGACTAGCTCTCCTTTGTTAGTCCTTGGTTCATAGGCCAAGCCACAAGATAATATTATTGCTAGGTTTATATTGGTTTTAAGTTTGCTATTTTAGCTGTATGTGGAAAGATTTAGGCATAGTGTTTCAGTGGAACTAGAATCTATGGAAGGGAATACAAGCACTATACTGGTGATGTGGTCATACAACAGATTCATATAGGCCACATTTGGCAGCTGGTGAAAGCATTCCTTCTGTGCCTCTATTTTAAGCTATTTTTGATCTTATTAACTGATTAAATGTGAGCATCAGAATAGCTGTTGCATCCCAGTAGTAGGAACATGTACAGATTCATGTATATTCATATTCACATTTTAAAAAATAGATTTTTTTTGTTGTTATTTTGCTTTTGGTGGGACAGATGGGCTTTGATAACTGGCTTCTGTTCCCAAAACTGTATGAAGGGGTAAAAAGGTGCCACTGAGTAGGCTGACAAGAGGAGCGTCTTTTTATTGCAATTTGCAGTAGATGAACTAAATAAATATTGTTCCTCACTTAATTTTTTTCCAATTTTGATAAGGAGGACAAAAGCTGGGAAAAACTTGTTGGGAGAAGGGCCAGACTCTTGCTGTGTTTGGAGCAGAGCCTTTGCTCTCAGTAGGGGAAAAGCTGAATGGTGGGGGGAGATATCTCAGCTCTATGCCAGTAGTAGTACTGATTTTGATCATAGCTTAAGACCGGGCTCCATGGAGGATTTATACCTCATCATTAACTTTCTTAGCTCTCATATCCTCCCTGGCCTCAGAAAGGCTTGCTTTGCACAATTCAAATTGCAGCTACGGACAGACTAATGGTTTGGAAGGGGCTTGCTTCATTTCGTGCTTGCATTTTGGAGAGGCTTTTCCTCATGAGATGGCAGATATGACACAATGACCCTAGCTTTCCTTACACATCTCTTGGTTTTTAATAAGAATTTTAGATGGATAAAAACGGCATGGAAAAGCTCTCAGGCCCTTTCTATATTCTGCCAGTTTCAGGGGAATATCAATAGAAAAAACAACACCATGAAGCACTTCAAGCTGCTTAGCGGTGTAGGTTAATAGAGAAGATGTGGACTGTGACTGTGATCTTGCAGTGTTTATTCTTTGTTGCTGTGTAAGACATTTTCAGTTTCAGCTACAGCTTTGAATAAATAATTTTCCAGTATTAAATACTCTTTTGCATTTCAATATTTTGATATTGTTTTAATTCCCCCTCCATCACTAGTAGTGATTTGTTTTCATGACTCTCTTGGTCTGTCATTCCACTCCATTGGCAGAATGTTAAGACTTACTCAAAAGCGAGAAACAACTTGCACACCCTGCTGATTTTAATCAAAACACATTTAGTCTATTCCAGGGGAGATGGTGCCTGGCTTCTTCTAGAAAATACTCACTTTCTCTTTGTAATCCATTCGGAGTTCTTGTTTGAATGAAGTCAGAGATTGTCGTGTGCTTTTTGGAAAGAATATCCACTTTTCCAAAGCAGGCTTAATGTTATTGAATATTTAAAGATATATTTAATCTTCCAGCTGGCAAGGGATTTTGTCATTTTGACGAGAAATCTTGAAAACTGCAGAAAGTCTGGTGCAAAAACTGGGAAGGAGAAAACAAAATCATCTTTAAAAAAGACTGTTAATTATTTTTCTGGAGCATATTTAAGCCTACAGCTTATTCTGTCTCAGAGATTTAACAGTTTGGAAAGCCTTTTCATTAAGCAAACCCAGGAGACTGAATTCTTTCTAAAACTGCAGAACCATGGAAGAAAGATTTGTCTGTATCCTTGATTGATCTGCAGTGCTGTTCAGTTATTATATGCCTCGGCTAAATGTGTGCAGTTCAAGGCAGGGTTACTCCCTGATAAGAAAGAAATTCAGGCATTGTGGATGTGTGAATATTTATGTCTGCAGTTTCTTTACACATGCTGCTTAAGATTGACTGTGGTTCAAAAAACCCATGACATCTGCAGTATCTGGTTTTTGCAAGAGGGCATGTTTATAAATGTGCTAATTTCTAACTCCTCAAAACATTCTAGCCTTTGCCACTGTCCTTTGGCAGCTTCTTACTCTCATTTCTTAAAAAATTAGCTACGTTAATGTTTTATTTTCTGCTTCTTTATTATTTTCTGTATCGAAAGTAATACTTGTAGCATTACCTATTCTGTCTTCTTTCAGTTGGCATTCCAGCTGTTGTTTCCAAGTGACTGCAAGTCAGTCACCTCTTTTAATTTCTTTCCTTAGAGCCAAGTCAGCATCTCAGTTTTCATTTGGTTTGAACTGGATCAGATGATGGTTGTTAGGGCTGAGAAATCATGGAGTCCTGGAAGAGAGTGTTTTGCTGTTGTTCCGCCACCTCATATCTAGTTTTTATCATTTTTTCTTGTACGTTATTTTGGCTGCTGATTGCATCTTTCTCCAACAGATAAAAAGTTCACGAGATGTACCGGAGATAGTGTTTTCTGCATGGTTGTTACATAGACAAGCTGTTTACTACACCTTGCAGTGTCTGCAAACTGCCTGGGCACTCTGTTTCATGGGATGCTTCTGGCTGCCCCAGATCCGTGGGCTCCCATGCTATGAGGCATCTCCATGCAACAGCTACTACTGGTAGCTCCTGCCTATTTCCAGTCCCCCTGGTTCTGGGATCAGTCCCACCGTGCCTTGCTGGGGCTCAAGGGCTCAGCAGAACGTTTCTAACCCAGGCGATGCACTGGGTCAGAGATGCAAAGCTGTGTGCCTGGGATCAAGCAGCCCACCCTGGGCCTCAATGGGCAGGAACCCAGGCATACTGAATCCAGCCTGCATCTCTTCTTTATAAACATTGGATCAGGCCCTTAGACACTGTCTCCTCAGCCTCCTCTCAGTGATTATCTTCCCTAATGTGTCCATCATGATGTTTTAAATTGGTTAATTAACTTATCCACTGAGCATGAACTCAGATTCCTGCAGCTGGCAGCGTTAGGCGTTCTTTAGATGCGATGCAACTTTAAATGCTGTCTCTGATTATTTTCATCTTGCAGTAGCAGAGTTACATTCTGTAGCCCTTGTTAGACCTTTGATGAACTATGGGTGTCCATTAGCCTGCTATCTAGATGCTTATCAGTCATATTCTCGAGTTCCCCATTGCTTCTGTGGCACAGCTAGTATAATTAGATGTAATATTTTTCAGGTCTGCAGCACATTAACTCTGCATGGCTAAGCAAAAATGGCTTCAAAATCTTCAAGTAAGAGATTTTTTTCAGAATTCCTGTTACAAGGGACCTTGCATGGTCATTGATTCATTCAGTTAATTAATTAAATTCAATAGTTAATTCATTTTCAGCAAAGATGAAATATTACTAGCTTTTTTAGGGAACTGAGAACATTTTACTGCTGTGGAACAACTCTAAAGAAATCTGTGAACTCGCCTTTCCTTTTCTGCTGTTGTGAGATGAAGAGCCTGGGAGAAAAGTAGTTTTGTTGCTCTGATACCTAAAATTGTACCAAACAAACCCCTCAAAACAACCCACTCAAAGGAAAAAGGGTCACTAAATAGAAACATGAGATGTTGAGTTCTTTTTCAGGTCATATACATGTATCTATACATACATGCTGGGGTCTGTGCGTTATTGTCGTATTGATCCTTGAAAAAAAAAAAAACCAAAACCATCAGCAAGGAGTATTTTACTCAATGAAGTGAATACAGGCAAAAATGGGTATCTGAGGTCTTTTTCTGGTGGGGCATGTGTGGTCCTGTGGCATAAACTGCTCTGATCTCAGTGCAGGTTAGTCTCTTGTGCTGGGTGGGATTCCCTTTGCTGCCCATAGAGAGCAATTGCTGAGGAAGCGCAGGCAACTTCTGGGCTGGGTGCCTGAGGTCTCAACGTCTGTCTTTGCTGCTGGCCTGAGAAGGATGTGTGTTTTAAACTTTCTCTCGTAGTATAAAGATGAGTCATTCCCCCTTTCCTCACCTTAAAGTATGCTTTATTCTTTCACATTGCTTTGATATACTTTGCTGGATTTTCTATACATTATTCTTTTTGTATTCTGAACTTCTCTTTCTTCATAGTCCTAAACTTTTCAAAGATGAATAGTGTACACGGGTGCACCAAAATCCTTATTTCTGTGGCTTCTTGGTTTTCTGGTTTAGAGGATTCTAGCTTGACTTCTTTTCGTCTGGCTTTCAAAATGCAGTTAGGAATGAACTTTTTTTTCTGAAGCAACAGCTAAGCTATAAGTTAAAATAACATACATGCTCCGTGACACCCAGGAACTACAACAATACAGCAAATTCAGGGAGATTTAGAAGTGTATGGATTTCTGAGTACTCAGACATTTCATAGTTTCACTACAGTCAAAATGAAATGTGCAAGCTATAAATAAAAAAAAAATGCAGAAAGGCTATCTATGCTAACATAAATTAGAAAGGCAGTGAACTGTAGCTAATTAAGAATAGCTTGGACACTGCAACTCTGAAAGCAGTGTGAATATGGTAACTCCAAGTTATTAGTAAATACAGTTGAACCTAAGCCATTTTGAAAACATTTTATATCTTGCAGTAATTAAACTGTTGGACCTAAGACCTCCTGAGCAAATAAGCCCATTCACTGCATTGCATTGGCTGTGCAAAATTCTGTGGCCAGGACACAATGCTAACAGAACTTCAACTTATTTCCTTCAGAACTGATATTTTAACATCTAAGACCATGATCCTGTCAAAAGATGTGTTCAGCTGGCTCTTGTGCCTGTGCAGAGTGCTATGGTCACTACTGGATCTCTAAGTTAATGCTTGCTTGCATATACCAGAGAGCAGAAGGGACCTCTTGATTTCTTTCTCCCCTACAGTGAAATGTCGCTACTGTTGTTTCAATTGCGATTTTCCTTGTAGCTGTGTGCCAGGATGTAAATGAAGGTTAGAGTTAGTTGGAAAACTTATTTTTAATGAACAACTGTGAACAAAATATTAGTAAACATTCGCCCAAAATATGTTTGCCTTTTCCTAAGTGATGATACTGGTGGGTGTGCTCAGGAGGTGAAATCACAAGAAATGAAGGAAAAGAAGTTAGGACACAGGTGTTTGGATTTTTTTTTTTTTCCATGGATGAGAATTTAATCCTAGAACATGTCAAAAATTCAAAAATAATTTATTGAGGGGAAAATTTTCTCTGTTTGAAGAAAACTTGGATGAAAAAGCCCTTTTTTTAGGGCTTCATACTAATGCTCTGCTGGAAGCCACACAGAGCCTTTTACTTGGCTTGATATGGCTGCTTAGTATATTTACAACTAAAACCTTTCTTTGTGTTTAGCTCCCAGGATGATATGTTCCCACATGCAATCTTTTTCATCATGATGAAAAGTAATGTTAACTTTTTTCTTTTGCATGTATGAATAGCAAGCCTTTTAAGAGTTGTGGTGGGAAGCATGAACATACAGCCATGAACACTTATCAGCAAGCTTTACTTTAGACACAGCTAACTGACCCCTTGAGGCTCCCTGATGTTCAAAAATGGAAAGGCAGAGAAGTGTTAAAAGTTCAGAGTGCAATATATGCATTTCAGGCTGCTGGAGAGAGGTATTTGATATTACATGTTATTTTAGTGTAATCAAATGTTTGCATGGGGCATGTGTAGCTTCGAAACCACTCTAACAGCCCAAACCTGAAAGGAAACTTTATTGCTATTAGGTTGGAGAATGATTTCAGCTGCCTTGCAGAGATGATCCCACTGCCTGAGCTGCCTTCTAGGGGCAATCCTGGATGCCAGCTCTGCACATCACGGATACTGCAGTTACGAGTAGTCAGCTGAGCAGACTTGTGCTTACGTACAATGTGCATTTAAACAGAAGTGGTTTAGACAGAGACCACTGCAAGGGCTGACTTTCCCAGCCTGGGTTTCATTCTTCAGTGGAATGACACCACCCTTGTGTGAGACAAATCGTATCCGTTAAAGCTAAGTGCTGCTGCTGGGCTGGACTTGTGACCTTCAGCTGCTTGGCAAAATGGGTGCAGCATTCATCTGTGGCTAATATTGCTTAGTTTTGTTTATTTTTTTAAGGCAACAGGAATTTCTTTTTGAGCTGATGGAGGCTCCATTTACACAGGACATAGCTTCATGCTGCAGTGTCTGGCTTTTGTCTGTAAATTTTTTTTAATTCACAAGACAAGAATTACTTTTCCTTTGCAAAAATGTGTCATAAGGCAGCTTTGTAAAACTCTCTAATATTGTAATATTTATAAGGGAGGAACAAAACATGATTTGATGCCATTCTAATAAATCATGTAAAGTGTATTACTCTTCATTATGTGCACCAGACATTTTCTGAGAATCCATGGAAAGAATTTGGCTCTGTGTTTGTAACCAGCTAGTGTATATTTTAGGAATATTTTTATTGACTTTAAATCCAGGGATATAAGATACCATTCTGAGTTTTCCATACACAAAATAGTCATACATAAAGCGAAACTGTCTGCCTCCTGGGCAGAGAAACCAAGCAGTAATCATGCATCTGCGAGTCATAGAAATAAAATGAGCTTGAAGGGCCCTTAATGCACATTTCGTCTCTCGTCTTTATTCTGTTTCAGCTCCCAGGCTTCTGATTTTGCAATAGCGGAGGCTGGAAGTATTGTTGGGTGGGCACAAGATGCATGCTAACAATCATCTTCATCCTGGGGTAATTTTTCAGAAAAATATGAATTGCAATAAGTACTATCATTACTTTAAAATAATTTTATTGACTTCATGGACTATTGCACAAGTAAAATCTGGTGAGACCACACCATACTGGCCATGTCTCTTGACACTAACAGCAGGCTCACTTCCACTTTTTAAATGTTTTTGAAAGCTTATTTATCATGTGCTGTCCACAAATTCATTTCTGTCTTTGTTATCTCGAGTCAAATATTTTGCACTAGATGTTAATTTGAACCTGTATGTTAAACTCTGGGGATTCCTTTGGGAGTGTTTTTTGGAGCAGTTTCAGTAGCACCTTAAGATGGGCTAATTAAACTGTGAAATCACAGGCTAATCTGAAAGCCAGGAGACTTTGAATTTATTTTGTTCCCTTCCAGTGCGCTTGTTTATTTGGTTTTATTTTTAAATGTGTGCATCTGAAGCTCTGGGCTTAGGTACAAAAATTTTAAAAGAATTAGGACTGCAGCTTGGATACCATAGTGACAAGGGCGGTATGACTCTGTGCAGGGACAGATTCACCCACTCAAGCTAAGACATGTTCGTTTTTCATTAGACCTCAGTCAGTTTCACAGAGAAGGCTTGGGGAAAACTTTACAAGACTGGAAAGCCAGTGCATGAGGTTTCCCTTGGGACCATGGGGCAAAAAGGTTGCAGGGAGGATTTGCTGAAAGCATGCCCTGTCCTACCCCACTCAAGTACTCTGCTGGGTCATCAGCGGTGCACTATTGCCCATGGCAAGAAGCAGCCTGCCCAGTGACCGGAGCTGGACTGGAGTAACCCAGTCTGCTGACTGCCACTGGTAGTTTTGGTCACTCCTGAGGCCACATACAGCTCTGCTCTCAGCAGATATGCGATACCAAGGCAACACTTTCTGGGCTAACTGCAGAAGCCTATGCAGGTGGTGGGTTTTGAGGACAGCAATGTCTCCTACTCCTATCTTCCTTTTGCTTTCCTTGTTGAAAATTTCTTATAGGAGCCACTTAATTTAGGCTTTAGCCACATATCTTAGGCTTATGGCATTGGGAAGGTTTTAGCTGGGGGAGGTTGAGGGGAATTGTCCCATGAGCCACCACCAGCTGGATTTCTGAAGGTCTGATTTTACAGCAGAGGGACTGGAAGTTTTTGGACTTTCAAAGTTAAGACTCTGCATTTTATCTGCTATTAATTATGTCATTGCAGACTGTCTTATTGGAAAAGGTGTGAGGCCAGCACCAAAACCTGCTAAGCCAAAGAGAATGCTTGAGTTGACGTATAGGCCAGGCTGTAACATAAACCCAGGATCTTGCCAGACCAGGTAACATAATTTGTCATGCATATGTTCCATATTAACTTCTCATGGTTGAAAGCCTTGCCACTTGCCTGAAAGCCCACATATTGGGTAGCATTTGGGCTCCGTGGGGAAGAGAAGGAAAAAAGGGAAGAGTGTATGGACAGGCGAACTGGTTAGTTATGCACTCACTCTGACATTGCCATTTTGGTATGAAATGGTAATTTGGGTTAGTAGTTTTTTCATCTCCCCTCCCCCTCCCTTTTTTTTTAACCCAGAGACCTTTTTTTCCTATCTATGTATGCTCAGCTGTTTCGTTTGGACCCTCATTTAAAAAACAGAGCAAAGCTGCACAGGTTTCCTATTAGTGGTTAAGGGTTAACTGAATGGTTATCCATGTGATCTGGCTGAGAGGTTCAAACAGAGAAAGGTGCCTTAGATTTTGGAGACCTGGGCAAAAAAAATCTGGAAGCCTCCTCTCAAAATCTCCAACTTTATGCTGACCTTTGCATAGCTATCCAAGTAGTGGATCAGCTTGTGCAACTATAAAAAAAACAACTGAAGGATTTGTATTTATATAACAGTACCACAAAATTAGACCTCCTTTCTTTGCAGTTTCTACTGCTCTTAAAAAGAAATAAGATGATGTATAAAGAGATGTGCTTTGAAGCTGCAAGTCAGATGTCTGTTTACAGAGTCCCAGTCTCCTGAGGGAATGCATTTAGGCTAGGAATCACAGGAAGGAAGGCTGTCAAGAGCTTTCCCATCGATTTCTGCAGGGTGTCTCACTGCATTTTGATGGCTCCAGCAGAAGATTCCCCAAAGGGCCAGAAACATTTTGTCAAATGCTTTTGATTCTCTAAGGCCTGGTTTGGGTTGTCAAGGAACATCCTTACTGAAACCACACTGGTGCATTCCCACCTTGAAAAATGCACCCTGCTTCTGCCAGATTTCAACAGGGGCACAGGAGTGATCATCCTTCATGTGAAGGTTATAGCAACATGACTAGGCTTTTACCCAAAGCAACAAGACTGGCACAGCTGGGCAGAAACAAAATTCAGATACCTGCAGTGCCTTCCCAGGTTTGCTAGATTCCTGGGAAGACATGCTGTCATCTATTTGGGCAGAACATAAACAGGCTTAATTAGGACAGAATTGGCAGGAGCCTGTATTTCTTTTCACCATGAGCTCTGTTTATGTGCAGCTGCCTGGGGACTTTTCAAAAGCCATTTATCCCTAAGAAATCTTGGAGAGAATACAAGTGAACTTTCTGGAAGCCGGCCTTTTGCTATTAGGTTATTAATAACATTTGCTTCCTGGGTTGCTATTTCTCTTCCATGGTGAGTAGGTGCCTTGAACCACCCTGCTCACTGCAACTGCAAGAAATATTGGGTCAAAATTGCTCTGTTTCCTGAGCTTTGGCTTTCCTGCCTCTCACTGGAAAGATGGCAGAGTTCAGCTCTTGCCTTCTTTCCCACCTCAGCCTTTGCTGCTCCTCCTGTGAGGTGAAGGAATGAACACTGGGTGGCAAAACTCCACCTTATCAGACAGTTTAATGGGCTGTAAATCAACTCTGTCACCCCAGAAAGGACCTAGACATCTCTATACAGAGCTCAGGGTGTCAGGACAATGAATAAAGCGTTAGGAAGCCCATTGTATAAGACAGCAATAAAGATGCATTTCCGCACTTTTAAAGGAATCAGTGGAGGGATCAGATCTAGGTTGCTCTGGATGGCACTGGCCACTCTACCTCTACAGGATGTTTAAGAAGTGCAGTGTGTTCAGGAAAATATCCAGAGCTTGGAACAAATGGGTTGAATTTTAAAGATTCTTTTGATTTCAGTTCAGCTCTCAATGGTCCTTTATAGTCCTGGCATCTCTGTGCCTGGTTGTAAGCTTAAAGTTTCTTCCTTTCTAAAGAAAAGAAAGGGTGGCCATGATAATGCACAGTAAAGAGGAAGACTGGGCACATCTCTTCTCTCTCTGCACTATCAGGAGACCAAAGGGACAACCATTGAAATTTAGAGAGAGGAAGTTAAAAAATAATTTAAAAACAATTTTTTGGTATTTTATTTCATTCAAATTACAATGAAGCCTCAAGGGGAGGAGGTGGGTATCAGACCAAACACAATCAGTAAAATACTATACCAAACAAAAGCAATAGGGATGATTTTCCCTTTAATAATTAAGTAATCCATCCGTATCAATACAGCATAACAGATAGCTCTATTCCAAAGGATTCATCCTGCACAGCCAGTTGCTTTCATTGCGGTCATAAATAATCTGAAGACAGCTCTGCCTAGGCTACCAATCTTGGGCAACTGCAATAGGCTGTTACACAAGTCTGTACATTTTCAAGTCATGTCCTAAAACTGGTTCTACCCTGCTCTCAAAAGTGTATTTGCTTAGTGACCAGTAGCTGATCACTTGTGATTTTTGTTCACACCCTTGTGGACTCCTCCAGTTTTGGCATCTGTCATCTTGTACTCTCAGGGGTCTCTGCTGCCCTTCTCTGGTCTTCCTCAGCAGCCTTTAACATGTCATTTCCGGATAACACAACTATTGTTTTGTTAGTGCAGCCTAGTCCCTCTATAAAAAAATGATGGTCCGTTCGGAGATACAGATACATGGCAATATCATCACTGTGCTAGAAAGAATTGTTTTACAATAGCCACATTAGTCTGTCACAGGATACTGTTACTGCCAAGAATAAGCAAAGTTAAGACATCGGACATCTGTATAAAGATCGAGACTATCTAGAGATTTCAGTAATAACAACTATAACTTTGGAAGGGCTGTCCAAGCAATACAGAAGGATGATTAACTTCAGTGGTTAAGCCAAAATCTACCAGAGGTTGGGAAATGACCTAATGTTAGAATGGGCAGATTACCCCACGCTCTTTGAAGTACATAATAGCAGCCCCTGAAAGGGGCCCAGTACCCCTTTCTGGATGTAACTCAGGTCTGACTCCTAGGGGCAGCTGCTGCTGTGCTCCGATGGTGCCTGCAAGAGCAGCTCAGCTGGGGCCTTCTGCCAGGGTCTTCTGTTGCTTTGAGGTAGGAGACGGAATAGGAGCCAGCCTGGGGAGGACACCTGAGTTTAGCCAGAAAAGGGAGAGCTACAAGAAGGCTTAACTCGCTATATGGGAAATGGAGGCTTGGCAATATTCCCCAGTTTAGCAGACTGAGGTATAAAAAACAAAAATCCGTCAGCTGGGAGGTGATGCTAGACGTAGATCAAAAAAGGCAAAACGCTCTAAAAGTGGCAGCAGCCAGTCATTGGAGCAGTTTGTGAAATGGTGGATTCTCCATCCTTGCATAGAGATTTGAAGTTTTTTCCTTGAAAAGATATTTTGATTCACTCAGCCAGTAACCAAGGAGCTTGATTTAGGTAGTTTAGACCAAACAATCCCAATGGTCCCTTCCAGGTCTGGGACCTCTACCTGCTGCTTTGACTCTCTGACTTCTCAGTAAAACTTAGGCGGGCAGAAAATCTGACTTTAGAGAGTTTTCTTTCATTTCTCCTCTCCGGGAAGCAGGTTTCACTGACCTGTGATGCTGGCCAGACACAGAAGACTAAACTTGGGAAGAGAAAGGTCTCTGACTGAGCTTTCCTTTCATGCCCATGCAGGGTCAGGCTCTCTGCACTTGCTATTTTGCTTGCTCATCTGTAAAGGCATAACAGATACGTAAAGCTTTAAGCCTATCGCTAATTTTCCCCTCCACCACCACAGGGAAACAAAGGTGTATCTCCATGTGTTTCTCGTAGGAACTCCTCCATACAGAAAGTCCAGTGGAAATCCTGCTCACGTGGCAGGGAAGAAGGCTTGGCTTGGGTAAAGGATTTGCCCTGCTCCTGCTGTCCATCCACACCAAAGGGAATTTACACAGGATGTGTGATGCTGCAGTGAAAGTTTTATTAGGGACACATATTTGCTGCTGACTTCTGCTGCTTGATATGCTTCATGCTGCGCTGCAGGAGGGAGGAGGCAGCCCGCGGCACCTGAAAAAAAAAAAATACAAAAAGGGAAGTGGGGTCATCAGGGAACCATTTCTTTTGCTGCCAGGGGTCTGTGAAAGAAAGCTGGATGTAGAATAGAAACAGCATGTGAGGACTGGAATATATAGTGCCCAGCCTAGAAGCAGTGTTTTGTCTCCCTGTTTGCAGGGCTGGTGAACAGTGCTGTCAGACCACGGGGTGGCAATATTTAGACTCAATGTGCAGAAGTTAGCCATTTGAGGGAGGCAAGATGTGCTCAGTATGCGGAGGAGACAGAAACAAAATGACTTCTGTTACTGTCCCAGTTAATACTTAATGTTCTTTATTGCATTTCACACAAGGCTATCACCTCCCCCTGCCCTGATGAAAACAGCAGTATGTCCAAGGATGCAAGTTGTATCCTTTCCGGCCTTCTTTATCCTAAGTAAAGTCTATACCTGTGTTTATGTGCCGTACACTATGTCTTTCCCATGAAGAAAACCGGCCACCTTTGGGTGAAAATATCTTTATGTGCTGGCTCCTATTAAACAATGATGTTCGATAGCAGAGTTGAAACTTCTTGGCAGTTAAAATCTTTATGGCTTAAAAAGTACTGTTTTTTTCTTATGTGATGCCTCAGCTATAAGAGAAACTAGTAGACCAGTGGTAAAAAACATGTATGTTTTTGCTAATGATGATAAATGAATAACTTTTTGATATGATAGTAAATAGGAGCAGGACAAGAAATAGAGTGCTGCCTTTCCTTAAATTACCTTTAAGAGTACAGATGAAAATCTAAACTCCGCTTTCATGTTAACCTTTGATTTTGGCAGACTGATGTCCATTGCTTAATTTTGTTGATGTAGAAAAAATAAAGGTGCAAGTAGGTTTAAGCCCTGTTTAGTTTTGCTATCTGTCCTACGTACACATTGCTATAACCTGGATGGAGAGAGAGTGCCGATAGCTATAAGTACCCTGACAGCTTTATTTCCATCCTGAAACGTGAATATTTGCCTGTGCTTACAAACCTGAGGGAAGAACTTAGTGTTGCTTAATAAAGGCCAAAAGTTTTATTAGCTATTCAGGCTTCAAACAGTCTTTTATGCAGTGGAGAATAAAATAAATATTCTACTGAGCTGAACAGTAGAGAAATTATTGTGGATGGTGACAGAGTTGAACTGTGCTGTAAAAAATAGCAGTATATAAACAGACACTCATATATTTTTCTTTATGTGCTTGGTCTTTGTTCCCTTAGTGAGAACCCTGCCACAGATCAAGGATTTCACCTGAGGATGAAAGGTCGGCTCTCAGCTGGCTGGCTACCTTGGACATCCCTGAATATTCAGCATCCTTTGAGAACTTAGCACAGTTACTGAACTGGAGAGATGACCTGTTTCTTAAAGCTGTAGGTTTGTATCAGAGAGCTGGTGAACTAGCTGAGTTTCACTGGAAATCTGCTGTCTAATTGTGGCTGGCATTCTGGGGTAGGTAATTGGTATTTTGTCTCTTGTGAGTTTCTGTAAAACGCCTGCTGCTTTAGAGAACCATTGTGTGTAATGAAGTAATAAAAGGCTTTGATATTTACATAGAATAGGCTACTTCATTGAAGAACGCCATTTTAAAAATGGAAGAGTTGGAACAGTGGGACATAAATGCAGCTTGACATAATAGAGGAGACTTATGGGCTGGTAAGGAATTACTTGGGATCTCTTGTCTTCAACTTAAAATGACCAGCACAGCATTTCTTCAGCAGCCATTATCCTGACAAGGACTAATATGCTGGGTTTCCACTAGAATTTATTATGTGGATTTACAGAAGAGCAGTTCTTGCCCTCTCCATGCAATTTGACTTAAAACTTTACACTACCATGGTTTCGCTGGCTTGCTATTGAGCTAGCAGAGCAGGAATTTAATAAAAGAGGCTTTCAGGCTGA
Source organism: Nipponia nippon (assembly GCF_047370975.1). Taxonomy (NCBI): domain Eukaryota; kingdom Metazoa; phylum Chordata; class Aves; order Pelecaniformes; family Threskiornithidae; genus Nipponia; species Nipponia nippon. The sequence continues at coordinate 124,432,132 of NW_028262290.1, read as the reverse complement.
ACTCTAAAGGTACAGTGAAAACTGAATTAAGCTTTGCAATGAGGACACTCATTAGCCAGGGTATAAGGGCATTCAGCAGGTAATATTAACTTAATTTGATATAATATGAAATAATATGAAAGTCCCTCAAGGTCCCTGTTATCTAGACATCCATGGAAGACCTTGGGTCAGTATCTCCCGTGTGGAGTGAGCACTGCTCTGGGAAGGTGCTCTGGCTGTCTGACCAGAGGCACTGGTGCTGGAAGGGTGACTCCTGCTCAGGGGGGATGACTCTGGTGGTAGAGGGGAAATATAAATGCTACTGTGTCAGGGCTCTTGTTCTTCCCTTGGCACAGGGAACATCTTCATTTATCACCATTACAGGGTGAGCTGTGGTTCAAACACAAAATGGATGCCTTTGACCCATGTCAACTGTGGTTAGGGAGCTGTTGCTCAAATCATCCAGCAGTGGGAAGATCAAGTGGCTCCATCCAGAGAGGGATGCAAAACCAATCACATTAACATGACAGGCCCAGCTGTGCTTGCCACCTGCAAACTCTTTGGTCTGGGAGCATCTGACAGGGGCTGATTAAAGACTCAAAAATGACTTCTTCAGAAGTAAGCAATTATTATTCACTCAAGGTACCTGGTGTGCAGAGATGGGAGGATGTAGATGCTAAAGAAGAACGAAAGTATCCGCACACCTGTTGTAGGTTGGTCCTGAAGGAGCATCTCCATAGATCCTTTCACTTTAATCCAAGTCTTTCATTGTTTGCCTCGGTAATATCCTCTCAGCTGAGTTATTGCCATCTCTGGCTGGGAGAGATAGCTGTTTGCTGCTCTTTTACCCCTGCTACATCTTGGCCAGCTTCTTCCAGCTGAAGACTACTCCCTTTCCTAGTTCCTGTATTATTTTTACCCTTTTCTGCTGTTTCTGATTTCCATGTCTTTGACAGTCTGATCCCTTGCAGTGCACCGTTGCATGGCTCCTAGCACACAGAAGTTCCCCATCACACAGCCCAGCCTTTTTAACATGTGTCTCTAGAAGTTGTTTACCTCAGGTATCTTATTTCTATTATTGTTTTGTTTCCTGTTTACAAGCAGATAAAACTGCAGTGCCCAGTCTTTGTAAAAGCAAACGGTACAGCCAGTTTCATTTGCTCCCCATGCTGCTACAATCTTGCTCCACATCGATTTCCAGCTGCTGTTCTGGTCCTGTGAGGCTGTGCCTGAACAGGGTAGCCTGCTGTAATTTATGTGGACAGGCTTGCCCATGCTGTCTCCATTACTAGAAAAATACAAAAGTGAGCTTCTAGACAATACTGTACTCTCTTTGTAACAGACCCCAAGTCCTGCTGGGTCTGGCTGTCAGTGGATTGAAAAGTTCCCTTTGTAGTGTTGGAATAAAAAGTAAGTCTGTGTTTCTTTGTTGCTGGATCCCCCCCTTGGATCTTGCCTAGCAGGAGTATTCAGCTTCTATTTCCAACTTTCATATCGGATTGGTGCATCGGCTTTAAGGAATCCAAAGTAATTTGTGTTTAAAGAGCACCCTGGTTTTATTTACATATAAAACTGCTAAGGTGAAAAATGCATTAGACAGATCCAAACAAACTCAGACCCCTAGGGAATTGCTCTTCATCTGCAATTTTAGACTCCTTTTCCATCACCTGCAAATAAAGTGTGTAGTCACAGCAGAAAACCCAGCAGCAGCACTCAGATTCAGACAAGTAGTCCACAAGGACATAGGCAAAACTGCCAGTTCCTTGGTTTCCCCAGATGCACTGAGCTTCCCCAAAGGCTTTCTTTGCTGCTGAATGAGGTGCGCTCTGGAGAAGTCAGTACATCTGTATTTTAATCTTAGGAAGAGAAAAAGGGGTGAATTACAAATTCAAGAGATGGTTCCTAGAGAATTTCATTTTTTTCACCTTGTAGCTTGCGCGTGATCTCAGCTATGGTGGTATTGGCATGTTGTTACAGGATAGTTCTGTGGAATTTCCATGTATTAAAGTAAAGATGCCAAAATCTGCTGGGAATGTGAGCTCTTTGAGAAAGGGACTATATCGTGTTCAGATCCCAGCACAGCTGGCTTCTCTCCATGACCAGAATCCTAGGTAAGAGATCTTGCAACCACAAATACCAAAAACCTCTGAGCAAGGTACCACCTTGTTGCTTATGTAGCAGCCAACATCAAAGCAGTGACTGGCAGTTAAAGCAATCCTGTATTTATCTGAATCTCTACTGCCAAGGAAAAAAGACTTTTAAGCAAGTTTCCATGTTCTGCTGAGTAACTACAGTGCTGAGCAGAGCCCGCAGCCCCCAGTGCTTTTCAAAAGTGTGTGCACTTTATGTAGCCTGAGTATTCCTTGCTGCAGAGATTGGTCTTCCGAAAAGAAAATGCTTCATTTCATCTGATAACCTGTCAGGCAGCTCAGATCTCTCAGTACCAAATCCTTCCTCCATCAGTGATGATTTAAATTCGCATTTATCCCTTTCAGTAGAAGGCAGCAACCAAGACTGGTTTGTCTGGTATTCCTTTTCCCACCGACATGGATGTTGCACTTTGCCTACCACAATTAAGTGCATTTACTTCACAGGGTTTTAATTTTCTTCTGCAATTACCAAGACTAAAACTGTGTAAAACACAAGGTGCAAACTGATGTGCTATTGTTTCAATAATACATTAAAAGGGTAACATGGAAACCAGTGCAAACTCTTGCCTCAGGTTATTTCTCTACTTTGATTATGTCTAGAAAGTAAAAATAGCGCCAAGCAGATGTGAAATGAAGTAACTTCAGCTTTGTGCAAAAAGAAAGAGGAAGTGACCGAGCTGAACAGAATGTGTGAATGATGGTCAAAGATGTGGGGGACACATTCAATTTCTGAATGTTGTGTGGGCTGAAGCTACATTTGTGGTCACAGGTAGGCAAGAAATAGAGTTTGAAATGCATAATGTATCTTTTTATCAATATTCTCTATATCTGCCACAGCTTTCGAACAATCCTTAGCGCTCATTGCTAGGAAGCTTCCTCCCTGATTAGAGGGAATATTGCTCTTACGGTGGAGTTCTGCCATCTCTTTTTGTAACTCCTTTTTTTTTCCAGATGGAGGAGAATTAATAGTGATAAAACATTTGAGGCAACTTTTGATGACATCATTAAGCCTTTTGTCCTTACCATGAGTATTTAAAACTTGTTTATGTTCTCTGTGAAAGCAAGAGAGATCATTGCTGGAACTTGACTTGAGTTTTTTAGACATTGGAAAGTGGGAAGGGAGAGTGTCATTGGTAGTGAAAAATGTGTTGAATCTAACATGCATCCTGGAATAGTGCAGTGTTTGCACAGTTTACAGCAAATACAGAAGTATCTGTTTGATTTTGAACTGTGATATGTAATAATTTTCCCTCCTGTTACACAGATATTTACACTTGGATTCTATCATGACTCATCAAGGTATCTTGAAATAACAATTTTTGAAGACTAGGGCAACCTAACTTTGTATATAAAACAGCAGAAGCTCTCCCAGTTCTGAAGCGGTTTGACTTGCATCAGCCAGGAACTTCAAAGAGCTTGGATCTTCTTTCATGGAGTCCCTCAGGGGATCCTTACAGGTTATTTAATGTGAAATGGGCTTGCAGGAATGTATGCTGAAAAAAAAGCATCATATAAGGTGAGATCAAGAAACCATCCTTGAAATGCTGTATAAACTGGATATTAAATACACTCCTCAGGTATTCAGTCCTTCTTATGTTCTTCAGATGTAAAATGAGAAATGTAACTTTTATTCATGGTTGCTTATTTCTTTTTGTCTTCTGTAGCTTTGAGCATTGTTAGATATGATATATAATATGCTGCATTTTGATATTATGTTAAAAGTTGCAAGTCTGTTGAGAAAGATCACATAAACCTAGTAACAATATTCCCACCTTCTGAATTAAGTAGTAGAAGAGAATAAGGCACATTCACAAATCAATTTAGAATATGGTTTCTGTACCACCAGAAAGATGCTACTCTTCTCTAATGGAAAGATATGATAATCTGGCTCACGTGTCACTTGCATTCTGTAAAGCATTGCTTTCATAACTTGTGAATTCATTTTAGCTTAAAGGAAGAGCTGACCTGCATTGTTTTGTTTTGGTATGGTTTTTTTTTTTTTTTTTTTTTCTTCTGAATTACCAGAAGACTGGTTTTTTTTGCAGGGAAGAAGTGCAATAATGGCCAAGTCAACTATCGTAGTAAGACTTCAGCAATATACTTTAATTGCTTTGTCTGTTGGCTGAAGTCAGGAAGGTTGCTGTCTATAAAAGAGCATAAATTACTTTTCTGTATAATAGCCAAACCAGACAGGAATTCTCAGTCTTCATTTCAGTGCAATACTAATGCCAGAAATAAATATTGTGTTACAAAATAACTCTTAAACAATATTGTGATTATGCAATGCCTTTGGTATATACTCTTTTAATAACTTACGGTACAGATTTTCTTAAAATTATGACAGGAATGAATTAATTCTAGAGATACTAATAAACCAGCTGCCTCGATTAGCTACTTGCTAAATTAGTTTCTTAAAACTATGGGAAAAATTCTCTTGCTAGCAAGAAGTATCATGCTGGCAATCATGGGATCTGTCTGTAGTTCCCCATCTTTTCACAGAAAAAGTGAGTTTTGGGACCCTGGTGCTTTGTTTGTGCCATGTTTGCTTCATACCATACCCTACAAGGTACCATCCTTCTGAAACTGAGGCTACATGATCATTAATACCAACTCTGGCATCTGGGATGCAGCAGGATACATTTGACTCAATTCTGGGCACATAACTGCATTTCTTTTGAATTAACCAGGCTATGTGATAGTTAATGCTGACTTTAAGGATTTTATATCTGCCTCATAGTGGCTCTTGGAGCCATTCTTAGCCGTAAAGCATCCTACAAAAAAACTTAGCCTATGAAAGTCTTTGAATGCATTTGAACTTGGAGGATGTGTCCTTAGTGGATTTTTATTTGCCTCGTGTGGCTGGTGTACTTCTCACCTTACATGGGCAGCTTTAAAACCCAACTTGCTGACTCATGACACATCCTTGCAAGTAGACCTGTTAGTCAGTTGAGCAATGTCCATTCTCAGGTAGACTTTAGCCTCTCTTAGCCACTGTCAATGAAATACATTGGTCTTTGAAGTTTATCTGGCCCACAAACCCCTCATATCAAAGTTACCCTGTGATAATGTTCATATCAGTATTTTTCATTTTATTAGGAAAGTACCAGAAATTACTGAGATGCAAAGTGCTATCTTCTCTTCCTTACATCAAGAGACCCTTCCTGCTACCTACTACAAAATTTCTGTATTTTTAAAACGAAGGATGGGCTGCGAGGGACTGAGGTAAATCCCAGCAGCTGTATGGTCCACTGTCAGCCTTTGAGTGAGCCTGCTGCTGTTGTCCTATAGGGCAACATCTTTATATTTTAAAGCAACTGCATTGACTATGTAATATGATGATACATAGATGTGACTGGATATTCTCTAGCTTTATAAAAACCAAAAGTTAAGAATAACTTTTCACTTCTTTTCAAGCTGCCTGTTTACGTGCAAACAATTCTGCAAGTCAGATTCACATGTAGTTTATCTGTCAAAATACGATAGTACTATTTTAAGTTTTCTGCCTAACTATTATTTTGCACAGACATAACCCAGAAGATACAGCCATGGACTGGAATCTCACTGTGTTCTACAGGAACGAGCAAAAGATGTTTCCCTCCCAACAGCAGAATCTCACAGGGCAACTGTTGAAAACCATCAGTCCCAGATGGGGAGGGTGGATGAAGAGGTGAGAGATTCTGGAACAACTCAGAATCTCTTTTTTGTGAAGTTTTGGAAAATACCCAGCACTAATAATCTCTCATACATGCCTGGGATGGATAGAGTCCAAAGGTCAAAAGGCAGATCAAAATACATTGCTAAATATAATCATGCACTTACAAATACAGCATTAATCTAATGGGGGTGTGTGTGTGTGTGTTAGCAATGACTTAAAGCTTGCCTCAAAGTGTATAAAATCCAAATACAGAATAAGAGACAACAGGTATCCGCAAAGAAATATGGGTAGAGCTCAGAGATATGTTCTGACTGTGTAATACACAGTGATCATATGAAATCATTCTCTGAAATCCAGGCAGGAGGATGATCTTTAATATGGCTGCACAGATATAAGTGCAAGAGGACTATGCAAAATTTTTTATTCTCACTTTAAATGCAGATATAGAAAAAAAAATTGATGTTTCAATGCTTTTTGTTGGGGTTCAGTATTTGATCAAATACTAATAACCCTTCACTGTAAGTATTTAATAGTCAATATTTGAAATAAAAACTGTGTAAAGTATAGGGTGAAAACTTTTGTATTATCGCATCTGAACACTGACTGAACTTTTACATAAATAATGTTTTTATCTTCCACTTAGGTGAGAATACACCTTTTTTTATCTTAAGAATGCAAAGACAGAAACTTCTTCATTTTTCTATATGTTACCAGGGTAGCAGATTACTAATTCAACTAAGGAAAAAAATTGAATATGTGAAAAAAAGTCTTAACTGATCTATATATAGACTTACAATCTATTTAGCTTAGTATGAGAGAGTTAGTAAAATGGATAGCAGGATCAAAAGAAGCCAATGATATATTCCCATGAAAGTTGACTTTATTTGGCTTAATTATTAGGGTACTTGTTATTTAACAAGTTAGGTAACATGGATATATTAGCCTGCTCTTAATTTTGTTCATATACATTGACTATCACAGGTAATTCAAGAAACAGTCTCGTAGATATGATGGTCAAAATCTTCAGTTTTAACTATTCTTTTGCAGTAGGAAACTTGTTTATAACTGTGCTTTAATAGCTCTGCAATACACTTGTTCTCGAGATGATTCCATGATGATGCTCTGATTTCCTGTGATTTGATGTCTCCCATGGGTGTGCTGCTGGGTTTGCTGCGTGCAGTTATTTAGTTCGGCTGCGGTTGCTCTCTGAATGCAGGAGGTACAGAATCAGAGACCATTCAGTATTATAGTCCACAAAATAAACCATTTTTTTCATGGAGTGTCCTAAAAATAACAGAATAGGTTTACAGTAGAAACTAATCTGCAAAGCCCCTCTTACTGCTTTCTTGTGCCAAAATGTCCACAGCTCATTAATATAACCTGTGAGCTATGTTCTAATTTACTTTAACATTCATTTGTAAGATTTTGACACATTTCAGCCACAGGCTTTCCTGTTCTTTATCAGCTAATATTACATTTTATAGTTTATAGCAATTTTTATTATATTTGAGTTATTAGTAGAATGTAAAAAATTACTAGGAACTGTAAAAATAACCATGATGTCAACCTGTTAGATTCTTTCAGCTACTCCCACTATGTTGTGGATTCTCTGATAGGGCTCCTACAGTAAAATGTTATGTTTCTGTTTGTGGATACCGTATGACAAATTACTTCTTTGTCAACTGACATGCATTCGGGTTGTACTTTTTGTCATATTTTGTGTGTAATGCCACAGTTAATTTCCAGTCAGATGTATTCTTTAGTGTTCACACAGAAAATGCAGGCTTCTCTAATACCATGTCTTTCATGATGAATCTAGTTTTATAAAATTAAGCATGGTTTCTAACATTTTATTCAAAGAAAAGCACCAGAAAACTAAATGGAAAACAGTATCTTTGGAAATCTACAGACCAGGCTAAACAGGTAACTGTTAAAACTTGGCTGCTTAACTTAAAAAATAACCGCTAAAACTATTCATGATCATCAGTAAATAAGTATGAATTTCTGGATCCTTAAAGCAATCTGCATTTTATTACCAAAAATTAGATGGAGAATTCCTTCTGACATGTAGGTTTTAATAAAGTTGCTCTATTATTTGAATACTGCGGGTTTAAACATGCACCAAAGAATCTGTGTTTTATAATATGGCTAAAATATTAGATTTTTTTTTTCTGCAAGTACCTTGCAAAAGCATAATCTAGTTTTTCAAAGTCTTGTTAAATATATATATATAAACACATCAAATAAAAGGAAAAAAGTTGTCCTTAACATCAACCTTTCCCACTGAAAGAAATATATCATGTAACATGAAAGCATTTTGGTTTTATTTCCATTAGAACTGAGCTGTGTCAGGTAACTGCTGAATGACTGAGTATATTATGAAGTGTACGAGTGGCTGAACTGTACTGAGACTCATAGTCAAAAAGGGCTCTGACTGTATAACCAAACCAGAAAAGACTGGACAGAGGCCACTATTAAATTCTTGCTCTGGCATCAGTGCCTGCTTCACTTGCTGACTGTCCTCAACAGTCAGAGAAATACAGGGGAGAAGGGGGAAAGGCAGTGGCTCCCTCCCACTCTCCGTTTGGACCCAGTGTGGCTCCGTGGGCACCCGCCTGTCATACTCTCGGGATGACACCCAGGCTTTTCCAGCCCTGGGAACTGACTCCCTCTCACTGGAAATGGGAAAGGCTTTTCTGGCTTTCATTGGGTTCTTTTGCCTGCCATTTCGGGAATCTTTCTAAATTTTATTTCTCATGTTCAGTTTGTTTCAAGTGATGGCTACCTCCCCTCACGTCCAATGAAGATCGTTCCATCCCTGAATACAGCCTGCTGCCAGGTACTTTTTCCTGCTGCTTGAGCTAACTCTTCCTGCAGCTCTGCTGGATCCCTGCTCTGCAGACCCCCAGAAAGCCGCCCTCCACACAGCTTTTCCACAGCTGACAACTGCATGTGCATTTTTCACATTGGGATGGTCCAAAGTGAATTTACGCAAGTGACATCTGTACATAATTTGTGCATAATTTGGCTTTATATGTGCTTATGTAAGTACTCATATAAATATTTACATAGCTTGCATATATACATAATTCTGAGGCAGCTAAAGAAAGCATTTTAAAACCAGAAATGTCGCATTAAGGGACCCAAAGCCAACTCTGCAGGACATGGCATAATCTACTTCAGTTACTACTAAATTGCATTTGTGTCTCACACCGAGTTTTTGGGCTGGAGAAAAGACAGCGTGCCCAGTTGGTCCTAGGTATTTGGAGTGCCTTTCTCTATTAGCCGCATCTAATAGCAGAGACTTGACAACAGGAGAAACCTCATTTTCTGTGCCTGGGTGTCCCCGCAGCATGGGCATGTCTTACAGCCATGCAGGCGCTGTGGTAATACAATTAGGAGACCACATTGCCTGATGTTGTTCCTGATGGGTTGCTGAGGTGACAGCGATTGCCAGGAGCCCCCAGAAGACACAAGTGCTTTTAAATGGATGTGCCAGGTGTGGTCAGTGCCTGAGGTGAGCGTGTGAAACCCGGCAGGGTTGGGCAGAGGGGGATGCAAGTCCACTGAAACCTGCGGCGCTGCCTCTGGCTGCTGCGTCTCACCCGCCTTCCTTCAGTTCAGCTGCTGCCACACACCAGGATGGAAACCAGCTTTTTTTACACCAAGAAGAGTTGCACACCATCAAAGCAAACTGGGCCCAAGCTCAGCTAGTGACCTATGTGGCTAGTGGCTTCAGACAAGTGGAGCTGCTTCTCAGTGTTTTCCCACTCCCTGTGTCTCTTCTCTCAGTCTCATCTATTTACTGTAAAGCCTTTGAGGTGGGATATTACCTCTGGTGTTTGGAAGCGCTCAGTACAGTGGGCCTCAGATTTTGATCAGAGTTTCTGAGGCAATGTTTTTTAACCTGTGGTCCACTGACCCTTGATGGTTCAAGAATTGCTTCTAAGGGAGTGATGGAAAGTAGAGAAGAAATACAAACCCATTTCAGAAAGGCTTAACCTTTTTCCTGGGGGTGGAAGCTCCACTTCAAGTTTTGCAGGGGTCCATAAAAGCAAAGGTTGAAGCCCCATTTTGTAGGGTCTAGTGAATAGAAATCAGTGACAGAAATAAAGAATTTGGCTCACTTAACAATATGTTCCAACCTAGTATTTACAGGCTATGCATGGTGTATTTTATATATAAACACAAGCAGAAATACATGTGTATTTGTTTTCTCTTTGTCTATCTTTCTAACATGAAAGACTGCCTGCCAATGTCATGAATCCAGTTTGTACCACATGTGTTTTCTAGGGGCAGTTTGTCTCTTTTTTTTTTTTTTTTTTCCTTCTTTTTCCCAACATTTTTTTCAAACTTTGAAGAGCAGCGCTGGAGAATGTGCCTTTACCAGGCAGGTGCCCCAGAGCTGCCATCCTCAGGCATCTGCCATGGCTGCAGCACCAGGGACCGGCTTTGCTGCTTTGTTGCACTCACTGCTGCTTCTGCTCTGTGCTCCCAACGGGGAATCCTTTTGAGAGAACTGTCTTTGATTCCTTGCTGTAGAGACAGTTTTAAAAGCTGTTTGGTTTTTTTTTTTTCTTTCTCTGAACTGCCTCTCCTGGCTGACAATGGAAGATATGTGTATGCCGAGTCAGTTTTTCTGTACCCTCAGGGATTAGGCAGCTGATGTGGAGGATGCTTTACAGCTGGCTCACAATAACTCTTGCACAGCAGAGTGGTGGTGCTTGCAGGGGAAGTGCAGCTGGCTCCAAACAAAGTTCCCAGCCTTTTTTTCCAGCCAATGCACCAGTGAAAATGGAAATTATTCCTTACTTCATTGGATTGAACTTATCACCTGCCTACAGCTGCCTCCCTCGCTCCAGAGGAGAGTTCAAACACAGAGCAGTAATTTCTGGACTGACCTTGCTAGCATAGATCTGACAGATGTTTTCTGCTGGGCTTCTGGATCTTACTTGTAAAGCATTTGAGCCTGCCTCCTTGACACTGCTATAAATTACTCATTTTTATTTTCTAGTTTGAAAATAATATGAAAGATGACATTCAAATTAAAAGACAGTACTAATGTAACCCAGCTGATGGGTATGGACAGACAATTGCAAGCGGTTTGACTGCTTGTCGGCTGAGCCTCACCTACCACAATGTTAAGTGATAACTCTTCTGGCCCTCACCATGGTTTAAGTCTCAAGGTTTTGTGGCTCTGCACAAAGCGAGGAGCAAGCAGTTGGATGGTTAGTACAGCTCAGCTGACAAATGGCAACCCATGCAGCTGTATAGCTCAGCTGCAGCTGTCTGTAGCTGAAATCTGTGGGAAAGGGAGCTGTGAGATATGAGGAGAGAGGAGCTGAGATGCAGGAAAGAAAGCTTTGACCTTGGAGAGTTTAGTAGTCTTTAGTAGGCAGGAGCATGGTGCAAAACCTCTAGGGCGAGGGGGACTTAAGAGACATCATTGGGTGCACTTCAGTCTGAGTGTTTCTCTAAACACCCTAACTAGGGATAAAGGATACCATCAAATGCTTTCAGTGGAACTACTTCAGCCTGCAAAATAATTGCAAGCAACCAAAAGGCATAGAAAGTCCAGTTCCTCTGTACATCTATACTTCTATGCTCTGAAGGATCCTGTGGGTCTTTCTTTGCACATTCAGGCATATCACCTAGCTGCTGAAAGGCAGCCAAGTGTTCAAGCTAGCCAGAGCCTGTCCGGGCATACTCTCTGCAAGCTCCAAGCATTGCCGCTGTCTTCTCCTGTGCCCTCCTGTGCCCTCCTGTTCTATGGAGCTCCGAAGTTCACCTCTGTCCTCCAGCAGGACATTGAGGAAAGGTTCCTCACCTGGCACGCGTGAAGAAACTGTCTGGTTTCCCATGTTGGAATAAAAATTTTCATCACAAACACTGAATAGTCACCACAAGGAAATGAGGGAGGAGGCTATTTCAAGAGTGATTTTGTCAAAAGGGCCATATTTTGTTGGCTGCGATAAAAGGTGGTGTAAGCCATCTGTAAGGCTTTCTTCACCAACCTTGGCCAGACAGAAAGGTCACGTGTGTCTCCTAATACTGCACAGGGCTCCTGATCAATGGGTGGGTTACAGCTAAATCTTGGGAAGCACATCCAGCAGAAAAAGCACCATACGCAGGTCAACCTTATGTTTTTATGCCTCTTTCAGCATACACAATAATACTTGAACCCATCTTAACAGCAGATAATAGGCACTCAATGACAACATGAATCAGTTTGGTTTTTTGAGTTCTCCTCTTTGCAGTCACTGGCGCACTGTAACAAAAGGCATCTGATGGCTACCTCGCCTTTCTAATCAGGTCACAGATTACTGCATCACACAGTGGCAATCAGCTGCACTGCAGACTGCTTTCTCTAGCTATCATTGCAATTGGATACTCCATTTTCTTCAGAAGCCTTTCCTCAGCATAAACTAACTTTTCTGTATAACATAAGTGATCACAGTCTAAAATGTGCTTGAGTATTAACATATCCATTCCCAGAAATACCTTCAAGGGATACTTTATCTAAATCTCCTGTGTGGCAGTCACTGCCGTTTGTGCCTCTAAAGTGTATTAAGTGAATTTATTCTCCTGTTCCACAGAGTTGGCTACTCAACATTAGTTCCTCTCAGGAGATGAGAGCTGAGGGAGGTGGATCAGGATTCTGATCCGGTAAATGGATTAAGAGGTCTGAACTAGTATTTGACCACATGTAGACCTCTAAATCCAGGTCTCCAAAAAACCCAACTCACTTGTCACTGGGACTCCAGGGGATTTTCTCCCTGTTGTATTTATCAGGTTTGCTGCACCTAAAAGTGTTCCTGCAGCCATATCCAGGATCCTTTCCCTGTTTTGAAGGCCACAGAGGTTGATGTCCAGCCCAGCGCAACATCCAGGCAGTTTGCAGGAAGGGGTTTACCTGGAGGTGTCTGTTGGGGGACCTGACCTGGCGAGACACTGCTTGAGGAGAATGTTTCCTCCCATGAGGCCCTTGGCTGGTCATGCATTTCATGTCATGGAACAGAAATTAGAAAAAAAACCTATTCACTGCTATCATCAAACTCAGTTCATTTATACAGTCCTTCAGAAGGCTTTCTATACTCAGATAAAACCTAGGCTGTGTTCTTCATGAATAACATTTACCATTTGTCCCCACCCACTCTATTTCAGAAAATACCTGTTTTAATGTACATTGCTGCCAGGCAAGTACCACTAATTGCTACAAGTCACAATGTTTACAAAAGATCAATACAAAAAGAAACAGCAACTGAAATGGAGGAGTCTTGACAACAAAGTCCCTTCTTAGCTAAAACCAACTGAAAATATAATCGCTTCTTGCATAGGAATGTCTTTTATTTAGTCTTTATTTTTATTTATTCTTTACTTTGAGTAGTCAGAAAGGAGTAGGATTACTGAGGCAGGATGAGCAGTTTGCACTTCTGCCCTGCCCGACTCTGAAGTCCTCTAAGCCTGGGTGGGATGGAGACAATGCAGGTGCATGATGAGCTGCAAAGCAGAATCTCCACCCTAAGAGAAGCAGGAGAGTTGGTCTCACTATTCACGAGTGGGGAATAGCTTGTGTTTGACAGAAAAATGGGAAGAAGAAAAGGGAAAAAAAAGATGTTACCTTTTGCTAACATATAATTTCTTTTTTCTGATCACTCTTCCTTCATGCTAGGATGGTTAGTGAATGATTACATTAGTCTCCTGCTCAATCTGCATTTATGTCTGCAGGACTGTTCCTTACATGAGACAGAGTGAGGAATATACTGGACTCAAGTTTTTCTTCAAGCGCTCTATATAATTTACAATAGCTTTTAAAGACTTGCAAGTTCCTTGATTTACAAAACCATAGCTTGAACTTGAAGTATATCAAACACAAGCTCTGAGAAAAAAAAGATTTTAGAAAAATAACTTTTTTTTTTTTTTCATTGTGGACAAGAACTGCTATTTACACCAAATATGGTTTGGACAACACAACTGAAACAGAATATATACAGTCTTACAGACGATCAATTATGTACAGGTCAAATAGAGAATTGGAGAAAAATAGACTTGTGTACCACAAAGCAGGGTAACCCCAACCCCCCTGCAAACCATCTCAATCTTTACATTTTGATCATCAGCAATAACAAAAGTCCAGGAAAAAAATGTTTCCATGTAATGTGACTTGCGGTCCATCATCTAAACATTTGCATCTGAAATATTTGGCTGAAGCTGTTCCTGGCACCAACACAACAGATGTAACTAAACATTAGACACGGGCCAGGTCTCAGCACAACCCTGCAGTGCTGTAGCAGAAGAGAGCAGCCCTTCCCAGCTATCCATATCTCATGCCTTCCCAGGGAAGGAGATGGACACAATGACGCACTTTGTCCTTTCGTTTCTTTTCCCTGAGTGCAATCCCACTCATGGTAATGAGAGGCGAGCAAAGCTGGACGATCTTTGACTGGTTTGGCAAGTCCCAGTAGCTGCTTTTGGGAGCAGTGGCTCCAGGAGAAGTCTAATAAAGGATCAGGGGAAGGAAGATCAGTGAACACAAAGTGCTTGAGGCTGACGCATGCCTACCTGAGGCATGGTGAGGCTCCTCTCCACTGGCAGCACTGATGTGTGTCCACAAGAAACCTTTGCCTAACCGTTTCCCACTGGGTTCTTCATTTCAACAAGATGGAAACCTCTCAAAATAACAAGTGCCAGAAACTTCACTGCAGTGTTTGTGCCATTATCATGTTGTTAAGGAAACTGCTGAAGGTCCTTCATTCTCCCATGATTTATTTTGCAGTTAGATCACCCTTGTGAAATCTGTTTATAGCCATTAAGAACCCTATAGAGAAGAAAATCCAATAATTTATTAAAGACAAAACTGAGCTGAGCAAATAAATATCTGGTGAACCCAGCCTCTTTCTGTTTACAAGTTGTCTGCAAACAGATTACAAACCTGACACCTTCTCTGCCTGAAATTAATTTCCAAGTAATTTATATGAATAATATTAGGTTTATACTCTGTGTATGTGTATATATCTACATATGCCCAGCTTGTTATGAATATACCATACTCAAGAGCTCAGATGTTCTGTCTGGGTCTTTCATCAGACCACATGCTTCAGTTTCCTGGTTGGATAAGAATCAGGTTTTGGGGAAGATTTATGTGAATGATAAGTTATAGACCTTTCAGAAGAAGCCAGTGAACCTTCCTGTCAGTATCTTAGCTTGCCAGAGTATTTATGGAACATGTGATTACATAAATATTATGGGTTTATTTTAAGTGAACATTAAATAAAACAAGTCACCACTCAGTATGAATATTTTCCCAGTTTCTATAGTAGAGACCTTGTATGCTTTCTGCTGGCATAGGGAACAAAATGTAAATCCCTTTGAAGTTTTGCATTACTGTAAGTCTTAAGCATCATGAGTTGTGTCCTCCTTAGTCAAAGAATTGGCTTAAATTAATACTTCAGAAAACAAAGAATTTTGGAACATGTTTTTGACCTGGATGGTGTTTTTGTGCTTCTCTCTGGGATCATGAGGATCAGAGTTCTGTGATAAATGCTGAGATTTCCAAGTAAAGGGATGATTCCAGAAGCACTGATTAAAACCACCATGTAGCCTCAGACTGGAAATAACATCACAAGAGTTGGCAACACCAGCCTGATGCAGGTGTTCAGCTCCTTGGGCAATGAGCATGGCATAAATATGCAGATAGGGCCTGATGTTCAGAGATGCTGAACACCTGCTGCTCCTGCTGATTTCTATATGGGCTCTTGGTGTTCCCTAAAAATCAGTCCCTAATGTTTCTTCTAAGCTAAGGCGGGTAGGGGGAATGGAGATATAGGGAAAGTGAAAACATTAGCAGCTTTGCATATCCAAACAGAAAATATTGTTTGACTGGGGGGGAAAGGAAGAAGAGCAAGAAGCAGTATTGCCTGAAATGGTAATGATCAAGGGGAAATAGATATTAGAAGTAATAAAAATCATGCTGCTAAAGCCTTGGAAAAATCATGGTTTTGCAAGCACAGAACAAAAGAAAGGCTGAAATATGACACAACATCCTGAACATGCTCAGGGGATCACAGCCACTCTGTGACTGTCTTTTGATGCTGTGCGGAGCTGAGGAAATCCCAGATTTCATCTTGTAACTGCTACAGTGACCAAAGCAGGGAAATGGCCAAACAAAGCAAAAGCCAACCACCCCACGCCCCCAAACCAGCCAATGAAAAGGAAAATCAAGCACAGAGGAAGAATGAAGGAACATGAATTTTAAAGTTCCCAAAATACCAAGATGAGACAAAATCCCTTTCTAGGTTTGTGCAAAGCCTATACAAGGTGGATACCTAAAAATATGGTCAAATATTCCTTTGACAAATCAGCCATGGGTGATTTGTGCATCCCAGCTGTAGAGCTTTGTAAATAATGAAGTTTTCAATGTGCTTTTAAAAGTCTCTAAGGATGCTGCAGACCTATCAGCTGTCAAAATAGCATTCCCCAGCTTGTGCACAGCATAAACAAATGTTCTTGCACCTGCCAAGTTCAATTGCACAAAAGGAACCACCAGCTGACCAGTGTGAAAAGAAAGGAGGAAGCAGATCTGCAAAAAGGGGTAAGCATGTCTGCTAGATAAAGATTCACACCATGAGGAGATGGGAAATGAGCTTAAAAAAAAGCCAAACCCTGACCTTCTGCTATAGGCACAATCCTCTTGACTTCAGTGCATGTGTATCTAGTGCTATCTCCTGGCATTATAAAAATGAAGAGGTTTAAATGCTGAATTTTTCTTCACCTTGTATTGGTGGGATGGAATGAATGCAAATTATCAACACTGTTCATGGACTGACACAGTTGAGTTCAATCCCAGATCAAAAACCAACCAAATACCAAGCACCGCTCAAAGTTGTGATTTTCATTGGGGTACTTGTCGGTGCTGTTACGTCAGACAGCATGGTAGGATTTTTCACTGCTGGGGCAAATGCACTTTCAGTTACACTCTGAGAGAAGGGGAGGTGAACAGGTAGGTCTGAATGAACTGAATAGACAAATTCAGCCATTATCTGCTACTTAAATAATAGGAATGCAAAATATAGTCCAAGTTGCAGCAGGGAAAATAACTTCACGTGAGTGATTTTTGCTATTAGCTTTACAAGCACCTTTTGGGAACGCTGCATGACGTGCATGACACCTTGAGCAATTGCAACGGTAAGCCTCCACTTTGGCAAGGCCTGGACTAGTGAAATTTTACATGGGCTCCTTTTGTTTGCACTGTGTGATTGCACATAAATTTTACATGTGTGATATTAAAACAGAAAAAGTGTCTACTTTTCAAAAGTATTCGTGGATACCTCACCCTTTTCAAGGCTCCAGCTAGACAAATCTGATTTTTGGCAATGATATTGAGAACTATTGAGCACCTGGCCTCTGTGCAAAACCAAGGAGTACTCTGGGTATCTGGTATCTCAAAACAGGTCACACATTGATAGGCTAACACTGAAGCAGTGTTATTATCCAACCTGCCTTCATCTGCAGCTGGGGTATTTCCCTTCATCTGCAATCTGCATGTTTCCAGGGAGACAAGGAAGAAGGATAACACAGGTTAGCTGGCCCTAAGGAGGATCCTTGCTAAGGGATGGAAATTACTAATGCCAAAGACAAACTTCCTAGAGGTGCCACAGGCTTCATTGTAAATACACAGTGGTTTTGCATTTGAGTCGGGTAACTGTGTTTTCACATAATGAATTTTTCTGCCTAGTAAGTCTTCTCTTTTGCAAGAACCAGCTTGGATGACTGATTTCAAAATAAGGGTGCTATGATTCATCCTAGAGAAACCAGGTACAAATGCTCTATCAGGGCAGGTGTGAGGCAAGAACTCTTAGCTTGCAAGAAACTGTATAAACCGTTATGCCACAAAAGATAAGACTTGGTGTAGTTGGTAAGGGCATGTTAGAAGTGAGTGAAAAAGATTAAATAAGAACAAAATGCCATAAACTGCACTTAAGCCTTGATAGAGTACAATGGTTCATACTTGACATAGAAGTGACCTAAAAAGCCCTGTTTTATTCTTAAAAGCTTAATCCTGAATTAGCTGCTCTCTGGAAACACAAACTTTCACTCAAGCACTAGTAATTCAGGGAAATGAACAAGTTTTTGCTGCATAGATTGGTATTACTGCAGAGCCTAGATGTTAGACTTCTGTTGTGCAAGGTGAGAGGAGGGCGCACAAAATGAGACAGCTTCCGTCCAAATGATCTGACCTTC
Source organism: Nipponia nippon (assembly GCF_047370975.1). Classification (NCBI taxonomy): domain Eukaryota; kingdom Metazoa; phylum Chordata; class Aves; order Pelecaniformes; family Threskiornithidae; genus Nipponia; species Nipponia nippon. The sequence continues at coordinate 124,414,108 of NW_028262290.1, read as the reverse complement.
TGAGGAGATGCATGGAAATGAGGAAAACGGGGACACAAAGAGATAAATGAACATAATCAAGGTCAGTAGCAAAGTCAGGGGTAAAACCTACAGTCTACTGAGATCCAGTCTGGTGTACTTTAACTTGGACAACACTGTGTGTCTAAAAGAGAACTCAGAGCATTACTCAAATATTATTCATCCAAATAAACCCACTGTAGAGAGACTGATTAGTGGATATGTGGTGGGAACACTGCAATATTGATAAATAAGGAAAAAAAGATCTCACTGAGAAAATGCACCACTGAATCTGTAACTGCCTTTTTTTTTTTTTTTTTTTAAGATCCTGTTGCTAATGCTGATCGGTGGCACAGCAGAATATTTAAATTGATGTGACAAAGATTTATTTAATTTTATTGAAGGAGATTCTTTTCAGGCTAATCCTGTTGGCTACCAAGCTATAGGTTTAGATATTTCTCTTAAGCTACATATTCAGTAGGCATAGATATTCACCAGATGATTTATCAAGTTCCTTTCAGCAGTACTTCATTCACATGGCAGGTGATCCTTCCGAAGTCTAGAACTGCTGAAATGTAGTTTAATTTATGTATCTGCCAGCCTACAGAGAGTCTGAATCAACTTCTTTGCCTCCTGGCTTTACTGATATTAAGCAGTAGCAGCCCTGAATTAAAACCTTTAGATACTCAAGCTACAAGTGTAAATGATGAAAAAGCACAGACCTAATAAAGGGAGGGGAAAGTTTTGTGTTACCTTCAGATGAACATTATTTGAATACAGCGGAGTTATTCTGGAATGTGTTTGCTGGGTTTCAACAATTTGTATTTCATCCCACCTCTAAATATGAATGAATATAAATATGAATGAGGAGCTTCAGGCACCTAGTAGGATATTAGACTTGGGGATGTTTAAATAATTGAGTTTCTTAAGTAGCATGAAAACCACGTGTAGCTTATAATGTTTGATCAATTCAAGTGAGCTGCCTTATGCAACAAAAGAACATTTTGATCTGTTATTTTTGGGGTGCCAATGTTGATTATAGTGTGTTAATACAGTGTAGGATGAAATATATGGCCTTGAAGAATAACCTTCATTTTTCATATGTAAAACAATGCTATAATTCTATCATTCTTAAAAGCCAATTACAAGGTCCTTTGTTCTATACTGCTGCCAGAAGTTTTTGGAGCATAAAATTATGGAAGATGTTATTGTCTGATAACAGGACGTACGAAGGGCAAACACATTTCTGAATCTTCTCAAAGAATGGAGGAGATCTTTGAGCAAATACTTGCAAACTCTAATAACTTTTTAAAGTCCGTCTCATCCATTGAATTTCATTTGCAGCTTGCCATGTGGAAAGTATACTGATAAACACTAGAAGGTGGCTGAATACATATGGAAAATTATATACAGTAAAAGATTTTTGAGGTGGGGTAGATAGTATGAACTGTTTTAAAGCACTCACTGATCAGCACAGGCTTAAGCATCTCCTGAAGGATGAGCATCTAATAGAAACTCTGTCCTGCCTTTCTTATCTGCTGAGCTTGATTTCAGGACATCCTTAAGTGGCTTTGTCAGTGGGTTAGCACTAGCATCCCTACAATGATATGTGCATGGTTAAAATAGCTGTTCCTAGGGTGCTTCTGAAATGAAATTTCTGAAAGAAAAATGAAAAGCTAAATACACTCTGAGACACTCCAGAGAACAAGGTTTAAATAAGCCGCATGAATGTGAAGATTTCCATGTGTCCATTTATCACATCAAAATTCTTAAAAGTATTTATTTTTAGAGGCCAGCCCTGTGAAATTTATAGCATGCCTTCAGTCTTTGTCTGAGTCAGAGCATTGAATAGTAATTTCTTTTTTTTTTTTTGTCATACAAGTTGCTGATCAGATGGTTAGTACACCAGCATGGTTTTTCATGCTGTAAACTCCATCAACAAAAAAAGTGAGCTACTAATAATTTGAATAAAGTGTATTCATAAACATGGGTTATACATTGTATATCTTCATTCAGAAAGTGAAGCTGCTACTAATCTTAATTATTCCTCCTGCAGTTTTATATCAGAGGTGGATCTTATTAAATTTATTTTGCTTTAGTGCTTACATGGTAAAGATGCTGATACAAAATGAGATTGAACATGAATAAATATAGTACTTCTATGATACATCCTGAGATACTTAGTCTCTGACACCATCTTGGTGTTGACTGGTGAAATGGAAAAGTGCCACGGTCAGCTGGTGGAGGCTTTCAAAGAGAACCCATGTTAGAATGCTAAAAGCTTTCTAGTGCTTTCCAGCTCCTTCTAAACTCTACGTATTGAGTGATTGAATAAGGCAAACGCTAGTGCGATCCATATATGTGAATTTTGCAAGTGGGACTGTCCTCATTTGCATTTTTAAAACTATAAAAGCTGACAATCATTATCTCCTGTAGCTGCAGTAACCTGCAATGCTGAGGGTTGCCAACAGAAGAGCTGGTGTTAAGACACTAATCATCTCTTGATATCATGGCACACCCACAGTATGCCAAGTCAAGAGGGGAGAAATCCTGATTATATTGAAGTTGATGCTGATTTCTTCATTAACTCTACTGAGATGACATTTGACCTCAGGAAAGGAAAATATGGCTGCTGCTACACCGATAGCTTTTGTTTATTAGTCTTTGAGGTTTTCTGTTCTCATCTTTCTCAGCAGAGGTTTCATGATTATTTTTTAACATACATTTGACTATTCTAAAAAATAGGGCTACATATTGCTGATTTCAGCTCAAAATGTTAGAATGAAAAAATAAAAAAAACCCCCTGCTTCTGTTGATGCATGAAAATTGCTTTTAATTTCATGGGCTGTCTTGCATGTTTAACCTATGGATTAGCTAAGTTGTATAGAGAGTAGAAATGTCTAAGAATAGGGGGATCATATCAAAGTAGAAATAGAAAAGACCTGCATTTAACCACTATTCCTCAAAGGGCTTTTCTCTAAAGTATACAGTCTTGCTGGACATGGAAAGTAGCATTTTACCAAGCCAGAGCAACAGCCTACACTTAAAGGATGAAGACCAGAAACTACACCAAACCAGATAGGGTGAAAGCAACAGTAAGAAAGAGAAGTGCAGAGACAGCTGGCAGTAGCTGGCAGTAGCTGGGAGCAAAACAGGTAATCCAACAAATGGTTGCTCTGAGGAGGCCTGCCAGAGACGCAGGCACCACAAGAGGGGCTGTGTAATCTTAAACCAGTGTGAGAAGGACAAATATTCATATGGGTATAAATCTGGCTATTGAAGTATGTTTTCTCAGTTCTGCTTCTGTGATGCAGTGGAGATACAGACCTCTGGAAGGCCAACACAGGTTGCTGTTGGCCTTTGAAAGGCGGTATTTCCATTGCCTGCTTGTGATCAGCCCATGATAGCAAATCAAAGATCAAGCAAACGATAAAGAATTAACACAGAAAATGGAATCCAAAGACAAAGAATGTACAGGTGAAGGATGACTGCATTTACTGAGGTGGGACATAAACCTGTTTGGGAGCAGGCTAATGTGCTGCTCAGATGTCCTTGTGGGGGTGTTGTCCTCTGGAGGGCAGAGAGAAGGCAAACATTTGGGGTGCTGAGAGCCACAGCCATCACAGTTTGCCACACCACCCAATGTGTGCCAGGACTCTTAAGAGTTCCTTTGAAAAACACCACTCCAAACTCTGTATTCCTTTTATCTTTACCTGCTTTTCATGTGCGATTGCTTAAAGCTGTATGTGGAGATAAAGTCCAGTAATTTCATGTGGGTCTTTTAGAGTTCCTCTTTTGAAGCTGTGATACTGGCTGCTGGTTTGTGTGTTTGTTTCTAAAACTGGCATTGTGATGAATCTTTCTGGGATTGATAAGTTTTTTTGTATCAACTTTTAATATGAATTTTAAATATGTTAATTATATCTAGATTTTATTGTAAAAATTAGTTATTTGTAATTTAGATGATGTTTTTCGTATGTTAATTATAGGGGATTTATAAGTTAATATTTATTACAATGGATTATGATGATTTTTATTAAGAAATTTATTATTATAAATTAAAGCGTTTCTGAGATGCATTATGCATATATATATCATAGAATCATAGAATGCTTTGGGATGGCAGGGACCTTTAAAGGTCATTTAGTCCATCCCCCCCTGCAATTGGCAGGGACATCTACTAGATCAGGTTGCTCAGAGCCCCATCCAGCCTGGCCTTGAATGTTTCCAAGGATGAGGCATCTACCACCTCTCTGGGCAACCCGTTCCAGTGTTTCACCACCCTCATCATAAAAAATTTCTTCCTTATATCTAGTCTAAATCTACCCTCTTTTAGTTTAAAACCATTACTCCTTGTCCTATCACTACTGGCCCTGCTAAAAAGTCTGTCCCCATCTTTCTTATAAGCCCCGTTTAAGTACTGAAAAGCTGCAATGAGGTCTCCCTGCAACCTTCTGTTCTTCAGGCTGAATAACCCCAGCTCTTTCAGCCTTTCGTCATAAGAGACGTGCTCCATCGCTCTGATCATTTTTGTGGCCCTCCTCTGGACCTGTTCCAACAGGTCCATGTCCTTCCTGTGCTGAGGGCCCCAGAGCTGGACGCAGTACTCCAGGTGGGGTCTCACCAGAGCAGAGTAGAGGGGCAGAATCGCCTCCCTCAACCTGCTGGCCATGCTGCTTTTGATGGAGCCCAGGATACAGCTGGCTTTCTGGACTGTGAGAGCACATTGCCAGCTCATGTCCAGCTTTTCGTCTATCAGTACCCCCAAGTCCTTCTCGGCAGGGCTGCACTCAATCCCTTCATCCCCCAGCCTGTATTGATACTGGGGATTGCCCCGACCCAGGTGCAGGACCTTGCACTTGTCCTTGTTGAACCTCATGAGGTTCACACAGGCCCATTTCTCCAGCTTGTCCAGGTCCCTCTGGATGGCATCCCGTCCCTCAGGCATGTCAACTGCACTGCTCAGCTTGGTGTCACCTGCATACTTGCTGAGGGTGCACTCGATCCTGCTGTCTATGTCATTGATGAAGATATTGAACAGCACTGGCCCCAGTACGGACCCCTGAGGGACACCACTCGTCACTCATCTCCATCTGGACATCGAGCCATTGACCACTACCCTCTGGATGCGACCATCCAGCCAGTTAGCTATCCACGAACAGTCCGCCCATTAAATCCATATCCTTCCAATTTAGAGAGGAGGATATTGTGGGGGACCATATCAAAGGCCTTACAGAAGTCCAGATAGATGACATCCGTAGCTCTTCCCTTACCCACTGATGTAGTCATATAAGGCACACTAGTGTACCTATAAAATACATAAATCATATTGCAGTCAAATGGTAGTTTTTGCTTGCAGTCATGAGCAAGGAGAGAGAGACAATTGCTATGCTATAAAACCTACTCTGTGAGGGATTATAAAAAACTTTTGTTTAACTCTTAGAAATGGATAATTTCTGTTTAAAACTGAATTTATTGGACAACTGCTCTGTCCTACTTACAGACTATTCTAAAACATTATCAGGGATGACACAGAAAAGCCTGTCTAATTGACAGGATAACTTAGCTGCTGTGCTACCTCTAGGCAGTCATTCATAGTTCTTAACTAATATTCAGGTCTTTTGGAGAGTAACTGACTTACAACATTACTGACTAACAGCAAAAATTCATCAGAAAATGTCCAATATAAAAATCAATTCTTTGCAATTCAGGTAATTGTCCAATTCATTATTGCCCCTATAATGAAGCTATACCAGTTTTTAAATCTTTGCTTATTATGACAAAGTTCCCTTTTGAGTCCATGGCTAAATATATAAAAATGGAACATGAGTGAAGAAGAATGCACTGTTTAGTTTTGAGGAAATGTATGTTAAGCTGCCTTGGTTTAAGTAAAACTGTATATTGTATTTACTGTTGGTAAAATGCTGCAATATGGAAGGTAGTGGAAATAGTTCTATTCCCACTTGGGGTTTTCATAAAATGTTTCTGTATTTTAGATTCTCTGTCTCTCAGCTTGCCCTTATAAATAGATTTCAGAGCACATTTGATATGAATTTCTCTCTCTTCTGTAAATATCTGAAAGAAGTGTCAGAATCAGTTCAAGTTTTGATGAATGCTTATAAATTATTACTTGGTTCCTGATAGCAGGCTGCTTTTATTTAATTACTTATTTTCTTTTAAAAATATTTGAGTCAGTAAAAGCAATCATGGTAAAAGGTGCAGACATCTTACAGTATTAGAGAGATAAATCAGATTCTCCCCATACAAACAAACTTTCTCAGGGTTGTGGTCTCTGAATCAACAGCGAGCCCCAGGGACTTTTTCAGTTGACTCTATGCTGACATCTCTATGTCATATGGTAGGTAAAATTCAAAGGGAAACAAAGTTGGATGGTGCCAAAACCTGCCTAACTTTATGCCAGCTTGGCTGTGTCTGGTTTTGCTTTTGGCCACCTCAGGCTTCCCAGATCCAGGACTCTGGAACAGGCTCTGTGGCAATGGCCTCAGAGGTTAGGCGGTGTGAAAACCCCATGGTTTAGGACCCTTCTGCACCCAACCAGCTGGCCTGCTTTGGCCATGGGACCCCATGGGACTGGGGTCTCCATGTAATTTGGAAATGCTTCCTTGCTGTGCAACTACAAGTGCAATTTGGAAAGAAACCAAACACCAAAATATTTTGTGAAACCATATTTCCTTCTTCTATGCAGCCCTATTTCTAAAGCTGTCATTACACAGAGGTAAGCGTTCGCTTGCAGTTGCCACTAACACAAGATGTCTACAAGTTGTGCATGCCCCACCATCACTGGAAATGTTCAAAGCCAGGTTGGATGGGATTTTGAGCAACCTGATCTAGGGAAAAAGGTCCCTGCCCGCGGCAAGGGAGGGTAGGACTAGATGATCTTTAAAGGTCCCTTCCAACCCAAACCATTCTATGACTCGATGTCTAGGGATGGGAATAAAATTCAATATCTGTAAGTGAGGCTGTGAGTCAAGTCCCTGGTTTTGTGGTTGTGGAGGAAAACTCCTCAGCACTGTTACCTCCTTTCCTACTGTGTGCTTAAACACTGGTGGAAAAAGTGTAATGGGACAGAGGTGCAAGGGAAGCAGGGCAGAGATGTAGAACTCAGTTCCATTTTACATGCATCAGCACCGTGAAGCACGGCAGATATATATGTGCGGTGCCTGCAGGAGCAGGACCATGCCTGCGTTGTGGCCTGGATACCCTCTCTCACCAGGGCCCCCCATCAGCAGCTGCACAGAAGAGCCCATGCTCATCCCCACCTTGCAGATTTTTGCTGAGAAGGGACCATTTGGGAAATCAAAGGGGAAAATATTGCAGTCAGTTTTCTTTCCTTCTAACACAAACTGGCTGGAGCTTCACGTAGTTTCATACAGTTTAAGTGGGGAGTGGACTATTTGCTCATCTGTTTCAAGCCTTGTGAAACTGTCTTTCTGGTTCAGGGATGAAATGCAGGCTGTGATGAGGAAAGCCATGCTTGCAGACTGACTGATCACCAGTGAAGACACAATGTGGATGGATGAATATAAAGACAAAAGCCAATTATCTCAGTGTCACTTAGCAACACGTCCTGTTAATAACTGGAAAAACACCTATAAAATGCATAAAGCCCTAGAGGTTTATATCTTCCTAGTTCAGATAGTGCCTTGGAAAAGAAAAGATGTTCTAGCTGCATAGGATAAGTTGTTTGCCTTGCTCTAATGAGGGTTGAAAAGAACTAATCCATAAGCTATTTTATAAATGTTGTCTTGTGGAGGGAGTAATTTGAAAAATCTATGTTTTTATATTTTTTATATAAGCAGGTTATATTACTCCCTAGTGTGTTTCTGCCAGCTTCAGGTAGGTTACACTAGGCTTGAGGGTTAGAGCACTCTTCCCCTGGAGGGTCTCCTTAGCTTGTATGCTTTTTTGTCTCTGAGCCTCACATAATTTAGCAACATTATTCTCAAAATAGTGATTGGTCTTTCTTTACAAATCTACTCCATCAATATACTTCTTGGCCTACAGCCCTCTTCCAGGCGATGCTATCTTAGGCACAGTGAAAAAAACCATTGTAATCCTCATCCAAAGCAATGGGGATTCCTTCCCACAACCATGACAGGGCAAAGGTTTCCAAGGAAGATGCTGTGTCTCCTGCCTGCCTCCCTGTTGGCTGGGAAGTTAAAAGGCAGTCGCTAATTAGCAACCTGCCCTCTTCTTAGAGATGTGGAGGCACTAGGTCCCATGAGGCTCTGTGTATGTTTGCTCTGTAGGATTTTAGGAGTTTTACTGGCAGTGACAAGGCTCTTTGCCTTCCTCTCCCAGCACATGGCTGTGAATGGATGACTCTTGCTTTGGAAGCTTGAACTAGATCTTCTGTCTTGGAGGTTGAAGTACTTTTAGTGCATGTGTCAACTGTGCACACATCATATCATAATCAAAATTAACCAGAATGAATTAGTAATTTAGCTTTTGTATAAGTCATGTCCGCATATGATCTTGAGGCTTTTTTACATTAGCTTGGTTACTGATAAATGAATGTAGTGTTGTGTATGCCTGCTGACCACTCTAGCTACTGCTCTATCAGGATCAGTTCTGAATTTTTCATTGTAGCTTTTATTGTAACACACAGCTGATAATTTGGGAATGTGCTCAGCAATGTTTATTTCAGGTTAGCCAGAGGTTACTTAATTACTGTGAAACTAAAACTGGAGCTCCAGGCTCCTAACTCTGATGTGGTTTTTATGATGGACTATGACATCTGAGTCCTTGATTTTTGGAGGCATGAGTTTGAGATGATTTCATGAAGTTTGCTTTTTTTTTTTCCCTTACCCTGAGTGTTGATTTGGTCCCATTTGAATTTTTTTTTCCCAGTGGCGTGTCTAAAAATCAGTTCTTGGTATTTTGAAACTCAACCTGAATGTCCCAGTAAAATAATAAATAACTTCTTTGTGACTTTCTTGAAACTGATGCAGTGAGATTTAGCTCTTGTAGGTAATGAGGAGGGACATTCCAGTGGTGTGGAGCTCAGACTGGTTTTGTCCCACCCAGCAGATGTAAAGAGGTCAGGGCGAAAGCTCTGATCACATTGCACTGAGTGCCCAGGATGTATCTGCCTCTGAAGCAGAAAGGACTTTGTTCTGAGCAATGTCACACCTGGTTTTCAGGAGCATTAGACTCATGCTTGCACAACTCGGTGGATCAATGTGATTACGTGTATGCCACAGTGACCACTAATCTCTGTAGCCTACAGGTAGCCTTGTTTCTGCAGGATGGCATTACATGGCAATCCTGGCTATCTATCTCAGTCACGGCCTTCTGTGCTTTCCTCCATGTTGAAATAAATTGATAATACCTTCTTTTTTCAAACCTTTGTTGCAGCCGTGTGAGACCAGACTCTCTTGTGTTTTTCATCCTGCCTGGAGACTGGTCAGTGGCCCCTAGGGAAGGGATTACAGAAACCCACAGTGGTTTTGGGGCAGTGATTCTTTAGTTTGGGCTAATGACTTCACCAGCATGAGCTGCTTGGATGCCAAGAAAGCAAATTCAAAATCCCTCCAAATTGATGTTGTTATGTGCTGGAGGGGAGCCACAGGTACAGCCACCGAAAGGCAAGCAGGACGGATGAAATAACAACCTGGTTTCAGAGCTAAAATGAGAGGCTGTAAAGGACAGGTGGCTGCAGCAAATCTGTCCCTGCCTGAGGAGCGGATGCTGCCGAAGCTGCTCTCATTGTGAAGAGAAAGAAGAGCCACAAGCGTGTGCCAGAGGAACGGGTGGGAAAAATCAGGGAGGAAAAAAAATTACAACCAAAAAGGCAACAAAATGTGCGGGCTCTTGGCCAGGCTCTCTAAGGCAGATGGCACTGTTGGTTACAACAGCTGCAAATGAAAATCCAGGAGACAACCGAGGTAGCTGACAAATGTTTAAAGATTGCTACCAGCTGTTGAGCCCAAACCATATCTCTTCTCTGCTGAGGACAGAAAACTTTGTGCTGGGACTTCTTTACAGTCTCTTCATCATTGGTTGGCAAAGACAATATTTAGACACTGCTAGAATGATCAAGCTCCTGAATGCCAGCAATGTCTTATCCTGCAGCAAGATCCTTAAGCCTGATGGATTTGCAGCCTCCTGACGTTGTGCCTTCCTCCTTCATCTGGCTCTGCAGCCTGCTGGTCTCCTCACAGCAATGCTCTTGGGAAGAGCAGTTGTGGCTCCTCGATAGGGTAGGGAGGTAGAAGTGGCCCTGCATGACAGGCAATGCTCTTCCATATTCCATAATCTCCTTTCAGGTAGTTGTAGAGAGTGATAAGGCCTCCCCTCAGCCTCCTCTTCTCTGGGCTAAACAGCCCAGTTCCCTCAGCCGCTCCTCATAAGACTTGTGCACTAGACCCTTCACCAGCTTCATTGCCCTTCTCTGGACACGCTCCAGCACCTCAGTGTCCTTCTTGAAGTGAGGGGCCCAAAACTGAACACAGTACTCAAGGTGCGGCCTCACCAGTGCCGAGTACAGGGAGATGGTTGCTTCCCTAGTCCTGCTGGCCACACTATTTCTGACACAAGTCAGGATGCTATTGGCCTTCTTGGCCACCTGGGCACACTGCTGGCTCATGTTCAGCTGCCTGTCGACCAACACCCCCAGGTCCTTTTCCGCCGAGCAGCTTTCCAGCCACTCTTCCCCAAGCCTGTAGCATTGCATGGGATTGTTATGACTCGAGTGCAGGACCTGGCACTAAGCCTTGTTGAACCTCATACAATTGGCCTTGGCCCATTGACCCAGCCTGTCCAGATCCCTCTGTAGACCCTTCCTACCCTCCAGCAGATCAATACTCCCACCCAACTTGGTGTTATCTGCAAACTTATTGAGGGTGCACTCGATCCCCTTGTCCAGATCATTGATAAAGATATTAAACAGAACTGTCCTCGCCTTTGATCTTTGCTGCATCTTTTCCTACATGCTGGTTGCCCTAGCAAACACAGCCAGAGTGGTCTTGCCTGTTCTCTGCCCCTTGCAGGTGTTCAGCTTGCTAAGGAAGCTGGGATTGTCTCAGGAGGAAAGTACAGCTCTGTACCCACTCTTACCAGGCACTTTTCTGTGCTGATAAATTTGGCTTCAACCTCCGGTACTTCTCTTCCCCTAGGAACACTTTATTTTTATTCACAACTGGCATAACTGCCAGTATTTGAGGTACCCATTCTAAATGTGAGAGACTCTTCACCCAAAGGAGTGCTCAGAAATGTGTTGTTTTCTGCCCACAGACTGTTGGTAAGAGAGAGACTGTCAAATTTCTTCTGGGTCCCCACACAGTTCTTAAACATCAGAAAAATAGATCAATATTGGGAGTCTATCTTCCCTTCTTAATCTTGTTGTGTTACTGTTTCATCTGAAACTTAGAAAAAATACTTGGCCTGAGCTAGAAAGGCAAACAATTGAATTTTTATGAATCTACAGGTGACTTGTAGGAAGGAATGGGGAGCATTGAAAACCCTTTTCTAAAAAGTTTTTTTTTTTTAAAAAAAAAGAGGTTACCATCAGAACTGCTTATAGCTAAAGGTGATGACTAAATACATCAGGATCATTGAATTCATCCATCAGAATTCTAATAAGAACACAAAAGCACAAAAGGATGTCAGAGGACACAGCTGGTCACTGGCAGGAGAGAAGAGGATACTGCGGTCTGCCAAAGTGAGCGACACTAGGATGAGATTATCTTTCCTGTCATGTACTTGCCAAGCTGCAGCTCTTGCTTAGGCTGGTGCTCTGGGTTTGGTGTCATTTTCCCCCTCCTCACATACAATGAAGTGAAACTTTTGGGTGGAGAAAGCAGGTAAAGACATTATGTAAATAAACCAACCAATTGGTTATTTCTTTGAAATATTCTGGAGTCTGGGCTTGCCAAATTTCTCCTCGAGCAGGAGAAAAACAATTCTCCTGCCTGAACATCCTACTCCGCTGATGCAGGAACAGTGGGAAGCTGAGCTGGCTGCTCTGATGCTGCTCCGAGTGGTGGGTAGGAAGGCAGCCACTCCGGCGCTGTTTCTCTGAGCTTTGGGGTGGCATTACTGATGCCGTGCCCTAGCAGGGCTGAGGGGAGCTGTGCACAGAAAGGAAGAGCAACATCCACAGCTGAGAGCGTGCGGGGAGTCCAGCCCCGAATTAATACCAGTGCAATTGCAGCTTGCAATTGCAATGCGTACATCAGTTCAACAGGAGACTCCATTGTACAGGCAGATCAAAACAGATATTTTGCTTGGCAACTGTATTGAGCTGTGAACTCTCTTCATTTCAGTAAGGATAATTACGCCCAAGTCTCTTTAGTCTCTTCCTCTGTCAAAAAAGTATTCCTAACAGGATTTCCCTTAAGCGGGACCATACCTAGATTTGCTGCAATTATCTGATTAAAGCTGTCATGGCTTTTGTGCTTAATTGTACTGCAGAGAAGCATGAATACTGCAGGGTGCCTAAACTGATCTTTTCCCAGACAGAGGCATTTAGTGCTCTGTGGCAGATATCAGCTCACGCATTTGGTGATTTTCTCATGCCTGTAGTCCCTGTACAGATTCCACTCTGAGTGTTCTTAGTTTGTGTTAAAATTTTCTTTATTATGTTCTTTCAGCTTCTCCTAGAAAACAACTGGTTGAAAAATTCCAGCTGGAACATTTTACGTTGGGTTTTATAAACGCAAAATTATTCAAAAATTATGGATCCAGTGACATGTAGAAAGGCAACAGACATTTTTATTGAAGAGGTTGACACAGGTGGCATGAAACATTTTAGGGGTTTAGCAATAAATTATATTTCATTTTGAATTGACAATGTTCAGAAAAGAATTTGTCAAAACAAATATGTCAGTGAGCCTAAGTGATTTTTTTCTGTGAGTTTTGTGTGGCTATTGTATCTCACATTTAAAATTTCTTATTACAACTTTTTGCAGGGCATTTTCTTGAAGAGTAGCATAGCCAGTTTTCAGAAAGCTTTATTATCACTATGGTGTTAACTTGTGAGGTGTTTTTCAATCATTTTCATAAGCAGTAGTGGGACAGAGGCATGACTCCAAGGACATATGTATGTGACGACTGAAGACCCTCAATGACCACTCTAAAAACCTGGCACAGCTACAGAATGACTCTTAAATAATGGCTCCCATCACAGCTAATGCATACCCAATGGAGCTCACAAAATCCTGGGGGCCTTTGCACTCCCAGCATGTTAATATACTGCTGGGAACTCCTGGAGATGCTGCCTTCAGGCAGGGAGTTGCCTGCCCATGAAGCAGTCGTGTTCAGGAGACAGAAAAGGAGAAGAGATGCTGGGCTCAGAGCTACTCTGAGAGTTGCTCTTCCAGAGCCTCTTTTGCTGTGAGTGAGTTCACATCAGTAGGTGAAGATCAAGCACATATTTTTGTAATAGCTACTTATGAGCAAATCTGTCAAAAATCAGAGATTTTCCTTCAAATGACTTAGATGATTCAAAACACTGGACTAACATTCCCCCCCCCCCCCCCCGCCCCCCTTCTTTCTTACTGGAGACTGTTTCTGCCACTTTTTCCATACATTCTGTATTTGGGATTGTGTTTTGGAAATGGACAGTCTGGGCAATCTGAGATTTGAAATCCATGCCTGTGGCTAGAAAAGCAGCTTTGGAAGAGTGTTAATGCTTTTGAAGACCAAGAGTGTCCTCCCTAGGGTATTCCTCAAACCTTAGGATTAATTTCTTCTGTTTCCATGTGGCAAAATGCAGATTCTTTTTTTTTTCCTGACTCATGCAGCCCTGTGTCACACCATGCTGATCTGTCATGCACTGGACTATGCAGTGCCATTCCTTCTAGGTTACTGTGTTTTCTGCATCCTGCTCCCTTGTTTGGAGGTGCTCAATAAAGTCAGCCATGGCTGTGCCATAATCAGCACACAGCTCTTGGATAGACCGCTGTATGCCATCTTCACAATTTTCTGTCAGATATACTTGTTTGGTAGATGGTAGCTGGCAGACTAATAGGAAAGATAAGCACAAAATGAGGAGAAAAGTCTCCTATTACAACAGGTGTTTACCATAGCTCCTTGCAGGTTTCAGAAATACCAGAAGAAACGATACCTGCTTAAACACTGGTCCCACAAATTATCACTGATCAGAAGGTAGGTTATATATTTTGCAAACTAAATTTTACTTGACATGATGCAACATTTTACATTGATTGGGATTTCTAAATCTACGTCTGGTTCTCAAGCTTGCTCTGAAAGTGCGTACTCTGTTTAGAAAACACACATCCCTCTTACCTCACTAAAGGTTTGTTCAGTATTAAGGAAAAAATACCTCCTGGAGCACTTGTTTGCTGCTGGCCATGTGTCAAATACAGGTTTTTGGGTTTGGAAATCTGATGACTAGAATGAAGCCGATAATTCACAGAAGAATAGCAAAATGATGAGTGAGGCTTGGTAGGATTGATTTTTGAGGAAAACTTAGAATTGAGAGATTTTGTTGGCTAAGTGATGATTGCTAGGGGTGAAAGGAGAGCATCCAGCCAACCTACAAACTCCAAGGGACTACAGGGATGTAGAGATACCTCTTTACATGGTAAAATAAGAATTCTTTTAAGCAGTAGGAAATTTAAGCAATGTAAGCATTAGGAAATCTAAACTTAGAAAATCTCAGGTGAATACATCCTTCCCCTGAAAAAAAATCTTTGGCAATGAACACTCAATTTGCAGTTTATCCCTCACTGTTCTGAAGAAAATGCTGCTCATTCTCTTATTTACTGCAGTTACAGTGAGAGGGGGCAAAGCACTTAGTCATGCGCCAGGGTGCAAGCTGGCATCTCTGGGTGACTGGAAGGTGTACAGCGCCCACCCACGGCACCACAAACCGCTCAAGGCTTGACAAGGCATTGCCAGGAATGCTCTTATTCCTGCCTTTTCTATGAGTTTCAGTGCCAGTTGTGTCTTTAACCATGTTCCCAGGTACCGTGTGTTACCTGTAACCCTCTGGCAGGCTAATCCTGGCAAGCATTTCATTTCAGTCTCACTGGTGGCTAAGCTAATGTGATTTACTGTGCATTAGCAGTTTCCCATTGCATTGTGGCAATACAGGCAAAGACCAGAAATAAATTCCTTATTTAACTATGTTGGCTATTGACTGGGAGGAGAAAAGCCAAGGTTCCTTCCAGTCCTTGTCCCTTTTAGCTTGGATCGCTTTCAAGTAGATCTAGCAGTTTTTATGGGGACATGAGAAGAAATTTCCTTTTTAAAAATAAGTTCTTTGAGTACCCAAAAGTATTTAGCATTCTTTCCCTATACAAAGGAAATAAAAGCGAAGCATCAGGATGCCTTTTGACTTGGTCTGACATTGTTTGTCTTTTCCTCAGCATCATCATCTTTCTGTTTCACTGGCTTGGATTTATTTAGAGGTGATCATGTCAATGATATGTATATTTATTGCTTATTTTTTTTTCATCTTATCCTTTTCTAGTCTCTGCATGAACTTGCAGCAGCATTGCCTGGAAAGCATGGTGACAGGGCCAATACTGTTTAAAATAAAAAGCAAAACTCCCTGGAGTTATGCCAGAGAGGAGCTTGGCCTCCTGTCCTGATATTGCTAAAAACCAGCTGCTGTCGTAATTACTCTGTAACTGCTGATCCTCACATCTGAGAGGAGAAGAGGATGCTCTAAATGCAGAGACCTCCCTGAATCTTAGGGGAGAAGTGTTTTAACAGTGTGTCCTTCTCCTGGGGAAACACGGGGGTATGTATTTATCATCGGTGTAGGAGACCTGATCTACCTGGCGTGGTAGGGCTCCAGCTGTGAGTTTCCACAGCATTTATATTGTCCTCCCGTGGCTTTGTAAAAATGGTCATGTTATTTTTGTGGTGTGAAAATTCAGGCACCCAAACATGACAGCTATACAAGAAAATTCACAGCTTTTCTGTGCTGTCTCACTTTCATGATTATAGGCTAACTATCATCCTGAAATTCCAGTTAAGACACAAGGGTATCACTAAAAAAAGACTTTTTACTTTAGAATGAAAATTTTAATTATGATCTTATGTTAAATGTACTTGCTTCTTCAATACGACAATGAAATGGGAATTGTTTTTGTTTTGCTGAATCATTTACCTGGCATAAAACTTAAAATAGGACGTACATAGATAAAGATTGCAAATACAACATGTGCACTTATTAACTTTAAATCTTTAGTCTAAGGTAATCCATCTTGTATCCTTGGTTCAGCACTCTTTTCATACCTTTGGAATATTAAATAAATATAATCCAGTATGTTTAACAGAAATTCTACACAAGCAAGTTTAAGAGGAATAATTTCAGTTACAGTTGAACTAAAACTGTAGTTACAGATTTCAAGACTGATTTCATTTTATATAACTAAAATTTTAGAATTTATTTCTAAAGATTTTGGTTTAAAATTTGTGTTCCAAATTAAATTTACGTTGAAAAATATCCCTAAACATTTACCATTATAATGGCAATTATAATTTTTAACATGTTCAATTTTTTATAAAAGCCTAATGGTAGTTATAACTATGAAGTGTATATCAAAGGTGAAATATGAATGCTTTTAAAAAACAAATTTTGGAAAAAGTTTACTTTAGAAAAAGGATATTTTTTTTTTAACAAAGCTTCTTCATTTAAAATAAACTGACCTGGATATTTACCAACAATATTTTTAATTAAAATTGAACAGTTTAGTTTTAAATTTTATTTTCTTTTATAAAAAAATAAAGCTTGTTTTGATAAAGGATTGTTTTTTGACATATGTCCTAGGATTTTTTTTTGCAAATGATCAAACTATAAAATGTCATATTTTGAATGCAAGTTACTTTTTCAAATTTTTTTTCAACTTGAAATGACTTTTTACTTATGTTTAAATGTAATGCAGAGTGAAAAAAACAAGCCAAAACATTTTAGCCTTTTACAATGAAGATAAAATAATTACAAATTATTGTAATGAAAAGTTTTGTTCAACTCGACCCAAGTTTTTTTGTCCAGTTCTTCAATTTCTGCTTTCTGATATATCAAGTATGCTGATTCTTAAAGGAACAGCTGTCCTTGATCAGATCAAGCTGTGCTTCTGATCTTTTAAAATCTCCTAAAACTGAAGTTTATGGTTCCAAAAACCACTTTCTCCATCTTTTCTCTCATATGTCCCCTAAGTAGAACAGTAATATTTCTAAATCTCTCGGTGTAACCTGATGCAATTATTCTGAAGAATAATGTTTTTTAACTTTTGGAAGATTCCTTTTTGTCACGTGCTTCCAAACCTGCAAGTGTTAGGAGTTTCCATTTGCAGGAGAATGAATTAGCAGGTAAAAGCCATTTTCTCACATGGGTTTCACTCTCCACAGACATGCCAATGCCTGTGCCTGTAGAGAACAGATATACCTTTTTTTAAGCTCTGTTACCAGTACAACTCTTCACTGCCATAGGTTCAACTGGAGCATCCAGCCTTGGATATGTAGTGTAATGTCACAGCTTCAATTAAAATGCTGTAAGCTTGACTCTGACAATGTTCGAATTCTTTGCAAAACATGTATGTATATATTTACAAATATAAACTATATTTAAACTTCTAGCATTTTGTAATCTCATCTCTTTCTGGGTGAAGTGAATCCTCTCCGCTGATTTAGCGGACATTATTTAGCCCAGCTTGCATTTTGCTGTGCTGAAGTCACAGATCTTCCCCTGCAGAATTTAATTGGATTGTGGCCACTGTTTGTGGTGGCAAAAGGACTAATGCTAAGCAGATAGAGTCATTACAGCAACATTTACCTGTGATAAAATAATACAGAGTCATTACTTTTCCCTTTTTTTTCTTTAATAATCAGCAGTTTCAAGCTGTGTTTCAAGCCCTCCATTAACCTGCAGCCTCCAGCCCCAGGAACTATAGTCGCTGGTAATGTTTGCATTCATACCAGTCACCTTATTATGGAAGAAAAACCTTCATTTCTTCTCTTTACACATTTCCTTTGTATTAATTTCCTACTCTGGCCAGCAGAAAGTCTCCAGGGACCTGGGAAAGTGGTTTCCTAAGCCAGTCCTTGAAAATACAATCCTTGGGGGTAAGGCAGGTGATAAGTAAAACTTTAGGTTTGGGTTTTTGTTTTTTTTTTTTTTTTTCCCCATGGTATGTAATAACTGTAAAATCGCATTGCTTTATTTGATCAGAGTCAGAAGATGTTTTGACTCTAGTTCCCAAATGTACTTGTGGTACAGACAGAATGAAAACGCAAAAATCAGCCAGTATATTTTTATTAGGTACAGCGTCAAGGAAAAAGCCAGAGTTATTAATGGTATTTTTTCTGGTCATGGAATTAATTCCTATTTTAATCTAAGGGTGGAGAGGGAAAATTGATACTGTTTGTTCTGAAATATGGTACTGTTCTCTACACAGCTGGGAACAGACTGGAAGTTTTCTCTTTCTGAAAAATATTTTGCTTACTACATATTATAAATATGAATTCAATTTGTGGAGTAGCTGTAGTCTCAGAACAGTACAATCTCAAAAATAATAGCTTTCTGCTTTTCCTTTGCCAATCTTCACCCTGGCTTGTGCCGGTGCATCACAATGCGCAGTGCAAAGCTGGCCTCCTCGCTGTACCAGCGCGGAGCGCTTCACCTATAAATCACGAAGGTACAGGCTGTACTATCTAATCTCCTCTTTGACCTAGGTATCGCTCTGACTGCGAGAGACTATGATTTAGTGTCTGTCATATAAGTGCAAAAGAGGTCTGTGCAATACCTCTAGGCTTAACAAACCCAAACACGTTCAGGTGGGTCCATCTCACGGACTGGGACCTTCCGTGTAACTTGCCAGTTCCTATGGATGGGGTGATTATGTCAGAGGGTCAGACACCAAGTCAGCTCCTGCAACATCAGATCCTGTGCCTTAACTCAGAGAATGACAGGGTTTCTGCCTCTTTGCTTTAATCACTGGCACAAGAGTGGGGTGAGATATGTGACCAGCATCCTGGAAACCTCCCTCCCTTGCAAGGTATGGTACAGCACTTTAAACTCCTGGGACGGGTTAGAGAAGGGGCCTCTCCTGACACATGGTTCTTCACCCACAGAGAAATCTGAATGCCACACAGCTGGGGCAGGGTGTTATCTCCCTCTGTTCATGGGCTGTTCACCCTTTCCTCTTCTGCAAGCCCCGTCAAAGTCCTGTTCTGCTGAGCTCATGCCAGCAAAACCTTTCCTAAGCTGGCTGCTTTTTCTTCTAGGTCCTAGTCCCCATCTGTGATTTCTGGGCCTTATTTACCTTGCCTTCTCTCTTCCTTTGCATTCCACTCTGCACTTATCTGTCATTTGTACTGGTCTTTTTTTTTTTTTTTTTTTTTTTTTTAATCCTTTCCTCCCAGAACTGCAGCTTTTATATGGTCTTCTTGAATTATTGTTTTCTGGTCCTTTGTCGTCCAAGTCTTTTCTCTTCCAGATACATTTAATTGAGAAAGTCTTCTTCTGTGGAGTGC
Source organism: Nipponia nippon (assembly GCF_047370975.1). Taxonomy (NCBI): domain Eukaryota; kingdom Metazoa; phylum Chordata; class Aves; order Pelecaniformes; family Threskiornithidae; genus Nipponia; species Nipponia nippon. The sequence continues at coordinate 124,394,638 of NW_028262290.1, read as the reverse complement.
CTCAAATACATCTTCACCCTCATGCATTTATTATTTCTGACATGCTGAATGTGCTTATTTTAGTGTCCATATTCTGCTGTCAGTTACACTGATTTAAACCTGGAAGGACTCCGCTGTTTCTTATCCATAGGTATGCAGCTGAAAGATGGGTAGCTTAAAGCAGAAAAGCTCCTTGTTATTCTGTAGTAAAATTAAAAATGTTTGTGTGGCTCTGCATCTACCATAATTTTGTTAGCAGATCTGAGAGGTTGGTTAGGAGGTGAACAATTTTCTTCTGTAATGTACCATTGCTATCAGATCACACACGATGACTAGGCATCTGTTTCCCTGTCTTGATGGTCTGGTCAGGCTTGACCTGGACCCATAGGTTTAAAACATAATTCAGTCGTGTTGTTGTTGCCATGTCCAGTGATATAGGTTAAACCAATTACCACTAAATAGTTAACATAGTTGGCCAAATCCAGCCCTGGTGGTACACCTGGTTTATGCCAAGACTGAATCGAGTCCAATATCAATAACAATGCACCTTTACAGATGCTCTTTTAATGAAATACTGTACCAAATTTATTCCTTGTTTTATTTCCTCAACAGTATAAGAAAAGTAATTATGTTTTGAAGCTAAATCACTTGGCTGGCACACACATTGTCAGGCTGAATGCTAATTATGCAGCTTAAGTAAGTCCAAAATAGAAAAGGGTTGTAAACTATAAATTGAATCCTGATATAGACACTCTTAGTAAAGCTTTCACCTTAACTCCCTTCTGCTTCTGCCTCTGACTTTATCAACAACTGAGGCCACTTCAGTCCTTGACCATCAATGTTTTGGTCAGCAGGGTTTGGCACAGGAAAGCAGATAGCTGTCCCCTGTCATGAGCACTTAGACCCCTGCACGGAGCAGTCTGTAGTGAATACTTCCACATGCCCCGTGTGCCACAGGTGGTGAAGCATTTCTCAGTCCCAGCGTTGTGTGTTGCTTGCACTTTTCCTTTTAAAAGCCCTTCTAGAACTACACTGCTGAGAGAGAGAGAGTTTGAAACCTTCTCCTAATTTGCAGCCTGAGTTAGTCAGGCTTACTTTATATCCTTCTGTTCTTGGGCCAATATAGCCTTGTAGGTTCATTAGATGCATAATTGCTGATGTTTATTAATCTCTTGTATCCCTGCCCAGTCTTCCTTTTGCTGGTATGTATGCCAAGTTCTCCTAGCATCTTCTTCTAATGGTCCTACTAGCTTTTCACTGCACCTCTTCCAGTTCAAGTTTATCTTCGCTGTGGAGTCTTTTATTGCTACAAGAGAGACAAAGTGAAAAGTAATACTACTGCCAATAGCTATTCATGTGTGTAGCTTTATGCAAGTGAGTAGTGTCCAGTTCTACAGTCATTGTCCTTGTCTACCTTGTGAAGTTAAGAATGGTTTGAGAACAGGCTTTAGCAAGCTGAGCTCTATTTCTGCTGGTTATTTCTAGATGTTAGTTCTACAGTTGCTTAGATTCAGAACAACCATGCTCTGCATAGGCTGAGGATGTCTGCAGCTGGAACGAGCATTCATTCTTGCTCAGTTCATCCAGAACATACAGTCATGCTAAATTTCTAGGTGTTGTTGGGACTCTCCCTCAGATGTGGTCTAGAGCTTAGCCTATATGCATGCTTAAAGGGAAAATTATGTGCTAGGCAAATCTGGATTTGAGCAGCCCAAGTGCCAGAGTCAGAGGCCCACTGGGCATCTGTTCTCCAAGCTCCCTGCTGCGATTTCAGTCCCTGTGTACCTGCCCTTGCCTGCCCTGGGGGCTCTTCCCTGCTCCCCTGCAGGCCCAAGCAAGGGTGATGCTGGGGCCTTGTACCTGGGACAGGAGAATGTCAGTCCTTCCACTGCTGGTGTTGGGGTTTAAGGATGGGCTGGCAATGACAGGGTAGATTTTTAGAAAAGGGCATTTGGAGAGTTTCAACAAACACCAAGGTCATAGATGGGAATCGTGAGACTTTCAGACTCCTGAGTCACAGAAGTCTCTTTGTCCATCTCTAATGGCTTTTAAAGTGTTAGGGTTGAAAAACAACCTGGGTAGGACATAATGACGGGTTCTTACAGATGCATCATATCCCTGAGGACTGCAGTCATAGTAAGGTAGAAGGAAACGAGTAAAAATATAATGGTAACTCTTAAGAAGAATTTGTTGGACTCTTTTTCCAGAAGTGCTTTAAAATCTAATTCAGGTAGCATAAACATTAATTCAAAACATTTGTTCACACTGTACTATTGCTACCTGATCTGCCTGCCTTTGCTGATATATGTACTGCAGCTACAGATTTATTTCTACAGATACATATTTTTGTATTTTGGTAATAAATTCTTTTTAATAAAGTGACTCCCCAGGACCAGATCTTATGATCTGATTGATTTAAATGCCTGTATGAGACTATGCTTTCACTGTCTGGCAAAACAGATGACATAAATTTGACTCTGGAGCCAAATAAATTGTGGAATTGTACTAAATTGTACTAAAGAGGGAAGATGGATCATGAAACAAGCCACTGCAACAAATAATGCATACTCAGAGTGTAAAATGTAAAATAAATGAAATTCTTATGAACACAGGAAGCTTGTTACTAACAGGAGAACCTAAGCCAGGTCTGAAAATTGCTACACGCATGGCCTCATGGAGATACATACCTCTGCTCCCTTGGCAGAAATGTTAGATGTACTTAACGGTATGTGTTGGTATTAATTAGAAAAATGGTGAGAGCATTTCTTCCTTTTCTTGCAATCAATGGCAAAGTTCCCTGAACTTCAATGAGACAAGGACTGTCCCAAATATTGTAATAGTAGCTATGCCAACATAACTAATCCATAAGAGAATAAAAAGCCCAGGTGATGACTTGATTCAGTTTCATGTCACTCCAGGCTTATTCCAGCAAAATAAATTTATTTTTCCTGCTTTAAAAAGAAGTAGTGCATTGTTGGAGAAAAGCTCATTATTACAGAGGAAATCCAAACAACAACATGGGCAGATGTTTTTCAACACTTTTTTTTTCTTAAAAAAATAGAGTAATGCAAAAATGCTTTTCTTTTTCTAATTTCTAATTTCTAATAATTTTCTTCAGCATTTTTGGGCTACTTTCCAACAGACTGTGGTTGCATCAAAAGTAGAAACATTTTCATCTGAGAACTGAGAAATACTTCTGTCCTTCAATGCCTCTGTGTGGCAGGGATTTGGAAAGAGAGATGAGGTCCTTTCTTTAGCAAGAGCTGCACAGCACTCAGGCCCTTCCTTGGCACCCATTGCCAACCAAGTGAAGAGCCTTGTAGAACATCCTATGAGAGCAGCCAAAAACTGAGTGGATTGCACTGAGCTAGTAACTGTTTCATCTGGAGAGATGGCTCCTTAGCAGGTTGGATGTGCAGAGGGTTAGATCCCTTTCTGGGGCTGTTATTCAGACACATTTCACAGGCACTAAATGTGACCTAACAGCTAATCTTCTTTGAATTAAATGGCTTAATCAGATGTGAGATGAAAGATGGCACAAGCTGGTAAATAGACCTTGTGAGCTTGCCCAAATGCAACTTCTTTTTCTTCTCTTGAAATGTTGACTGAAAAGAAAGTTAAGATACTGTATCTAGTAAATCTGGCTTAAAAAAAACAGAAATCCAATTAAATAAATTTATAGTACTTGTCTTTCAGTATGCTTTTTACCTCCTTGTTTTTCTTAGTGTTAATACAGCACCAGAAATATAGTAGTTTCTCTCTTTGGCGCATTCTTATTGGCATGTTGTGTATAATGCCTTGTGCCTGCTGTAAGGAAACAAATGACCATAATCTTTAGTGCCTAGGCTAAAAGTCACTAAGGAAAACATAAAAGCAGTTTTTTATGTCATGAGCATGAGAAACAGAGAGTAGGATCTCCATTGTTCCAGAGAAGGTGTTCCCATCACAGGAGGGGAGCTAGTCCCTTTAGTTTGTTGATGTGCTGGGACACACTCATCTTTTAACCACAAATGACTGTTGCTTTTCTGCAGGTGCAGCAATCCTCCCTGGTAGCTACTTGCAGCACTTTGCCCTGCAGGAGCAGAAGTCTAGAAGGGACCCAACAGGAATGGTAGCTTCCTTGGAAAAGAGTGAGGAAGCTTAGGATGGTGCTCTCTCCTTGTCCCTCAGTGCAGTTACAGAGCAGGATTGCAATAATGTCACGGTATAGCCCTGTTACCATTTTGGTGTCTCCTACCGAATGTGGCTATTATTTGAGACACCTGAACTCTTCAGGAATGGAGATCTGTGTACTGGTTGGTCTGCCTGGTTAACACTGAAAAACTAGGCAAGGGAAGGAAGGGGCGGTTGGTAAGATGGAGGTTTTAAAGAGAGACAATACTTAGAGAAGATCAGGAGTGTGAAGCTGTGGAGCTGGATAAATACAGTGAGAAGGCGGTTTGCCATGGAGTTCAAGGCTTTACTGTGCTGCTTTGTCATTCTGGCCTGTTGCTGTGCTCTGGGGCATCTCACCTTCTACCATCAGCTAAGATTTGATCTGTAGGGAGGAGCCAGAGGACAACGAAACCTTAGATACCAGTTTTGTTTTAAGGATGGTATTTGGATTTTTACATTTAGTGCTGAGAGAGATTGGCTGGGAAAGGAAAGAAGCTGCTGAGCTTGTTAGAGACCCACAAGGGAGGAAATGCTCTATGAGATAGTTTGAGAGTTGTTAGTTGTTTTGGCAACCGTTATTAGACATAGCCCATAATTACTTCTGTAGCTATAGAGGAGCGCGATTTGCTTTTAATTACTGTATTAGCAAATATATCAGTAGGGAAACCAACAGAAAAAAAAAAGTTGCTGAATTTCTTTCAGTCCTGTTCTTTGCTACTCTAGGAAGGCAAAAATATTTGGACAAAAAGAAATTATGCTCTAATGAGCCCCAAACAGACACATTCTGAGACTGAGGGGAAAATAGCTATTCTAGATAGCAGAGAGCTGGCTTCTAGCATAGTCCGACAAAGTGGAAATAATAGCCTCTTTCCATTGTAATTTTAAAATTGTAACTCAGTGCTGTTCTTCTGATGCTTTGTGATAGATGCCAGGAGTGGAGACTGCTCTGCTCCAAGTGAGAGTCAGATAATAAAGCAATTTCTGAGCTGTAGCAGCATTGCACCTTTCCTTTTGTTTCCTCTGAGAGATACTGTAAGGCTGCATTATCAAGATTCACCCTCGCAGCCCAATATTTTATTTTTAAATTGTCCTTTAAAAGAATTTGTGAGTCCTGAAGGGGACATCTTATCTCCCATCATAGGCAAGCCTGCTCAAGAATCTGAACAGGAAAATGCTGCACGCATATTCTTACCTTGAATCTCAAACAAAGAAAAGAAATTCAGTGGATTTCCTGACCTCTTAATCTTCTCACTGAGAAACTGCTCTAAACACTAATGAACATTAAATCGCTATTGCTCTGTTGGTGTGTAGCGCTTCAGTCAGCAGTCCTTCCAGAATCAATAACAGCAGGCAATCTACTGCAGTTTCTCTGGTGTTTATTTTTAAAGATAATAGTTACAATGCTTGAAAAATGAAACATTTCATTTTGAACGTGGCAGAGCTGGAAAAGCTCTTCAAGATGCTTTTGCAGCATGTGAAAGGGACAAACCATTTGGATTTCATTTTCGCCTCCCTGCTGCCTCGTCGGCCGCTGAGCCGTGGAGAGAACATGACTCCCAGCAGGCCAGGGGTGTCTTTCCCCACTGGCTTCCCCCATTAACGAAGCGCAGGAGACTGTGCAAGTGCAGCTTCCCATAGGAATCACCAAAGGGGCGGCTAAAATGAGGGCAGGCAGTAAATGATGATAAAATCCCAGTATTTTGTTTTAAAGTAAAAACCTTCATGCAGCCTGCCGTACTGCAGTAGACAAAATGGCATAGTTGTTCATGCATCTCTAGCTGTAACATCTGGGTAGAGAGAGCATTATGGCAGCTAAAAAGGCTTTTCCAAACAGATTTGCTGTGGGGATGACTCTAAGGTTGTACTCAGCTCCTGCACTCTGGCATTTCCTAACTTCTGAATATTTGGTTTTACAGCCACAGCAGTGTGCCCTCGACATCATTTTATATGATGTATTTATAGACTGCCTTGTCTATCAGTAGTAACTTTGCCAGACTAACAGTTCTAGCTGAAGTCTTTTCTGTGTCCCTCAGAGAACTGGTATTTTTCCCCTGTCTGACAAGTTTCAGCGAAAATGGTTTGTCTGATTCCGAGATGGAGTTTGGGGGAAGATGTGACATTCTGTAATGTTAAAACAAAAATTGTGATGAGAAACTCTAACGCTTCACTGAGTTTGAAATTGGAAACTACTAAGAGCAGTGCGGGAAGAGGGAACTGGCAGGCAGTGGCAGGGGTGCAATGCCATAGCTAGGGTGGGAGACCTGGAAAGTTTAGTGGAGGGGAAAATGAAGTAGGGCAGGCACTAGCCTATGTCAGTAGCTGTGCTTCTACTTTTTTTCATAACAGACATCTCCATCTGTCTATATTTCTAGGTCTACCTTCTTACTCAAATTTTGTAGGTAAAGAGACGAAGAGTCTGTGGAAAAGTAAAATTACAGAGGCCAAGAACCTGCATGGCACTGGGGAGGCTCAGCAAGCAGTGGCCTTAATCTCGATGCTTTAATTGTCCTCCTGTAAGGGGGATGCTATCAGTTTTCCTCAGATGTTTGCCATGAGGAAATCCACATGTATTCAGATTTTGTGGAGCACTAGGAACAAATGACATAATTTTGTATTCAGTACAGGATTTGGATATGTGGTTTCAATAAGGCCTGCAGGCCACATGCTGAATGTTGCGGATAAAAAGAAGTCTTCACTGAACAAGGCAGACACCCTGTGGAAGAAATAGTACATGAACTTGTAATTAAAAACCACATCCCAATGTACACACAAAATGGCCTTAATTAAGACTCTTGTGCATCAGTAATCCTGGCATGGCCTAACTGCAGTGCTTGATTTTGCACCTAAGTATTCTTTTAAGGTTACTTTTCTGTATATGAACTATAAGGAAGACACATGGAAGCACATGAAGAGGGCAGAAAAAGACAAATAGGGCAGAGAAAGACAAATACATTCACTCACATGCATCGGGTATGAGGGTAGCACAGGTCTTCGGTTCTCCTTAACCCCTTCAGCAACGTATGAAGCAGACAGGAAAACCTTTGGGCAAAACCACTAGTTCTTTACTGTTTCTTGGAAATGTTCAGAGACTTTCTCTCAATTTCTTTTCCACCACTTTGATATTTCATTTACTTTTGCTTCTTCTCTCAGAGACCTTGATTTAATTCTTTCAATAGACAGACACTGCTGAGCACCTTCTCCCTCACCTCTCAGAGATAAGAATGTTGCAATCTCTGTGCTCCTGCTAAGAGACAGCTGGAAAGGCAGCATCAGGGGATGAATCCATTAAAAAAAAACCAAAGACGAAAACTGGAAAAGTAAGCAGAAAAATGTGGGCAGAAAACCCTTTAATTAGAGCTTGCATTTCAGTTCTACTCTGTGTCCAAGCTGACAGAGAGATGTCTTTTTCTTTATGTCTGTTCCTTCCAGATATCCTTGCAGGATATTAGGCACCGCAGCAGGAGCAAGTCAACATCCTACAGTCTGTGAACATAGGGCTGGCCTGAATATGGAAAAAATGTTGCCTTCCAGACTGAAATGGGTAACAGGTCTCCCTTGCTAGTGCCTCTGCAGGTAAGGTTGCAAGCTGTGTTTGTGTGTATTTAGGTGGCTCAGACTATTTGTGTAGGTTTGTATCTCCGATCCTTCCAAGGAAAACCTGAAGGAGGCTGCAAGAATGGCAATGAGCCTTTGGAAGGCTGTGCTAAGAGCTTTTTAGTAATGTAGGGCAGAACTGGGCCAGGGCAATGAAACCAAATTTTGTAGCAAAGGCAGTTTAATTTGAAGAGAGAGGGAGCAGTGTAGTGTGTGTGCGTGCGTGCGTGTGCTCTTTTATTTAGCACACTGAAGTTTTGCTAAAAGCTATTAACAAATTATCTATCAAGCTTGAAGTTTGGCTTTTAAATCCATCTTTAGGCACTTCTTTAAGTACCGTGATGTTAAAGAAAAGGAGATGCTCCCATTAAAGCCCAATACTTGTGAAAATTATGTTTCTGCTGACCACATCCATACAGCACTTATCACAGTGGGGCCTGGATTCTTGACCAAAAAAATGCTCTTGCTGTACATACAGATGGTAATGAAGTATTAAATACTGCAGACAAGGGCTGGAGATAAAACTCTTGTCTCATTTATTGCTGGCAAAACAGAAATCATATTGTGTCTCAGTAACAGAAAATTTCAAAGACCTTTTGGGGCTTCATCTTTGCAGCTGGGTACACTGGTAGAAAACTAAGCAGTGTGCTGACTCAAAAGGGCTCAGGATCATATTCACAAAAACTCCATCATCAGAGACACTGATGTCCATAGATATGTGTCTAGCTGAGAAATGACAAATAATTTCCCCAAGGCAATGTTGTGAGGAGGGGGCACTGGAAGGGATACCAGATCCTGGGAACGTAGAGGCTATTTCAATGGCCTGGCCGTAGCCTGTACCAGTAAGTTGCCATTTTGATGATGATATTTCTTATAAATAACAGGATCTTTTCCTCTGCTGCTATCTGTGGTCCCAAGGTCAAGAAAAGAAAGTCCTGTCTTGCAGATAGTTACACCTCTTAGAGAGATGTTACAGAAAGAATAAGAGCAAAAATAACAAACCAGTGAATACTGAGAAACATACCTCAGTGTTCCAGTGACTGAAAACAGATTTGGTATTCAACAGCTGCAAGAGAAAATGTCTGCCTCTGCAGCCAGTTTCAAGGAAAGGGAGGGTCATTAAGCATGAACAATGTCAGTTAAAAGCCTCCCACCTCTCTGCAAAGCCTGCTGGTATATGTGACCCTGTAATAATGGCCGTTTCCCATCTTCTCAGGTACACAACAGTATAAGGGGTATCTCACGTAAAAGATTTTGCTGCTCTGCATCACTTTTTCACTTGGAAATTTGTATCCAAATAATGCTGGTTTAATGTTATGCTTTCCTTGTAGCACTTTATCAAACAGCAGGAATTTATGCTGTTCCTGAGGGCAATCTGTTGAACTGAATCATTCCTTATGGGTTTTCACTGTGAGCAGCGCACCATTTTCCAAGCTTATTGTCAACTGTGAACGAGCATAAGCTAAATCCAGTTTTGTGAGTGCCTGCTCACCTAGTATAGGTATATTATCTATGCATAATAAAGGGCCTTTTGTCCTTTAAAAAATGAGATTAATCTTTAGTTTAAAAACAGCACAAGTAACTGATATATCCAGATGGACCTACTTGCTCTGTTGGATGATTTAAGCATTAAATTTACAAATCCATTTTATTTGTCCCTTTTATTGGCATAGTGAACAGAAGTCCTTCTTGATGAGACAGTCATCCCTCTTGTGGTTTTGACTGAATTATTTAAAATTAAGTTGCTCAGTACAGTAGTGTTCCAACACTGCTTTATATTCAGGTCTTCCACTCTTATTGTGGATTGTATTATCCATGCCTGTTGTTGCATTCTCAGTCATCACAGTGACTTTCCCATCTTAAGAATATGAAAAGATCAAGGTTTGTTAGCATATATTTCTAAGTGGCTTGAATATTTCAGACCCTGACCTAAGGCATTGCTCAGAAGGCATAAAGCTATTTCTTTATCATTAGTTGCAACAGTAACATAAAAAACCACCATAGTCTTTTTGTCTGATTTACATGATTTAATTTGATCAAGAGAACTCTATGCTGTCCAGACCTATAATGACCATGTAATTACATGCAATAGAATAAAAGACAACTTCAAAAAATTGCTGGTTACTGTAGTTTCTTCACTAATCACTTGGAAAAGTGATAACACATGTTTAAGTATTGTCCTCATTGCCAACTTATAGCATCATTAGGTTTTACTGGGAAAATCTTATGCTAATTTTGGTTCTTATGCTCTGTGAGCTTAGCTATGGCTGCTTTTTTTGAAATTGATCTCTACTTTTGTGCATCTTAATTTTTATTGTTCGACTTCAGATGATTGGCTTTTGAGTATGAAAGGATCAAAGCATCTGAAGTGCAGGAGCTGGCGGTCAGTGTCTCTGTAAATTAGCCTCTTAAAACAGGGCATGACAAATTTTCTTTGTGTGTATAATTTTGCCACCAAAAATGCAATTGTAATTGACTTAAAACTATCAATGTCCTTGGCTCCAATTAACCAGCTAGTTTTTAGCAGAGCAAATGGTGGTTTGTGCATTTGCCTGGGCCATGAGGGACCCCTTCTCTGTCTAAGGAAAAATGAACCTCAAACTCCGGGACTGGTAGCTTGGCCAGCCAGATAATGACGGCAGAGGGAGGAGCAGAAGGAGTTAGAGCAGAGGTGTTCAGGGTGCACTGCTGAGCACCACGACTGTCCAGTGTGGTGCGGTCCCGTCTGTAACACTCCTCAGTCTGGAAAACCCTGAAAATGCAGACAGCACTTCCCAAAGCACAGGATAGAAAAATGCTGTATTTTGTCTTGGTTTTCTTACATTAGCTTCTAATGCTGCTTTCATTATATATCTGATGGATTGTGGCAATTGCTTATGGAAAACCCACTAAGTGGCTGCTATGTATTTTTAGAATAATTTAAAATGTTTCCTTCATAAAGGGCAAAATCTTGTTTCTTTTTTTAGGTTTTTATTTTGCACTCTAAATGTGAAATGGAAGATAAATAGGAAATGTGTATCATTTTGTAAACATGTAAATTGCAGACAGATCCATTTGCCTTTTTCTGCGCAGTATTCACATCCAATTTGCATTATGTGCTGTATCAATTCACTAATAGTTTATACTGATAGACCACCATTTTAGCAATAAGTACATAAGAGCAGAAGAAAAAGGACTGTGCTTTTAAACTAACTTTTATTTTGTGATTTTTCTGATTTATTTCTCAGCCTTAATCTCACATAAATAGTTGTTGTGGCCTTTTTTTTCTTTCATGAAATGCCGTTTAAAATTCATAAGCTCATTAAAAAAATTAATAGGTAGTGATAGCTGCCTTTCATTCTGTCTTTTATAAACCATTTTAAAGAGAATATAGTATTTGAATTGCAAACTCATCTCTTGCCTGCATCCACGGAACAATCACGGTGGTAGATGCAGAACTATTATAATTTTTCATCAAAGTGCTTTAACCCCAGCCCTGTTGGCTTGTCTCCCAGATAACAAGGTAGGGCAATCTCTGTGATTAATTAGGTAATGTTTATCAAACTGAATGAAGATGAAAGGCTTTGGAGAACAGTATAGTGTTAAATGTTATTAAAACCAAACAAAATGGCCTCTTCCAAACTTTTCTGTATGCATTTAGTAGTGTCAAAAATCTTTGGGGTCCTCCACAACACAGACAGATACATCTGGACCAAACCTGCAAGCTCCCCTTGCTCACACAAAGAATCAAAATAATAGATACTGGTTACTGCCTGCAAACAGATTTTGAATCTATCTTTGTCCTCAATATGTGCATGAGAAGAGATGTTCATGCATATGACTAGAATACTGGAAAACCCAGGGATCCCTCGTAGTAATTGCTTAACATCTGTAGGAACTAAAACAGAAGATTACACGTTAGAGGTGATAAACTTTTTTTTTTTTGCTACTTTTTTCCTAAGATCAATAAATAATAGAACATAATTTTAAAAAATTATGGATCTAAAATTGCAAGAAGTTGGCAAGAACCTCAGAATGTTTCTTTTAGAATCTCATGATCTGGAGATGTTATTTAATATCAACTTGTTTCCTTTACATGGCCTCTGTGGTGGGAAACATGCCTGTGCAGTGCTTATGCTCTCGACTGGGGAGTGGGGAGAAGTGGGCAGGGAAGCTAAGAAGGGAGGCGATCACCAGGAACAAATTCTCTTTTTCTACTCTACACAGGACTTCTTAGTAAGGCCTGTTGCAATAGGGCAAGGGGTAATGGTTTTAAACTAAAAGAAAGCAGATTTAGACAAGATATAAAGAAGAAATTTTTTACGATGAGGGTGGTGAAACACTGGAACAGGTTGCCCAGAGAGGTGGCAAATGCCCCATCCCTGGAAACTTTCAATGTCAGGTTGAATGGGGCTCTGAGCAACCTGACGTAGTTGAAGATGTCCCTGCTCATTGCAGGGGACGTTGGAATAGATGATCTTTAAAGGTCCCTTCCAACCCAAAGCATTCTATGATTCTATGATTCTATGACATGTAGTTGATACTGTTCCCCATTCTTCTTTTACTGATGACAAATGTCCTTTAATAATGACTAAGTGTTTGTTTGGTTTTTTTTCAAAAAATATGAATGTTTTGATTTTAAAACAACTAACCAAAAGTGTTTGGCTGAAAATTGTTAATACTTCTGCTTTGCTAAATATGTTCAGAATTATCATTTTATGATTTTTTTTTTTTTTTAATTCCCAAAATGGAGCATTTTCTTGTGGAAATTTCTGCCTGACAAAAACCTATCTTTTCACATTCAGTCATTTTTTCTTCTTTTAACTGCAGTTATTATGAAAATGCATAACTTAAAGCAGAACTTAGGCTCTCCAAAGAGCTGACTGCTTTCACAAGGCATCCATGTTTATCCCATGGGGAGATGAATAAGGTGTTTCAGGTAAGCAATTCTGTTGTGACCATATTATGATGTTCAAACCAGCTGACTGCTGGTTGCAGGCTTTGGAAAAGGGTTTCACAAAACTAGCATGTGGTCACCGGGCTACTGCAGTGGTATAACTAGTGGTGCTCTCCCTGCACCTACCTGTTTAATGAACATTTGCCTCTGAGAGACATTTGTCTTCATGTCTGCACAGACTCTTTGCATTGAAGGCAGATGCCTTCAATGAGCAGCATCACACATAGTGAGTCTGACAGCACGAAAATCTCTGTAACTTGCTGATGCCAAAGCAAGATGTTGTTTAGCCTGTGTGATGCTGACGGGGAAATTAAAGGGTAGCAGATTAATGTGTCTTATTTATAATTGCTCTAAAGTATGCTTCAAAATACAAATTAAAGGACAAGTTCTGAAGGTTACTGAGCATGCACTGTGCCCATTGAAGTCAGTGGGAACCACAGCTGCTGTAGACCCTCAAAGAGCTGACCTAAATAAAGTACAAATGTCAAGCAAATCAATTGAAAGTCTTGGGGCCCTAACTGCATTACACACAAGTCTAATTGCGTTTATCAGCAGAGTGGTGCTACATCTCTTTTGCTGTTGATTTAGGAAATCCAACTTTTCATTGACTCAACAGCAGCTTTGAATGCCCCAAGCAACTAAATAAATCTAATCACAGGAAATCCTTCCCCTCCATCATTTCACTTGCATTAATCCTTCTTAAAGTGCCATCTCATCAGCAGAGACTGAGGCAAGTGTATCTTGCTTCGCACTGGTAGCAGGGAGGAAATCACACACTGGGGAATGAGACGTCCTTTCCATAGTGCATCCTTCATGCGTACTTTATCTTCTTCACTGCAAGACGTTAACATTGATGAGCCCTGTGGGTTCTAAAGATTCAAACACAATGGCACAATATGAAGATTAAGCCTAGAAAAGAAATGGATTTCACTTCTTCCAACACTGAAAAGATTTTTTCCATTAAAGAAAATTTTCCATTAGAGTGTTTTCCATTAAAAATTGCTTCCTATGGAAAACTGGGTTTCTGATTAAAAGAGCATTTTCACAGCAGGAATTTATTCTTTCAGGAAAGGAATGTGCTTTTCATTAAAACTCCCAAGCCTCAGGTTTAAATTACTGGGTAAAAAACTCAAGGTTTCAACTCCTCTATCTTTTAATGTAAAATTAACAGTTTTGGCAGGAATTCCCTCTTCTGTTATTTTTTATGCAAACTGCATGTCAGGGCCCAGAAGGCACCTGTAGGCTGTGATTAACCTGAATAGTCCCAGCTGGGACCCCCATCCATGCAACCCCTTCCCATGCCCCAGGGCTCCATTTAAGCTCACACCTAGCACCCAGACCTCACTTGAGCTCCATCAGAAATGTATTTGTATTGACTTGTATCTGCTGCTTTCCTGATTTATGGACTGGTTTTTACTGGACGATTTCTAAAGCTATGCTGTCTTCAAGCTTTGTATCCTGTTCTGCTTCCAGCCATGCCTCCAGGATGGACCTTGAATCTTTGTCGGAGCCCTGTCTCCTCCTGCTCCTGACTGGACTCTGGATGTTGTTCATCACCATGCTTTGTCTGGGGGTGTCAGTGGGATCTGTTGCCATTCTGACACTGTTCTGACCCTGTGAGAGGGCATCCTGTTGGTGAGGTTCTCACCATGTTGGGCTCTTCCCTTGGCTCCTGGCTCATCCCTGCTCTTGGAGGAGCCCTGACCCTGCTGGTCCCTGCTGCTGCGGTGGTGGATAGGTGGAGCTTGTCACTTCTATTGGTTTTGGTATAACAGATCTCCCAGAGGACAGAGTGAGAATTTCATAAGCAAGACTCAGATTCTGCTACTGAGAGTGAGCTAGCCTTGAATTGGAGAACAACAGCTGCAAAGGGGAAACAGAACCCCTCACCCCAATTTCTAATGATCCTCCCTTGCTAGGGCTGCAATGTATACAAGCCTGTTCACATCTATGTTTGAGCACAAAAAAATTCCTCTATATAAGTTGTACTTTTAGGGTCACTCTTCTTGACAATGCCAGCTTTTAGCTGAGCCTGTAAATAGTGCAGAATGAAGGAGGCAAGTTTAAAAGTTGTTCTTCAAGGATAAAAAAGCCCCATGTCAGCATTCTTAGATGCCATATTTGCTGTATTATTATGCTTCCTGTGGTCTTTCCAGTGCTTTGAAACTCTCTTTGATCAATATATCCTTGGATCTTCTGTTTTCTCTGTGTGGGTTAATACATTGAAGATGGTGATTAAATTCAACATCTGTTTTGGTGATGTTAACATGAGGCAGTTGCAGGAACAGACAAAACTATTGGAATTCTACCTATAGTATTCCCTGCAAGATTCACTACTGTGGGTAAAAGTGTTGTGTGACGAGAATAAAAATGGTAAGGCCATTAGGCCTTTTCAATAGACAGTGAGAAGTCAAGATAGAAAGGAGATGAACAAATTAATTAAACCTAACAGACAAGCTGCAGACTCCTGGTTGCTGAGTAATTAATTTATAATTAATAATTAAAACAGGCTAAAGGATTGATACTATGGGATCACCCTAGTAAATAGTCAGTAATTTGTTTTCTATTAATTATTGTTATTGGACCAGCAGGTCAATGACCTTTTTCTGACAGCATCTGGGCAAACAGCAACACTACATGGTCTGTTCTTTAAATAAAAGGAAATGCCTGTTATATAGGAATTTCCTCCAGCAGGAAAGCAAGCATATCTTCTTGCTCCATTCCTTTTATTGAAAGGATACTATCAAGCTTCAAATCCCCATTTAAATTTTTAGCCTGGTTTCCTAAGGAAATGAAGCTTATACAATAACACTGACTTTGTTTGTCAGGTCCTGTTCATGAACTTTTAAACTGTTTGGCCAAGTGTAACTAAACTTGAAAGTGGATGGAAAAGTGTCAGTTAGACCTACGCTCTTAAAAACTTTGTCAAGAGCTGAATCTGGGTAGAAGAGGGAGATGCAATTAGTGCTCACACTGAGGGAATGGGGTAAACTTGGCTGCTGTGCAACTGTTTGGCATTTAAGGGCTGGCCAACCAGCCTGTGAGCACCAGCGGGCCCATCAGCACACGTGTAAGCTTTCTCTTGCCTTGTGTGGTGCACCCCTCCAGCACTGCGGACAAAACTGGAGTAATTCAGAGAGGGAGCTGGAGAGAATGACCAAGGTGAGAAATCCACAGGAAACCTCTCATGATTAGTTCTGCTGCTCATGAAAATATTTGTTGTTTTAGGGTATAAGTTAAGGTGGCCATGAACACATCCACTTTATCTAGTCTGGCAGATATGTTCTATTCACAGATCATTTGAAAATCAAAGTGCAAATAAATAGGAGCATGAAATGTCCTAGTGCATACATTTCAGGCCTGATTTTTTTTGGTACCAAAAATGGCCAATGACTACAGTTATATAAGAGGTGCTTAAGGTTATGTTGCAAATTCTATGAATCAGTACACCTGGGGACTTGCTTTTCCAATCTGATGAAGATTATGGCCATGCTAATTTCAACTCTGACTGTTGATAAGTTGATACTTTGACTATAGGACTAGGATGCATCATTTTGGTCTTCTATCCTGACCTTCCATATAACCCAGAAAACTTTCTTGAAGTAATTCTTTCTTGGAACTTTTTTTAAGAGAGGAAAAAAGATCCACTATTAATTTAAACATCACAATGTTATACTACCACCTTTTCTAAGATGTGATTAAAAGAGGTGATGGCAAATCATCTTCCCTTTTTTTTTTTTTTTAAAGCTGTTTTGATTTTGAGCTCATGAAGCTTGCTGTGCTGGTCATTGGATCTTGTTATATTTTGATTTATTACAATTAGCAGCCCCTTGAATTCTTTGTGCAGGAAACTCTGGTCTCATGTCTCTTCTACATGCACTAAGGGTTCACTAGTTTCTAAGTCAAGCTAACTCTTGTCCACCCAAGTGCACTTGAAAGCTATGTGTTGTTGATTGCCTGTTATTATTTCCCCCCTCTGCTATGTTCAGTGTTGCTTCTTTCCATGGGACTCCCAGAAATCCTAGTCTTTGCTAGATATCTGACTCTACATTGGTTATCTGCTTGTGCTTACACTACACGTTGGTTGAGACTGTTCAGTATCAGTAGCCTTTTCTCTGACAGATACCCTTCTTTTACATTTGGTGTCATCTGCAGTATCAATTTTTCTTTGTTTTTCCCTAGGCTATCAATAAACATATTAAAAGGGTCCAGGGTAAGGAATGAATCTCTTTGGGGCCTCATGAAAGAATGCTTGGTGATCTCTCATTTACAGTTACAAGACACGTTAACAAGAATACATTTACATTTATCCAGTGTTTAATCCATTTAATGTTGCCACGCTAACTTTTTAGTATTCTAGGTCATAACTGTGTGGTCTTGATGTACCAAATCAACTGCTTTGCAGAAGTGTTAGTATATTGCATTGATGCTACTGCCTTCATCAGTCAACCTCGTAAGTTGATGTAAAGTCAGTGATGTAAAGTTAGACTGATGGCATCTATTATCTAGAATGATATTTCTTAGCTATATTTTCTCCCACTATTGCATTAATAATTGAGTCCTGAAACAACTTCTGTGGTACTTCTCATGTGCTGCTTAAACATTGAAAAGTTGGACTGTGAGATAAAAGTTTAAACTTTTACTTGAATTTCTGTTATAAAAATGTGTATTAACACATATGTTTTTTTAAGAGCTCCAACTGTGGAAGAGTTAAAACTTCTTCTGCAAAACTGTCAAAGGCAAAACTTAGGTAGTGGTGTGCTTTATTTCATTACAACATGATCCCAAATGTCTCCTTGCTTACCCAAATACCCGTCTTCAGGTCCCAGTGTTCTGGACTTGTAGCTTAAACTTATTTTCAGTATTCTTCAGGCCTGTGGCTTAACCCTTTTTTATAGGACATCTCCTTTATACCAACTATCTTTCTCTTATTCCTTTGTGGACCTGTGACCTAACATTATTTGCCTACCAAAACCACTACCGATACCCAAAGTTTTATGCTTGCTGAGGTGGAGCTGTTCCCAGCTCTCCAAACTCTTTGGTCTGTATTTCTTAATTCAGTTTTTCTAGTATATGCATTGAAAGTTTGCATGGAGTTTCAAACCAACACTGCTCGGTTGGTATACACAGGCACAACCATGAGTCCACTATACTATCTCTAACAGGTATCCCAACGATGCCCTTGAAATCAAATAACAAGCAGCAGATTAGACAAGGAACCAAAACACAAAGAATTTTGTGCCTAACATTCTTCACATTTCCCTTTATTTTCAGTTTACATTGAGCTAGAACTGGTCAAATGTATCAGTGTGCAATGGGCTGCTAGTTTTATTCCCTTTAGACCTTCCCTGGTATATATATGCTACCTGAGGTAAGCAAGAAATAGAGTAAGATGTTTTGATGCATCTCTAATCCACTCAACCCAGTGGAGTCTCTTAAACCTTTCGCCGTGAAGAGCTAGTGGACAGCAGTGTGACAAGCGTATAACATGTTCGTACTGAGTCAGATGGTTAAATTTTTACTCCTGAAACTGTGGTTTTCAGAACAGAACAGCTTTCCACTCTGTTCCTACATGCACAGTTATGCTCTCTTGTGAAAGCACCTGCATAATGGAAAAGCAATTTAATCTAATGCTGCCACCCAGCCATTATTTTGTATTATATAAGAAGTCCTTTAAGGGAGGGGTTTAGATATGGCTCAAAGACCACAGAGTTGGAAGAGGCTTCTTTTGTATTTGGTTGGCTAAGGAATGAACAAATAAAAGTGGTGGTGAATTTCCTGGTGCAAATCACTGAATTTATTTCAACACTGTAATTGGGCTGGGAAAAGAAAAATTAATTCCAGTGTGTTCCAGTTTAGGAACTAAGGCAGGAATTATGCTTTTGCTCTGAGGCAGAGTTTCACAAACAAAGTGATACTTAACTGCTTCTCATGCCCTTCATAACCTCTCAGTACTCCTTCCCCCATGCATGATTTAAATTGTTCCAATTAAATTCAACCATCATAAATTTTAAGCCAATTTTAGCAAAAAAAAAAAAAAAAAAAGGTTGCCTGAAATATCTGGTACTCACTGCAGCAGAGGATGTAGACACACACAATGATATTTAGCTAAAGGACATCAAAGGACACAGTCCTTTTTAAAGTATTTCCCTAAAAGATGAGATACTAAGTCTTTGAGAAGCACTGAATGAACAAAGCCAAGACTAAAAATTAAATGCAATAGCATACTTCTAAAAGGCAGCAAAAGATTGCAGATGTTAATAGGCAGCATTTAAAAGAATGTGACTTATTAACGCTATTATTATGCATATATTCGTACTGTGACAATTTCATTGTTGTCTTTTCAGTGCATTTATCTATGATTTCAATATCATTAAGATTTTCATGGTAAATTAACTTCTGATTATATTTAGTCTGTTCAGGGCAATAGAGGCCAACAGACACAGCATACATGCCAAAAGGCTACTGGTTGTATACTTGCTTTTTGTGTTTGTAATATGAATAGCCGAAGTCATGTTAGCTGTAGAAGATCTTTAGAGTGTTTTAGTTCTCAGTAATAAGGAGCAAGAGTTATTCTCCTCTTAATTTTAGTTCCCTGACAGTGTTTTGTCAAGTGTAGTTAGAGCAATTTTTTCATAAACTGCTAACATGCTGAGCACACTGAAGTTCCTCTACCATAAATAGTGATTCATCACCCAGTAAAACAGAATTTGAGAATCCTCTGTAATTCTGTCATGGGAATAGCTGGAATTTTTTGATACACAGTGGAAAAAAGCAGGGTACTGTTCGTACTTCACTGTCTTATTCTTCCTTGAAAAAATCTAACTCATCCCAACACCTTTCTGCACCAAACTTAGGAAGCATCTTCTTTCCAGCTGCATGAGGTCTGAAAATGCTTTCCCTGAGAGCAAAGCTGGGAATTAGCCACACCTGTAAAACAGCATGACAAGGCTGGAATCTGCTCCAGTGTATGCTGGTGGAATTGCTCCATACAGGAGTGTTGCTGCAATTATTTTCTACATTCCCTTTGAACATCCATACCTCTTGAGCAGTAAATAGCATGTCAGTAGGAAGAAAAATATGTCCCTGTGGTTTGCTGCATCAAAGTTCATTTTTGTCTTCTGAAACACTTAAATCTTTAAGTTGCCTTATATTTCTGAAAGAGACTGAAGTGCTCTTTATTCCACAAGGTTTCAGCAGGGTTGGTTTAAAAGCAAGAGCAATTGGTTGTGGCAGCTGAGCCCTTCCCAGGATTATGTCCCTGGTGAGATATGCACATCCTGTCCTGTCTCTTATTCCATGGTGACTAAGAATCTTCCCACAGGAATTTGTTATATTGAACAAAGTGCAGATGCAGAAAAGGGACCAAACCAATATTTAGGTAACTGAATTATCTGGGCTGCATTTTCAAAGGCTATTCAGTTTTCTTGTACATTTAATCCTGTTCTGCCTGTTCAGTGTTTGAAATGAAAACCTCCTTCCCCTGCCTGCTCTACACACTCATACGTGTGCAAAAACATGCATATGTGCTTTTAGTGAAATGCACAGGTATCCAACAAGCTAACTCATACGGATATATAGCTAATTGTAGATTAACTTGACAAACAGCTAGGGATTGTATTTATGAATCTGTAGATTGGTTTTGATGAGGTGTCCTTAAACATTTGCAAAAGTGAATTCTTCATGTGAATTTTGGCATGCTTAGTTCAAAAGAGGTATGAAAGGGACTTTAATTGGAAAAAAAAAGATAACTTAGGAATTTTGTTTTGGAAAGCTTTCATAGGTTACAGTGAGCTGAACAGAATTCAGTCATTCTAGTATTTATTTTACACCGAGTATGACAAATATAGTCACAATTGCTGGCCCTTTACTTTGCAAATTAGACTTGCTGAGTTTATTGGGACTTATCAGTTTTCCCTGAGTAGCTGTTTTAAGTAGAAAGTTAGCCCTTTCAATATGGGGAAAATTAGGGTGGTCTATATAAAATTCAGTACTGCAGTCAGAGGGAATGCATTACTTTCAGCAAGGTCAGGAGACTCATACATGTCCTGCTCTTTCACCTCTACAAACAAGATTTATTGCTGTTAAAAGTGGTGGCATCTACACTTTCTGACAGTTAGTTGCCTCCTTAAGATAATAGATGTGATTGGAATTTTCTTATTTCATGTTGTGTGGATACATTATCATTCATTTTCTCATGAGGACTGGACTGGCAGTCATAACATTTCAGGAGCATTGAGCATCTGTGTGTGAGCCCAGCTGCTTATTGTCAGGGTACCCTCGTATAGGCAAAGCCAGTATCAGAAGATAGCAAATAGAAGACTGGATATTTTCACTGCTTTGAGTCCTTCGTTTTGCTGTTCGTGTAAAGCTAAGAATTTTTTTTTAAATGTTATTTATATTTCATCATAAGTTGACTCAAGAGCTTCCACAGAGCAATCGCATAAATATTATCTTGCAAAGGACAGTAGTAGGTTGGCCTAAAGAAATCTTCAGATAAGAAAGTCAGAGATGGAAGAATTGCTGCCTTTAGTAACTTTGTTGCAGGTTACTTGAGGACAACACTGTCTACGATAAAATAAGGTAAAACAAAGAACTCTGTCTAGAGTAGTAGTCATAAGCAGATTTCAGTGTTTCTCCAATACTTCTCATTTAGGCCACTGGATTATTTTTTATTTTTAAGGGTGTTTTAGAGCTTGGCAGCATCCAAAAATTTTTTGAAAGCAAATCATGTTGATGGTTTCATTCATCTTGTAATGTGGGGATTTTTGTACCATGGAACAGGGAACCATTTGACCAGAAGGAAGATGTAACATTTGTATTTATGTCCACTTCTAGCCTTTAGATTAATCCTGAGGAATGACTGTGTGCAAAAATTCTCAGAATTATCTTAAAAATATCAAAGGGTGATCATGTTGGAGATTCAGTGCTGTTGAATCACTGATGTCATCAATATGTGTGTTAAAGACATTCAAGATGATGAATCCAGTAAACTTTTATTACTCTGTCAGACAGCATTTCTTTCACATCCCTTGATGTCTAAAGGTTGTACATTAGCTGGATACTCAAGGTTTATCTCTGTGCCCACAGATGTTATTGATGCACTCAAAAGATTATTCTATGATTATGAGTTAGTTTTCCTTGTATTTGAGTTTATTGGGAAGTAGGAAGTAGACTGGCTCCGCCAGATGCAGGAATTACATTTTACAAGTGTACATTTAAGGCTAGTCTTGCCACTATTTCCCACTGTGAAATATGAATTTCATTGGGAATAAGTAGGAAAATATCAACTAACCCAAAGTGCTCTCTCTTTTAGGAAGGAGAAACTTTCTGCTCCCACCCGTACGCTGTACGAAGAGGGACCTCAGGCTACAGCTTTTAAAGACACCTTGATCATTCCCTTGTTTTCAGACCAGCTAGCCCAGAATAGCCTGTGTCTCCCAAATAGGATGGCTGCAGTCTCCCCACTGGGGATGTTCTTTGGTCTGTGATGATTCCTGCTCCATGCCCAGCAGTTGCTGGGAAGAGTGCTCCTTGGCCATGGCTAAAATTATGCCTCAAATCCTTCTCCAAGTGTGGACCATTGAGTTCCGGAGCATGGAATAATTCCTTGGCACTGTTCAGTGTACCAAGAAGGATGTAAATTTGGACATACTTTGGACATACACTGTGCCACTTCAAATTCCAGGCCAGCTGTACACTGTGAAATACAGAAGCAGTGAAATGTGTGCTTTTTGTGCAAGAACTGCCCAACAAGCACTTTGTGGGTTTTTGCCATTCTCCTTTCCTGTTGACTGAGGTTGCCTAAGTGGCTGTACAAAGGGGAGTCTGGCTGGCTTATCATTCAAATATGACTCACAACTCAAGTCAGGCAGATTCAACCAAAGTGGACATAAGTCACAAAGACTTAAAAAAAAATAATCTGTCAGCTGGTGGGAAAGTGGAGAGGGCAGAATATGGTAATTTAACAACAAATTCAGAAACTCCAAATCTGTAATAGTCAGTAATGCTTTTGTATCATTATTGTAAATGGTTTCTCTGGGATTCAGTCTTGTCCTTGAGCAAAACTTCACAACAAATTACAGTGTAGATGGAGTGTTTTGATCAGAAAGACTGACAGCAATGGAAACTGACATTGACCATATTGTTCTTTCAGTCACTGTCAGAGATGAAAAGTTTCCAGATTTTGGTGATCTACAATACCTATTATTAAAACAATTTCAAACAGTGGAATCTTGTGAATATGTAAATTGTCGTAATTTTTTAAATTGAACTGTACAGCAATCAGGTGCCTAGCCTAAGATAATCTTCAAGGTATAGTCAAATATATATATATATATATATATATATATTTATGTATGGGGAATATGTGCTTTCAGAGGATAATTGTTTCTACCTGTTTTAGACTCCTACTTAGAATGAGATTAACGACCCTTTAGAAGTGTCTAACCCATGCTGTTGAGACAGAGGCTAGACAATTTGCTTACATTAGATGTCTAACTTTTAGTTGGTTAGATTTAAATGAGATTACTCCATTCCTGGTGTTTTCCTGCAAGTTTTTCCTTTCCTAGCCTTCCAGAAAGGATAGATAAAGTCTCCTGAGGCAGTATCTGTATTGTGGATATCCCACATCAATTATGTTTTTTATAGGTGGGTGGGTGAAATAATATATTAGGGTGAAATCCCTGTTCCTGAGGTTGTATATCATCATCAGATTTCATTCATAAGACTTGACACTTTTAAATTAATCTACTCATCCATATGGGAATTCTCACAAGTGTGATTAAAATTCCACTTTTATATGCCTATTATAATCCTATTTTATATCATTCACATCACTGTATTTCCAATATTGGGACTGTAATGTTATATTGTATATGTTCCCTGGGGTTCAAGTACAGTAGAAGATCTGCTTAGAAGTAAAGCATGAGGGGGATATAAATATACTAGATCAGAGAAAAGTGCGAAATCTTGGCTTCAAAGAAAGTTCAAAGAATGTAAAAGTGCTCAGGGAATAGTAGCAATGATTAAACCATTAGTGCCACTGAGAAAATGAGCCATCTCCTATGTTGGAGCTATGAATCAACAGTAGCCTCCAGTAAGCCTTAAATGCATAATGATAATCCAAACTTTCAACATCATTAAAATATCTTGGAAGTAAAAGAGTTAACTTAGCTGTTGTTAGGTATGCAATTCCTAAGCAACACATCACTAAGGCTAAAAAAAACAAATGGAAAAAAAGCTGAGAAATGCAAAATTGAAATTCCCACACTAACAATCCAGATATTACCTCTGTTCACTATACTTACTGTCTCCCTTATTTATTTTCCTCTTCTTATTAAGAATTATTTAATGTATTTCTATGAGACAATTTGTCTACCATAAATCATACAGGGTGATCAAAAGAAGAAATGTAATAGCACTGTTAGCCATGTTACCTCTTCCTTTTCCAGGCTTTTCCCTCTAACAAGTGGAATCTTACCTCATGGAATTTTACATTTTTATGAGTTCAAGTAGAGGAGGCTAGCAATTAATAAAGACAGAAAGATAAATGCAATATTTCAAAGTCATTTTGTGGTTTAGGAAATATAGCCAAGACTTTGGAAATTCTAGAAAACCCCTCACTCTTCAGGGTATAGGCTAGTCTCTGCATCAAAAACTTTCTCTTATGTCCAGGTATTTGTGACTGCTACCTATCAGGAGTATGCTTTTCCTTTTACCAACACAGAAATTGCTGACCAGTGTCAGAAGTTAAATACCGGGTGGGTTACTCTCTGCTCATGGCAATTCCTATGCCTCAAGTAGCCTTGCAACCTCTAGTATACCACATGAGCCAGGGGCACTGACAGGAGAAGCTGGATCACACAGAGAGGTCATCCATAATCCCTGTGATATGAGATGCTTTTTTGTTTAGTAGAAGATAATCACAGATAAAAAGCTCTTTAGATACTTAAGTACTGCTTTTTCTTTTTTTTTTTTTTCCCAACATTTGTGACAAGGTGTTATATGTGGTGTACAGGATAGATCCTGCAAGGCAGAAATGGGAAGCTCTGCCAGTAAATAATTAACATGTGAAGTCATATAATTTCATATGCATCAGGCATGGAAATGCAGGTAAGACTGTAGCAACAAACTTGTGGCATAGACACATTACAGCTGTCTTTGTAGGGGATAACTCCTGTATGGAGTATTGTGATATCTATCATATTTAACATATATAAGTATGGTTATTAGGACACAAAACCAGTCAATATAAAAGAGAACAACAGAAAATTTAAGGCAGGTACAGAAAGAGCATCTTTTTTTTTTTTTCCCTCATATTGTTGATTCTTTTCCTGCTTACAAGCAGTTGTTTCCACTTGTGAATGTCTGACAGAAACAAGCTCTAGCAGCTGGATTTTTTTGGGGGTTGCACTTAATGGAGAACGGCATCCTTTGAACTCTGCAGAATACACCAGGTCTGACCTCTTTATTTCCCAGTAGAATGGTGGCTACAGACAAGGTGCCCCTTTGTAGCCCAGTCAATGTTGCAACAGAAAAGGCCAAAAAGAAGGCACGGATAAGCTCCCTCTGCAGCAATCCTGAGCTCTGAAAGTGAGTGAAAGAGCACAGAGAGTGAGAGAGAGACACATAATATTTGCTCCAGCAATCCCTGGTGCACTGTACATTTATAAGTACTACCTGGTAGCCTGGAGCTTTGATGTGCCAGACAGCAAAATAGCCATGCTCAGCTTGCAAACCTCCAGACAGATGATAGAAAAATAATTCCTCTTCAGCACCAAACAGAGGTGACAGAAGATCTGTGGCTGAAAACTAAAGTTGAGATGATTTTAAATGGCAAATTTCTTTTCACCTGACTAAATTCTTATTGCTGTCTTGTGTCATTCAATAAGCATTGGACAGAAATAGTTAAACAATTGGCCCATCAACAAGATGAAAATATTTCCCTTTGCTTATTATTATGTAAAGCAAATATTAGTAGAGTTAATGGAATCAAACTCATTTAAAGACTCTGTCTCATGTGTGGTAGGTATCACTGCTCTCCTGAGAGTAATATTTTTGACTAAAATTGCCTAAGAAGTGGGATAATTGTTATCCTACTGGTAGGAACGCTGTCTGGGCATTCTGAACTTTGCTTTTGTATGCTGAGATCTAAAGATTTATAAACACTAACTTCAACCCTTTTGTGTTTCTGTCACCCAGCGGTTGAGGGCTCGGCCACCAACGTCACCTCTTGTTGCAGCGCTTTTCTCCTGAGGCTCACCTTTCAATTCCGTGTGGACCCTAGTCCTAAGAGTTGCTAATGAAAGTGAATGATGCTCAAACCAGCACTGTGATCTGTGCAAGCCCCCTAATGCTTCTGTGCATGTTTAATTAAACAGGTGAGTTACCCACTTAAATCAAGGACCGAGTTAAGCAAGGGTGTAATTGTTTCAAGAAACGCAGCCTAAGCCAACAGCACTGGAGAAGGGATGAATTGCTCCATTCATCAGCAGGGGAGAGGTTGGTTCAGAAATTTAATCATGTTAATTTCTGTGCCAAATAATTCCAGTACTTATGGTTTAAGAGCTGATGTAATATGCATAATTTCGCAGATCTAAATGGCTGCCTATACCCATAAAAATCGCAGTTCTCCTCAATCTCGTTCTCAAAATTACCTCTCTCTCCCTCTCTGATAAATTCCATAGTGATGTAAAATTTCACAGTACTCCAGAAACATTACAAATGTAGTAGCAGTATAAAATAATTGAAATAAATATCAAATTAAATAAGAGGATGCTGTAGTGACTGTATTTTCATTTTTATTTTATTCAATAATAATCTTCACTTCAAAATTTACTGAAGGTACCTTTGAATTTTCACCATTGAAAAGCCCAAAGTGAGACTTTGTTAACTTTGCCACTAAGAAACCCAGAGCCTCAGCCATGATGGACTTATGAAGTAGCCTTCTTTCTAGAAAGGCAGTTTTGATTTTCCTTGTTGACATTTTCTGTACTGATGTTTCTGAATGAGGTAAGTATCAAAACATTTGATCTTCTGGCCTAGTAGGAGTAGCGTAGGGGTGAGCACCAGGAACTACCTTATTCTGAACCCTCTGAGGGTATAGGTATGATGAACCAAATCCTGAAATATTCACATGAATATCCCACTTGATGTAGGAAATTTAGGAAACACTCACGTCCTGTGACTCTACAGTAAGTAGATAATTTTTTTTTTTCCTAAATACTGGCTCAAAGTAAGTTTTCCACTTCTATTTTAAGCAGGACTTAAGCTCTGAAGAGAGTGCTAAGACGACGGCGTTGTGTTCAACATAGCGTCAAAACATTTGGCGTTGTGATTCATCAGCAGCTGCCCTTGTGTATGGCATGCTTCCCTGGGTGACAGGCCCCTGCTCTCCAGGTCCTCTCAGGTCCAGCCAAGCCCAGGAGGAAGCTCTGCTTCACATGTGCAGAGAGGGGTGCTTGCCCCATCTCGCTTCAGCCTGCCTGCACGGACAGTGGCAAGAGGAAGGCTCCTGACTGCGCTGCTCTCTGCTGCCTTCTGGATGAACCACCCTTCTGCCCGCTGATTTTGAGGTATTTGAAGTAGGTGCTTTACCTTAAACCTTGTGGGGGGGGACCTCTCCTTTTTGAGGAAAATCTTGTGGCATTTAATCTGGCATTTCCAAACAGTAAAGAGGAGCAGTCATTGTGAGATTCCAACGGATCTTGTAAACATACCTTTTCTGTCTTCAGAAACCATATTTCAAGAGGAAAACGTACTCATTCTATGCCCTGTGTTTGGCATCCTTTGTGATGATCCAGGTTGGAAGAGATATGGTGACATCATGTAGCCCATCCCCTGCACCAAGATGAGATGAGCCACACTAATTTTTCTGACAGTTCCCAGTGAGGCAGATCCCACAACCTCCTAAGCAAGCTATTCCAGTGTTTTCTTGCCCCTATTGTTAGTCTGTTTTGCCTCGTGTCTAATTCTTTTTTGCAGAAATTTAAATGCTTTACTTGCTCTTTCCACTGTCAGCATAGAGAATAGATTGTCTACCCTCTGAAGTCTGTTACTGCATCTCCCTTTAGTTATCTCTTTGTTAAGCTATGCAATTCCAGCTTGTTACATTGCCACAGGTATTGTTTTCCAGTTTTCTGATGAATATTTTTTTCTCCAGACTCTCTCCAATTTAGCACATGTGCTTCCTGGTGTATATTGCCCATAACTGGACATGGATCTATTGTGGTCTTAGAGGTGTTCCTTAATGTGTATCTCAGAACATATTCCTGTTTATACATTGCAGTGTAGTATTTGCTTTTCCACAATAACATCATATCTTTTGCTTGTGATCCTGCCTGACCTCCTAGTGTTGCTCCTGGGCCCCTCACTGCTCTCTCTGTGCTTATGCATCATCTTTCATGACATTTGTAAAAGAGAAGCAAATGCTGGTCTGAACTACAACTCGCCTGTTGCTTCATACAGGTGCCCAGTTGCAGAGGACTGGGAGGGCAGAGTTTGCAGTCTGGATGAAAGACAGCATCTAAATGCAGCCTGAGGCGCAGCTGCTTGTTAGCCTTGCAGCTGCTTGTTAGCCTGTGGTCTGCTGCTGCAAGACCGGACTGAAGACAGACACTTCCCCCTTAGCTTCGCCTTTCCTTCTGCTGCCTGCTTCAACTCAAGACCCTAACTGAGACCCCTTCCCAGCTACTGCCACCAGAGAAGCTCCTTGGAGCAGAGAAACTCAGCTGTCCCAAGGCCCTGCTGCCAGGAAAAGGAGACCTGTCCCAGTAGCTTGAAACTGCAGTGAGAGATGCTGAAGTAGCAGCCCATCGGTGTCAGGGACA
This sequence comes from Nipponia nippon, assembly GCF_047370975.1. Taxonomy (NCBI): domain Eukaryota; kingdom Metazoa; phylum Chordata; class Aves; order Pelecaniformes; family Threskiornithidae; genus Nipponia; species Nipponia nippon. The sequence continues at coordinate 124,366,144 of NW_028262290.1, read as the reverse complement.
CTTCTGCACATATCAGTGCTCCTCCTTTCTTCCCCAGGATTGCTGTCCCCCTCTCAGTGCTGGTTTTGGTCCCATCCTGGAGTCCAGCCAAACTTCAGTGCAGGCTGGACCTGTGCCACAGAGTGGTTTGAAAGACATTTGTTGAGGTAAGGAGGTTGGTGTTTCCATCTTCCAGGGAATGGGGGAAGGATACCACGGGGATTTTCATCCAGAGCTTCTGGTGGACAACAGCTTCATAAGAGAGGAAAATTTATTCCTCCCTACAGGTGAGAAGACAGAAGTATTGCTAGAGTGAGCATTTTCCTGTGTATACCAAGTCCTCAATTTACCCCTTGGGAGTTGTTATGTACATGTGTGCTCCCAGAGCAGAACTGAGAGAGAGAAGAGGGAAAATGACCTTTTCTTTGTAGTTAAGTTTTGGCCGTTTGGTGCAATTTCTTTCATGTTACGGGTTTTAGTTCTTTGGGCAAATTCTTATGGTAGCTGATAAGGCTTTGCTAAAGCTGCTGAGGATAGGGGGAGCTGGGCGAGCTTACAGGAGGAGTACACTTTGACAGAGTTAGGGAATGCGCAAGCAACACTTGACATGTTTTTTTCAGTCCTGTCTTGTTCACTGCCATAAAACCATTTCACAAATGAATAGGTGGGAACTGATATGATAGAGAGACATTTGTGTAATATGTATTGGCACCTCCATACTGGCATATGGGAAACTAAATCCAGGAAGTGCTGCCAAAATTATTCTGAAGAAGTGTTTTATCCACCTTGTAGAGGGGGGGTGCTATAGTGTTTGTTTTTCCCTCTTGTTTCATGTGAATTTTAAGATGGATAATTTTATTAATTCATTATTTATTTATTTTATAGCCATCTTAAAATTGCCCTTTCTGGAAAAAAAGGACATAGAAATGAGAGGAAAAAAAAAAAGCTTTCATGGTGACAAGCAGGGGATGGAGATTCTGATTTGTCTTTTTTTCAGTTTCTCCTGTCTTTATCCTTTTGTGTACTTGTACAAATTGAGCCTCAAATAAATCAAAGCAAATGTCATACTTACAAGCTTTTATGCAAAGAGGTGGTAAAAAGATAATCCTAACTTTTTTCAGTGACTTGGCAGGCGCCAAAGGTCATGTATTCTCCTCTTCATGCTTGAAATTAAAAGAGCATTAGGTAACTGAAGAAAGGATTGGGTTTATGTTGGTTTTTTTTTTTCTTCCCCTCTCCTCAGTTCAGAAAGAGGTAACAGCAGGAGGGAATGGAATTTCCTGACAGTGCAGCAGGATTATTTTATACATTTATTAGTAACAGAGAGAAATTACGACATTAATAACCCATCTAATCCAAACAATCAGCCATCTGGGAAGTGGGAACGTTTCCAGTTGTAGGAATCAGAATCCACTGGAGAAATTTTGACATACTGTTGCAACTTAGATGGTGAAAGCCAAGGGTTAGGATTGAGCAACATGATGGCAGGGGTTATTTGTCTCCTATTAAAATGTTTTTGTTATGTGTTACCAAAAATTGTCAATGTTGCGCATGTACCTTTGACCTCAGAGCCCTGTCTGACAGGAAAAAGAATTTTGTAGCAAGAGAGCTGCCAGGAGGCTGGTGAAAGGATAAGATACAGGGGAACTTCATAATAGTATAAATTAGTTGCATATAGAAACAACATCCCTGTCCCTTTAATGCAATAGGCTTTCATTTCAAGACAAATTCAGGGCAAGAGTGAATGCCCAATCAGGACTCTCAGTTGATGCAATTCAGCATATAAACTTGCCATGTACAACTCAGTGGAGGTGGAGATACCTTCTCAGGAGACAGAATCAAGATCCACCTGTGTCAGGGTTTCTCTCCCTGAATTCTTGGGAAATCTGGTCAAGAGTTGGGAGTGCTTGAAGTGGGAGAAGACGAATGGGTATGGCGCTGAACTTGGTGGGTGCTCTGCCCTTCCAGGGCCATGGGCCAACCCTGCCTGGCTCCTGCTGGCTCCCAGCTGGGGCTGTGAGGTGGCTGTCCCTGCTGCCAGAAATGCATGGCATCCTGCTCTGCAGTGCGCGCTGGTACCCTGAGGGAGCCTGGGGGCTGCTGCCTCATCCAGAGCACTCGCTGGCCATGTCGCTGATCAGAAATGCTGGGTAGGCAGTAAGCAAAGAGTGTGTGCTCCTTATTGCCCCTGCTTCAGAGCAGTTTCCCTCCTTTAGCCTTGTACTGTACTGTTTAAAGGGCGCGAGGTTTACAGCCCTGAGGAGGTGTCCTGGTTTCAGCTGGGATAGAGTTGATTTTCTTCTTAGTAGCTGGTATAGTGCTGTGTTTTGGATTTAGTGTGAGAATAGTGTTGACAACACACCGATGTTTTAGTTGTTGCTAAGTAGTGCTTACACCAGTCAAGGACTTTTCAGCTTCCCATGCTCTGCCAGGTGCACAAGAAGCTGGGAAGGAGCACAGCCAGGACAGCTGACCCAGACTGGCCAAAGAGCTATTCCATACCGTATGATGTCATGCCCAGTATATAAACTGGGGGAAGAAGAAGGAAAGGGGGGGCACGTTCGGAGTTACAGCTTTTGTCTTCCCAAGTAACCGTTATGTTTGATGGAACCGTGCTTTCCTGGAGATGGCTGAACACCTCCCTGCCGATGGGAAGCAGCGAATGAATTCCTTGTTTTGCTTTGCTTGCATGCGTGGCTTTTGCTTTACCTGTTAAACTGTCTTTATCTCAAGCCACGAGTTTTCTCACTTTTACTCTTCCGATTCTCTTCCCCATCCCACCAGGGGGGAGTGAGCGAGCAGCTGTGTGGTGCTTAGTTGCTGGCTGGGGTTAAACCACGACGAGAGGGTGTAGCAAAATAAGTACCAATCACTGCTGTATAACGGCTGCTTCCTGACTGACAACAAAGTTATTCTGAATTTGGGAGGAAGGTAATGCTTATCTGACTGATCTTTTGACCTAACTTTTCTATATAATGATTATCACATCCATTACTCCCATGTAGTGTCTTTACTGCAAGAATAATGTTATTCAGGACATGTTTTTCACCAAATCATGTATATCCAAGCACAAGAGGAGTGAGTGAGTCAGGAGTCTGGTTTTAAAAATAATCTGGCAGTTTTCTAAAGCTACCTGGATATTGCTTTTCATAGAGAAAGCTGAAAAATAACTGAGGTATTTGGGTTTGGCATGCTGGTCTCAGACATCAGTTGCTCAGAATATTTTATTTGCAGAAAAGCAATGGGAAGGAAAGAGCACTCCCCAGACATGTGTCAACTGACAGGAAATAAGTCAATCTGTATGTGTACTATTGTGATTTTCCCTTAAAAATAAAACATTTTCCTTGTGCTGGAGACAATGGTTTAGTATGTTAAATTACATGCTGCAGTCTGGAAGGTAAATCCTTCCATAAAACTGTCAGTGTAGCTCATAAGCCAGCTCACCATAACAGCACTCTTTTCAGCTGCTACAGTATTTTTCTGGTACAATGTGCATTGCACACTATCCGTAAGTGTTTTGTGTGAATGATGCTTTGGTAGTGCATCCCCGTGTTACACCATCTTTGAGAGACTTCTAGTCATGGCACCTCTGGCACTGTGGAAGGTGGCGGGCCACTAAAAGCAGCATAATGAATTGTAGGCAGATAAGCCTTGATGTGAAGATCTTGTATTCCCTTTCCTATTTGAGAGCACATCAGTCACATGCATGACAGACAGGACGCTCATTTTCAAGACATCACTAGAGAGATTTCTGAGGAGAAATAGAGGATTAATTTTTCATGAAAAAAATGCAGGACCAAATAAAAACAGTTAAAGGCTGAAATATGCCTACTGTTTCCCTAGCAAAATCAGTTATTCTGCAAACCACATGGATACACTTGAAATAGAAGAATAAAACACTTGTGAAACTGTCATAATTTTATTTTCTGTAAGACTTTGCCCCTAAAACAATTATTGTAGATGTGAAAGATAGTGAGTTCTTTTTCTCTTGAACTTTAAATTGGGGATGAGAGCTAAACTCAGATTTTCACCTTGCAATTCTCACTTAAATATCTTAACTGAAGATTCAAGGAAAGTCAAATATTGCATCTAAGATGAAATAAGCTTCAAACAGCCTTTTAACTTTGAAGTTTTTCTAGATGTGTAATAATAAAGTGTACAGTTTCAGCCTTTTAACCCTATTGACTCTGGATGAGAGAGAAGTCTTTCTATCAGTTTCAAAATTACAAGCTGTTGGTTTGACACTGCAGACCTCTTCAACCTATTGAATCACAAAGTGATGGAGGAGTTGAGATGTAGACTTTATGGATGTTCTTATATCCAAAAATATTTCAATTAATAAAAACTATTCAGAAGTTGGGAGAAAAAAAAATCACTGAATTATATGGGCTATTTCTAGAGAAAAATCTATCATTTACAATAAAATTGGTGTCTGGAGCAGGTATTCCAAAAGCAGAAGGCTATTATTTCATATAAATGTGAAGCCTAAAATAATGTTTAGAAAGCTGCATTTTTTTCTGCCTACCCATAAATCAGAGTTCAGCTCAATTCCACTGAAGGACTAGCTGTGCTTTCAGAAGGAGCCAGATTAGAGCCCAAGGCAATAATGAAGAAGGAGCTGAGATATTGAGCTTAAAAGGCCAGTAACTACCTATAAGTCTTTCCAGAGGTGCAAAGTAGTGCATGTGTGTTCTGGTTCTTTTGCAATGCATTTAATTTAATTTAAACACAGTATAATTCAGTTAAATCAAATACATTTTAGTCAAGTAAATGCTACTACTTACCTCCTGTGGAAGGAACTTTTTGACATGATAAGATCACTAAACCACACTGGAAACAGAGACCTGACAATGTGAGAAATAAAATCTAGTAAAAATTATTAACAACTCAAAATTTAGAATTTAACTATTCTTTCTCCTGCAACTGGAGCTAGAAGCCATAAATTAAAAGGGTTTGGAGGTTAAATGATCTCCTGATCCTTAGAACTGATCCTGTCACATCAGTCTGGATGACTGTAAGAAATGTACAGTGGTAAAACTTGTTCTGTGGTTGCCTGTATTGTCAAATCTTCAGTGAAAAAACCTGGAGATTTCAGTCCTTGTGTCTGGACCTTTCATGAACTTCCTGAATTTAAATCTAAACCTTTAAAAGAAGCCATTTTTGAGATGGCCATTTAGAATGCCTTGCGGCATTGTTCTACAGAGGTTTAAGTATCTACATTTCTGAAAATCATGTTATTTTGAGGCATCAGAAGCTGACAAAAATGGCTAGTAATTTTTGCAAATATAGGCGTAATATTTTAAGTCGGAGATTTATTTGTCATAGGGAATATATTCAGAGTATATCCACAGAGAATTATGTTACTGATACACTGTGGATGATACAAACAGCCCTCTGTTTAGTTTTCCAAAGTGTTTTAGAGAACTGTAGTTCTTTTAAAGTGGCGTTTTGTTTGCTAAGAACAGCTTTGAGTTGCACATCTGTTGACTAAAACTTAGATCTAGTTGTACTATAAGAATTTTGCTAGTTTATGTTACTCATGATTTGTTATTGGCAATAGCAAGAAATTACTTGTTTTTCCCAAGGAAGTGTCTTGTTTCTTGGTTTAGTTCTATGTAGGTCCCAACTTCATGTCGGCCACACGTATTCCTTCTATGCTATGGTTCCTACCAACTTTTATATCAACAGTTGAACAGTTAATACATTTAATATGATCTTCCTTCAAAAGATAATTAGTTTTAAAGTTGTGTGCCTTTGAAGTACCATTTATCCAATTGCTTTTGTGCCTGGTTTATTTTAACACATAATTTTTGAAACACCAGGAAAACGATAACTGAAAAGCTACAATGATGTTGCTTCAGAGCTCCCCTTCTTGGTAGATTGTTTAGCAATACCCTAAATGTGTATTTTTCCGTGATTCCTTGCGAAAGAAGCTGCACCTTGGCTTGCGTGTTAATGGTGCAGTGATGCCTGGCTTTCAGTGATCCTCTATAGAAGTATTTACATTGTGTCGGTGATTTGATGTGGTCTGCCAATGCATAACTATGAGGCAGAGAACTCTAACTGAGCCATTAAATGTTCCTACAACCTCCTTTAAGTATCAGAATGTCTTAGCCTACTTCTTCTAGGGAAGGACAGACAAGGGCAATGCACTTACAGGCTTGCCAATTTCCCTTTATGTTTGCACTCCCTTGTCCCAAGGATATGGGCAGCTGTAAGTGCCATTTTTAACAATTGAGTATAGCAATTTGGAGATATCCCCTTAAAAAGGTCCACTCATGAATTTTGCAACAGCAAATTGAAATTTGCATTTTTATATTTCTTTTATCCCAGGATATTTTGCTAAACCTGGTCAAACCTTTACGTACAAAAATTCTCACACACTGATTGTGTAATGATTTTGCAAACAGAATCACACCTTTTCTATCCCAGATAACAAATCAGTTTGTGCTTATTAATTTACAAATGCACAGGTTACAATGAAAGTAAATATGTGATGTTTCAACCATGGTGGCCTTGAGGATAGTGGCGGTGTGTAGCTTATATATGTGGAGAACCCTCCCTGCTTTTTAATTTTACTGAAGGCATCTGTGCTTTTTAACAGGTTACATCACTGGTGGAAGAGGAAATTATGATCTTGTTGATGTTAGTGAGACGTTATCCAATGACATCAGTGGGTCATGATTCTCAGGCTATGTGAAAGACATTAATTGCATCCTTTGCTGGAATTCTGCATAGCTGGAAAATGTATTTTGTTGAAATCGAACTAGAAGCCAAATACTGGATACAGGAATAATGGTAAATGTGTTTTAATGTAGATTTTGCTTCTGCACTGCATTAATAATCAGTGTATAACCAATTGGTAGCCATCTGGCATCATCAGAGAAATAGGTACTTAGCTGCCATGCCCCATGTACAGCATAACAGCAGAAACAGAAGAGTGGAGAACTTTTGAAGTTGCGGTATGCATGGAAAGCATGGCAGGCTGGCTGCAGGGGGTCCCGGAGGAGATCTGCCTTACTCATTCGGGATTTTTTTTCAGGTTCCCTCAGAGATCCCACTGCCTTTTCCAAGTTCCTTGGCCCAACCCAAGTAATTAACTCTTTTTCACTTCTGTAGCAGTAGAAAAAGCCTATAATCCCTTACTTGGATCTGAAGGTAAGAGGAACTACTTGTGATAATTTCTGTCCTACTAAGAGGAATTATTTGTGATAATTTCTGGTCTCTGGTATAACACAGGCCTCTTTGTCTCTTACTGCTTTGAGTGCAATGGCATGTCTTCCAGGAAATACATCCGGACTAAGACATTTATTGTTATGGAGCAGCCACCACAATCCTTGATAATGACCCACAGTATCTTTAAACGATGACTTATTGCTAGTGTGACCTTGCATACTTCCATCTGTTCAATCACTGTGTAATTTCCTTGGCTAACCTTGAGTACCTCGTGTTCATCTGGCCCACATACCGGTGGGATAACAACTTGCAGTTTTCTGAAAATAGTTGGTTTTGAAATCACTGCATAGTGGACACTGGATCAAACTTTGGCTTGTTTGTGTAAGATCATAAGCTGGGGCATCACGCAGGATGGCTTCTGATGGCAATGGAACTGTAATTTCATTTTCAAGTCCATAATTACAATAAAAATGAACATGCGAAAAAGATGCTTAAAAATTTCAGTATATTCTCACAAGGCTGACCTTCTTAAATAAAATAAGTAATTAAGGGGCTTCTGAAAAGTAAGTACGGTTAAGGCTTTATTATACATAGCTTTCATTCAGGTTGTTGAACTCAAATGCTCAGATGGGCATATGTGCATGTGTGGTCTTTATGTGCAGTGATATATAATCACTATATATGGAGAGAGGGAAAGAAGAAAGAGCTATGGATGTAAGGGCAAGTGGCAGGCAAGACTGATATCTGGTAGCAAGATAGATACCTGCTGTCTTCATAGGTCCCATGTTACTGTTCTTCTCTACATGTTACAGTGCACAGGCAGCAGCACTGGGAAAATCGCTCACATGAGCTCAGACCAGTGCTGAGATTTTCTGTGGAAACATTGTCCATCTTTGCAAATAAGCATGGGAAGATAACGTACAAGCAGTTTTCCTGTTTCTTCTGTGAAAGGGGTCATCAGAGCATGAAAATATGTTTGTGATATGATTCTCCAGAATTTAGTAAGGCGTAAGGTAGGACCTGTGCCCCATCTTCACAACAGCTTTTTAATGTTTGCATGTCAAGGCAGGCTGTAAATGAATAACATAATAGAGTAAACATGATCACTCCAGACATACCACTCCTACTTCCCAAGAGATGCAATTCATACAGCTGTACTTCTGTGTTTTCAGGTGGCCAGAAGCCAGAGAAGGCAGCTTGAAGTCTATAGGAATAAAGGCATGGAAAAAAAAATAACATGGGGTGGGGAGAAAGAAGCATTCTGCAAACCTCTGAAGATCCTGGTTTCTCAGTCCCAAATTACAGGGAAGGTCAAGCAGGTAAACCGAAATGGAAAAAAGAGAAGGGGAAGGGATCTTAAGTTAAAAAGGAGCAGCTGTCCAGCCCACTTGCTCCAGTGGCTATTGAACTGACCTCAGAAGCTAGCTGAGATGCTGGAGCACATTAGGAAATTCCTCTTTCTTAAAAATCTTTATAATGCATTTGTTATTCTGTCTTTTGAATATGTATTTCATCATAGCAAATCTAGATGTTAGTTTATCCTCACATTTTTTTCCTAGTTGTAAAGCTGAGTCTTGGCAACCTAGTGCAAGGAAGCCTTCCCCCTCTATGGGAGAAGCAATCCTTAAATCAAGATGTTAAAATACTTTGGCAGTGACCAGTACTATAATCCATTTTCTCCCAGAGTATGAAGAGAGAGAAGAGGAATTTCTGGTTAATTGTGCAAGCTGGCCTGAGAGCTGCTTATACAAAGACTGGGGAAGGAAACGTACCTTTTGGAGGCCAAATTTAGCAGGCGTGCAGGTGGCATTAGGGAACATACATAGTCTCCAAGGAAGTTCATAACAGCATTGCCAGGAATGTCTGATGTTTCCCAGAGCTGGTACAGCTATAACAATTTACTCTTGGCGCACTCTGCCCAAAAATTCTTTTGATCTATTAACAAGTCTATCAGCCTCACTTAGTTTTCCTATAAACACATTGTTCCATTCCTAGGTTACAAAGGCAACTTCTCTACCCTCAGTAGTACAGTATGATTGTTACGCTGAAAATAAGCTGAGCCCTTGGGAAGGTAATCAGTAGGTTTGAAATTAGCCAATATGCAAAAATGAATTAATTTTTTTTCTTGCTGGGGGGTAAATTAAGAGCAGTCTAGGATATTTTTCAATAGCTTTTGTATGTCATGAGCCTGTTACAGTCTGTGGTTAGACTGAGATCCTTGTTAGTATCCCAAAAGGGCTGTTAATTGGAGCATTCTTTTATGGGAAGGAATCAATACATTCTTTGTGATGTGTGTGTCTCTGTGCAGGCATGGGAAAATGTTGCTTACACATTGTCCTTGTTGGTGGGATTTTAAATGATATTAATAATACACCTCTGGGCTTCTCTTCCAGAAAATAACTAGGGAAATTAACAAGTAAAATATCAGAGTTTTTATGTAGGGATAAACCTTTGCCAACTGCTGGTAAGTAAATTTCAAAACAGCAAAATAAATGTGAATCTCCCCAACCCACCTCCCCCCAAAAACTGACTGAAGAACAGCTTATTTTACATTATTATTTCTGCTGTAGAGCACAGTTTTCTCATTGGATGACTTACAGTACTCTGCCCTTTTCTTAGTTACAGAAACGAGTAACTCTGTATGTTGCCAAACAGCAGCATTTTTTTCTCCATCTGAAATTTTTGTGGTTGTTTTTTTTTTATTATTAACCTTAGTGAAATGGAAAAGTTCTGAACACAGCAACAGCAATAAAAAGGTTTGTTAAAGTACTTTCTGGCTCCAATGAATTTGCCTTAAGCAGTAAAAAGGCTTGAGTTTCACACCTGAAAGGGAATGCTTGGCCTGTGACCATAGCAAGTGACCTCTAGGTACTAATCTACAGTTTCTGTTGGGAGGCACAGGTTAGAGTTAAAACAGTTAAACAAAATTTGACTTCTTGAAATCATGCAATTTCAGAGCAGTTGTTGAGGAAGACTTCTTCTCTGTGACTGCCCCCTGCACAAATTTGATGAGATGAAGCCTAAATTTAAGCCCAGGGTGCTGAATTTTGGTGCGGGGAGAACCTCGCTGGCAGGGCTGCCCCAGCTCTGTGGAGGCATTTCTGCTGACAGCAACCTTCAGAGGGTTGTAGCTCAGCTGCTCAGTAAGCTCCAGGTCTCTTGTTGTTTATGTTCACACTCAACAAAATTAAACACATGCTAATTCTTTTGAACTTTGGTAAAATAGGCTTAACCTGTCAGGCCAGAATGGGAGCAGCAATGCCTGCTCCTGCTCTAGGAAGATGCATTTTGATTGTTTGGCAGAACTAAATCTTGGCAATTAACTTTAGGGTGATGAAACAATTATTTGTCTGATTCTGAATCAGTCTAATGCCCAAAATCAGAGGCAGTTTTGCACTGTAATTATATGGAAAATTGTGCATTACAAGCTGTAATATAGACATCTTTAGTGGTAAACTTTTATGCAACTCAGGTAAGCTGATTTTTCAGCAAGTTGTGAGTGCAGATGTCACCAGATATGATATATGACACAAGGTAACAGTTTTATACCATTAATATGTGTTCCCTCTGCAAGACATTAGCATTCCTTGTTAAGCATAGCTCATGGATGTGTTCCAGGTTCTGAAGCTCTGGTTACATTTTAAAAATTGCATATTTTTGCATTTGTTTGCACTCCTTTGTTTTTTTCCTGTCCATGAATATTCAAAGAAATGAGTCTACTGGCAGGAATATTCATAAAACAGCAAATTACAAACTAACACTAGAGGATATTGCAATGCTCCAAGAACGTGACCATGGGAGTTACCTCCATCTGGTAGGAAAGATTTCTTGCAAGAATATTAAGAAACAGACAAAAATTCTGTTTTGAATTTTTTCACAAACCTCCTTTAGAAAAAAAAATCACTGAACTGTAAAAAAAAAAAAAAATTAGCATGCCTGTCCTTCAGAAAATTCTTATTTTCAACAAATCCCTGCTGTTATAAATCTGACATCATGTGAGACATCATTAGTATGACAAATTTCATGCAGGTATAGGAATAATGTGAAAGCAAATGCAATGCAGCAATAATATTACATCTCCAAGGCTGGTTTCCAAGGTTGCTCCTTTGGTGTGTCGTTGAGAAAAGCAATAAAAGTCTTAGTGTGCTTTAGGCAGGGAACAGATGAGAAGCAAATTCCTTTGCTCTTCCATGATCTGGGTGTATCTTCAGGAGCAGTTTTGCTCCCACTGGGGCATATTCTGCAATCTCTTGATGATGTACAATGCAAACATTGGTGGTTTTTGGTTAGGATCTTCCCTATCCTTCTCATGGTGTATTTTCCTTTTCAGACCCCATTTCCATCAGGTGTTTGTACCAGATAGGATTAGTTTTGCTTGATTGTTTTGTTTTTACTGTTTTGACTCTTTTGTCCCTTTTCACTTGTCATTCTTCATGAAGCTGAATGTTATTGCTTAGCATCCCTTTCTTTTTATCATCCTCATTTCATATCTGTCCATCAGCATTAAATACTGTCAGGTTTAAGCCTTTTAGTGATCAAAGCCATTCAACATCTCTCTGCTGCATCTGTTTTCCTTTGTTACCCATTCTTTCAGTGTTCCTATCATTCATGCAAGATGCAGCTGCTTTTTTAGTCCTTTCCCTGTGCTTCATGTAACTCTGTTTTGAATTTTCTAGGCCATCTTTCCATTCATTTCATGATTCTCGCACCTCAGATTTTATTATTAACCTTGAGTATGCGACTTTGTAAAAAATGCTTTCTGAAGTGAAAACAACTTTGTCATGTCAAAGGGAAATCTTCTGATACCTGTTAAAGCATGTCATCTTTTTAATCTTCAAGGTGATTGTGTTCGTTATCTGTAACTATTGGCTTTCTGGAGACAACCACAGCAATCAGGGGAAAGGATGTTTGAAAATATAAGACTCAAAACTGTGTCAAATCGCTCTCCCATCCCAAGAAGTCAGGTATGTTTCTTCTTGCCGTTCTGGAAAGGAGAGCCATCATATTAATGGTGTCACCTCTTAAATCTCTCTTGTTGTCTGCCATCAGGAGCTAGCCCAGCTCTTTGCATCTTGACCATCCTCTCCATGGAAATCTGCAGAGGGTTCACCTGGGACTGAACAATCTCAATTGTGGAGGGAATCAGCAGGTCCAGTCCATCTGAGGTGTTTTGAGTGGGGACCCAAACCAGTGCTTGAGCCCAGGTATGTCAGGGTGCAAACTGGCTGTTGCCATGGTCTTCATGAAAGCTTTGGGGCAATTCTGAGAAGAAAGTTGGGACCCTTAGTGCAGTCACTTGCTCTGCAGTATTACAGCCCCCTTGCTAATGCTGCAGAGCAGGCTGAAGAAAGGCAGGCCTATTCTGCCCTTGAGTACCTGCTCCAGAGACTTGCTAATTTACATGCTTTAGCCTTTAAAGGTGCAAGACGTGACTTAGTTTTGCTATTTGCTTTTAATACATGACTGTCCTGCTCTGCTTTATTTCATGATGCTGTCTACCCAGCTATGTATGAACAGGATTTAACTTCTAAACTGCCCTGCTCTGAACTTCGATATGCCTCTTGGCTGAAAGTAGTGCAGTAAAACCCAGAGTTCATAACAGCCTTTCTGTGTTGAAACACTAAATTTTTACATTGGTCTAATATATTTTCACTTGGACCTTAGAACTCTCATAAAGTATTTGCTCATGTTGCCAATTTTACCTGTTCTCCTAACACGAAGAATCCTAGTTATTGCTTTGCCTGACACTTTGGGCAATGAATTTCATGGTAATTATTGTTCTTACCCTTTACTTTCTTCCCTCATATAACATTGCCTGACACTTTCTATAATGAACTGGAAAAGCCTAAATATTATCCATGATTCCCTGGTTTCTGCCAGAGCTAAACCTTACTTTTCTTTCCATGTCTGACTGGTTAAGATGCTCGATGCACTCCACACGAGCATGGCCAGTATGAACTGAAAGGGACCTCCCTCTTGGGTGGTCAGTAATTTTTGTCCCCCAGTACTAAAGGCACGTTGAATTAACTGTCTTGGACTTAGGTGAACATTGTGAACTACACTCCTATTTTTCAGATTAATTAGGCAAATAGCTGCATTGTTAATGGAAGATGGTGAGGGACAAGAACCACTGCTATGTTACGGATTTACTGAGTACTATAAAATCCTGTTTGAAAGTCAATCCTTGGACCAGCAGAGGATGAAGTTAACCCAAACCATTGCAGGCTGTTTTACTGGGACTGTGTAATACAGAGGCTTTGCCATCTTGAATAGGGTCCATGAAGAAGGTCGAGGTGATTATTTTGCCCTGAAGAGCTTTGTATTGTTTCAATCCAAGCATACTGTCTCCTCTGTCAGTCCACACAGAAAAGGTAAAATTTTTGTGGTCTTAGGGTAGAGCAGCAGGAAGTCCCAGAAAATCAGTCTTTAAAGGGTTTTCTAACTTCCCACTGTCTTTTTGTTGTGTTGACAGCCACTCATATGAGGGACGTGCTCTGCTTTGTGGAGCTGAGAGGAGTTTCTGGATGACTATGTTTGCATACTTGCGGAGAAAGGACTTGATAAAGAGTTAGAAAATGTGTAAATTAAGGTATTGTGAACTTCTTACCCAGCAAAAATGAGGTGAAGTCAGAAAATTATTCCTGTGGCAATTGTTTGCATGTTAAATCTGAGTGCTAGGGCACTCCAACATACTTGATGGAAAAATCCATAATTACATAAATAATAAGAAATGTTTCTTCTTACCTTCCCCCTCCAAACCCACGTACTCCAGAAATTACACTGGTCTGAAGTACAGGATAAATTATATTTTGTATTTGTTTTGTGGCAAGTTAAAGATGTACTGTCTTCTGAAAGCTAGAAATATTACCTTTGTTTATGTAGAAAAAAATCTTCATTTGTTTGAGGTAGACAGTTTAGGAGGGATAACAGGAAAGTCCATAACGGTCACTGAATGAACTATAAAATCTCATACAAAGACCTTAGTGCAATACTGAATGGTTCAGAAAAATAATCCTTGCTCAGTATTTTTCAGCAGTAGCAAAAGCAAGCAAATGAATAGACATAAGGAAGTTAAAGCAGTTGGATGATTAAGAGGAATAAGATGAGAAATAATACTGAAAATGAGAAGGCTGTCATATAAATTGGGCATGTCACTGATAGCCTCACCTAGAACAACATGTACTGTTCTACTGCTGTGCCTCAGAAAGGATTTCTCTAAAATAAAAGAAGCAAGCATGCTTAGCAGCATGTGAAACTTCCTTAGATGAAGAGAAAGAAAAGAAGATTAAAAGCAACAAGAAACAATATCTCTGGGACACAATCAATAAACAGTAGAGGACATGTTTCCATTTCTGTTCACCCTCCAGAGGATACAGGAACAAGCAACTGTTATCCAATGACATTTAAAAGCCACAAATCCAAAGAGGGATTCCTTTTTGACCAATAATTTGGAGACCCATAGTTACAAACATCTGAAGAGATTTTTATTACATTTACCTGAATGTGAACAAAAAGAAAGAAAAAAAGAAGAAAGAAAAAAGAAATCCATATTTTAGTCAGAGAGGAAAAATAATTATGGGGTTTGTTTTGAATGACACCCCTGTTTGGGACAGCATTTTGGCACATGCTTCACTCAACTTTATGATAACATGCAGCTTCCAGGAGAGATGGACTTGTACATATATTCAAACGTTTTCCTGAATCTTAGGTAGATGAGCCAGATATTACCAGCTACCAGGCACCTCGATCTAGGTTTTATGTGCCTCACCACAAGCATCTATTTCTGGCTACAGACTGTAATTAATATGGATCGGTGGCCAGCTCTGGTGTGACTGTATTTTTTTTATTATTTTTTTTTTCAAGTCATCTGTGGCTTATAAGGCTTGATAAAGCTCCCAGCTTACCAAGCTCCTGAGCTACTGATTGCCAAAAGCTGGATGGTACATCTGGGACCATACACTCTCTTCAGTGCTGTAGAGAGGACACCTTTGATTCAACCTGTCATGGCTGTTCTTATGTTCATCAGGAAACAGGAATTTTGCTTTCTGTTTACTACATGCCAAGGAAGTAATGTGAGTGTAACTTTTATAGTTAACGCATAATGCCTAGACTTTAAAATAATTGAGAAGAAGGCTTTGTTATTCAAAAATAGATCTTTTAATATAGATTTTATTGAATTAGTAGTATCTTCATTTGTGGATATACTCACTGTAAATAGCTTAATCATTTTTCTGATGCCAGAGTGCCTCTTATCTGATGACTTCTTATGATCACATTAAAAAGAAAGAAGGTTGCATATTTGATAAGTCTCTATGGCTTCCCTAAGGAGGGGAGAGAAGGGAGCACTGAGGGATTAGACGTCTGATTAGTGCATAATGAGGAACTTTACTTTCTAAAATAAAATTAGAGTAATAATAAAATGACATATTCACATATCAATGCAATGACTTTATTAGGGTTGCCATAGAGCTGGAGATCATAAATACGTGGAACTACCGTAATTTCTGACACTACATTGAGTTTCGGGGGCTGAAATAATCTTGTAGGGAATTTGCATCCTGAGCTCTGAGCAGTGACTGAACCTGTTGCCTGACGAATGGATGTGGGAAGGGATACATTCAGCAGCAGCGTAAGCATTGCTGTTTTGAATGGGACTGTGTCCCAGTGCACTCATGTTAGGCCAAAGACATTTGCAAGGGGTGTATTTCTTTATTTTGCAGTTGTTTTGCTTGACACTTTCTAAATTTTTCTTCCTTGTACTTCCTCTAGCCTCTCCCTGGCTCTTCCCTACATCCCGATATGGTTTTAAGGATCTACACACCAATGACATCCTTTGGACTGCCAATGACCTGTTGACAGAGCCACCCATACAGAAACTTGACTTAGAGATTGCATCCTGAAAGCAGTCTGGCACCATAGCAAGAGTATTGAGACAATGCATTCTACCCTAATGCTGACCCTGGCCCCTGATCTGGATGGGGACTTCACTTATTTCTCTGTTTCCAGGAGGCACTGACTGTTAGGGAGAGTCAATGCACAAACAAACATACTGACAGATGCTCACTGACTTCAGGAGGAACTGAAGATCCTCATGGGCAAAGACAGCATGAATGGTCAGCAGTGCTGTCCACAGGAGTCCTGCCCTGAGAAAGTGCATTGTTAATCCTTCTGTCCAAATAAATAGCCTGTCTCTCTCCACAAAACAGAAAGGATAAGATGTCTGCAAGGTTGTCTTTTTTTTTTTCTCTTAGCAATATTTCATTGGTTATTCTAAAGCATTAAAGCATGTTCAGCATAAAAACAGTAAAGCATAATTCTGCTTTTGTTATTTGGGTATTTATTCAAATCTCTTTAAATGGGCCTATATTTGATACAGCAAACTATTCAGTTCTGTTTGGCATATAATAAATTTTTTGCACCACTATATCATTACAACCTTATTATGGCCCTATAACCTTAAAGTAGGGCTTGGATCTACCAAGGTCTTCATCAGGCAAAAAAAGAAAAGGGAATGTAAAATCTGTTTGTGCTGAGGTTTCACTTCATGCAACCTATCTGCCAGAAATACTAGAAGAATATTTTTGGAGAAAAGCAAGAATCTTCATGTATGTACACAATGCATCATTAGAAAGGCAAAATAGTAAGAGAAGGGCAATGTGTTTTTGGGAATTCTGTCTTTGAAATGACTGATAGCCCAAACTGGTTTTAAATAACATATGTGAACAACAAGCTGCAGAAGACCTCTGAAAAGATGATCCTCCAGCTCTTAGGTGGGAAATACTAATATAAATACAATTCCCTATTGTTATTCAGACCTTAAATCCTCAGCTCATCTTAATCTTCATGGCTATTATTGCCTGCCTCCAGCTTATTCTCTGAAACAAAAAAATGAAGCAGGAGGTAGTGAATTATCTGGCAAGCTTCAGAAGCACATTTTTAAGGTGAAAGAAATGATACAGTCTTGAGATGTTCAAAAAAGGCTGCTTCTCCTTTCTGGGTGCTGGTGCTGTTCAGAGTGCAACTTAGATGATGTGCTAAGGTGTGCTGAGTCCCCTTGGAGCTGGGAGCAATGTGGGGCTGGGAAACCGCCTCTCCTGGGCTGGTCTGCCCAGTCCCCATTGCGCCCCTAAGAAACCAGCCTGCAGAGGTCTCAGCCTTGCTTCTTTTTTCTCCTGACATACCCAGGATCAGATGGATGGTTGGCTTGGGCTATGGTTACTTTACCCATCCCAAATATGTGTGTATGCTGCCCTTGAGCACAGAACTCCCTGTAT
This sequence comes from Nipponia nippon, assembly GCF_047370975.1. Classification (NCBI taxonomy): domain Eukaryota; kingdom Metazoa; phylum Chordata; class Aves; order Pelecaniformes; family Threskiornithidae; genus Nipponia; species Nipponia nippon. Next base: position 124,348,715 of record NW_028262290.1, on the reverse strand, counting down.
ACGTTCAGTGATGCTGCAGCTCGTAGCCTGTCTCCCGGACAGCTTTCGGGGCAGCCGGCCTGTCCTCTATGTGGGCCTTACAGTAGCACAGCTAACCCCTCCTCTTGGGACAGGGCTTTCCAGGTTTTAATGGATAATTGACTAATCCTGACAAACCTTTGACCTAAGATATAAGGGAATTAGGAGAATTCTTTCTTTTTTGTCATATAATCTTATAATCATTTAGTTGTTTTATAACTTGCAACACTAACTCTCAACCAGCTGTACAATGCAAGAGTTTTCCCTGCTAAATACATAGCAGATTTACAGCTGCAACATAGAATAACACAGAGGTAAATATGTGATGAAATTTAGGTCTTATAAAATAGTTTTAACCAAAGGGAAACTTTAGTTAAAAAGTCCACAGCTCTATGCTATTTTGTATGGTAAAGTATAGATTCATTTGGGGTAGAAATATATGATTTATAGTTATAGTTCTGTATTATTGTAAGGAAGATCCCTCCATACTTTTCCTCTTGTTTATACTTAATTTCCCTGTATGATTCCAGCTGGAAAAGGAATGTGTCAGCACTGAGGAGCAGAGTAGTCTAACCCCACAAATATCTTATAACCTTGATGAAGTCTTGCTTTCTTATTTTGCCTTAAAGTGACATGCAAAGGTGGCATAATACAGCAGAGGTAACTACAAACTTTGCACAAACATGAAGTGTAACACCTTTTCATGAAAAAAAAGCCCTCAACACGCATATATATAAAACTAGTGCTCAAATGTATTATAGCATTCCTATGCATTTTTGTGCCTGTGCACAAAAGGAAGGTGAAGGGAGGACTCGAGCAGCAAATACTTGCACGGGACCTCTTTTGCATCTCTCTAAAGTGTTAGAAGGCTGGTATTTTTCCTGGAGGCCCCCAGACCTCTGAGTTTTCCCCAGCTATTCTTTTTAGTGTGGTACCACTTTTCACCCTCAGTGCACCCTCTCTGCTCTTCCAGCTTCGCCTATGCCAGAGACCGTCTTCTTCACAGCTTATTTTGCAGACTCCTTACACAAGGACATGTAAGCCAGTGTGCCAGCCCCCCAGAAATTAGGGTTTTTTTCCCTTAGTTGGGTCCATATGGGCCTTGCCTTGAGCCTACACAGATTTGCCAGGGCAAGAGGAGTTTGCACACAGCAGAGAAGAGATACACGTAAGTAACTGAGCTTCAATAGCTAGAGGACATTCCCTTTTGACTCACTCCCCTTTAACTCACTTCTTCTTGATTCTGTTCTACTCTTTTGTACATGACAGACATCCATTTTCTGTGAGGGCTGCTTTTTACCCATACAAAAATTTATATGCTAATATGCTCGCTAGCCTATGCTAACTAAAGCGGGAGTTAGCCCAATCTCCTTAATTAGGGCTTTCATGCCTTCATTTATCTCAGCTGCTTGGAGGAAATCAGTCTTACAGAGTGAGCCATCTCCCATATGGGGTGCTGCCCTGCTCTTTGGATGCTGCTGCTGAGCCAGGTAGGGAAGCTGCTTTCTTTTTTGTTGCCCTTTGCAGGTGAGGAAAGCTGGTATCTAGACAGAAACTAATAGGGGCTCATCAAAGGCTGTTTTAGTTTCTTTCCTCTCCGGTTTCCTCACTTAAAAGGGAGGGGAGGAAGCAGGGATTTTTTTAAAAGTTTTTCCTGAGGATCGGTTGGCATTGTCTACTCAAGGCTGAACTGAATAGCTCTGTATCTTTATTTGTCTTTGTTCTGGACAGAGACTAAGATTTATGAGCACTCTTCTTATTCCCTGCTATATTTTGGAATAAAACCTTGGAATACTTGTAGTTATTGTGTATTGCAGAAATATGGCTTGAGAGTGCTTGTTGTATTAACTTGTACAGATCTTGTAAAAGTGGAGTATGCTTACTTGAGCTGCAAATGCAGCAGTTGTTGCACTACAGACACAGCTAAAACACCTATTGAACTGAGTAGCTTGGTTCCTACTTGCAGAGAGCATCTGTAAAGCTGTGAGGCCTGCTGAGCTAGCTCAGGTACCTAGTTAAAGCAGGCTGTTTTGGAGGCAGCTCAGTTAAACTACTTACTACTATTACAGTAGGCTCTTCCCAGTAACCTCCCACTTGCTAGCTCAGGGCTGTATATTTCCTACGCTTGACTTGCTGGAGAGCTCCTGCTTCTCTTCCCTTCCCTCCTGTCTTAGATATAGATGTAGAAATGGGGACTCCTTCCTTCACTCCAGCCTGGAGAAGGAAGGAAGGGCGGGCAACTGTTGCCCTGGATCCCTGGCTCCATTTCTGAACAGGGACACAGAAAGCAGGGAGGCATCTGCAAGAGCAGAGAGCACTGGTGCAGCCCTGTGGCTATCTGTGCAATCATGCTGGTGGATGAGCAAGAAGTAAATCTTGCCTCTTAATAAGATATTGATGAATCTGTTACCACAAGTATGTCTAGATGTACTTCTCAACATGTTGTACATATCTATATGCTCAATGAGTTAAAAAAAACAACAGCGAAGGAAGCCATTATTCTGAAGGAATTGGAACAATAATGCTGCACGGAGCTGCCTAATTAACAAGGCTGTGAAGTAACTGGAGTAAATTAGCAGAGACAATTAATTTACTCTGCATCAAAATACACATTGGAATGCTGTAGAGCGAATGCATAATTTTATCTCTGATTGCTTGAAAGAACTTATGGGACCTGATATTCAGATTACTTTCCTCTGAAAAGCATATGGAGGCTTCTGCTGTTTTCGAATTTTAGTGCATGATGACTGGAATTTAAAGTATTTTTCTGGGGCTTTTGCATCGAGAGTGTGGAGTGTAATCCCTGAGTAGCAGTGCATCAGTAACATTAGTTCCTCCTGTCTGAGGCTAAGACTTTATAATCTAAAGTTGCATGGGAAGCTGTGGTGGTGTGAATTCTTTATGACCTTCTCTAGAAATATGATTCTTTTGGTGCAGAATGTAGATAAGGCTTGAAAGTCAAATAAAGGGGTGTTTAAACTAGGTCAGATTTGTTGCTGCAGGAGAAAATGCTCAGATCCAACGGTTAGTTTGAACCCTGGCTCAGATGCAGCCCACAACAGCAGCTGAGGCAGTTTAGTGAAAAACTTGTACTACTTTGTTATACCACAAACCTGGCCCATGATTACTACACACTATGCTGTAAATTTCGAGTGTTGCACAGATTTAAAACACCACCTTTCTGGCCTCATAAACTAGCTCTCTGCTACTAGAGAAGAGTAAGTTTTACCTCTGTAGAGTTCCTTCATGGTATTTACTTGATTCCATGTAGAGGATTTAGGAATACAAAAGCTTCTCCTGAAAGATTAACAAAGTGCACCTTAGAAAGGCAATTGATTGTTTGCAGACCAACTTGTTCCCTCTTCTGCATCACCTTATTCTTCATTCACAGTTTAATAATGGCAAAATCTGCAGTAGCTTCTCTTCACATAACTCCCTGTATTAAGAAGACATGTCTTGAAGGTCAAGTCCAACCATCATAATGAGCAAAATTAAATCTAAAGTGGGTGTATAAGCCACATAAATATCTACCAGAAGTAAGCGTTGGTTGGCTCTGAGGAAACCTGTCTTCAGATTAATGGCTTGGGCGCTTCCGTGAATTTGCGTATGAGCAAGTAATGCAAGGTGCCTAATGTTGTAATGAGGGCTGGTAAGAGTAAAGCAAAACCCCATCCTTCAGTGGATTAAACGTTTGGTGCTGCAGTGAGTGATGAACTAAGAGCATTTAGCTGGAAGACCTATGCTACTGTCTCCTCTAATGCAAGCGTGCCTTTGAAACTGCTACTTTAAATTACATTAGGCAGAATTTGTACATTGGTAGGCTTGGGTCATTTTCTGAGTGTGAATTTGTTGATGTAAGTAAAATGCTTTGTAATTGGGGACATCCTCTTTGGGCATGCCCTACTTATTATTTAAATGAGGTGCTTCTGAGAAAGGAAATAAAGAAATGCCTGCTTTTCCTCATTTGAATAACTCTGCAGAGGATCTGAATGCTGGAGTTACCACTTGCACATTAATGAGAGGCCAGTACTTAAACTATACCAGTCTAATGCGAAGTCTCACACACAATTGCGTGTAGGTACCAGAAGCAAGAGAAAATGTTTGCTTTGAATAAGCACTCATTCATTTTCATTTCTTCACTGGTTTTAAAAACAAAACAAAACAAAAACACCAAAACAACAAAAAAAACCCCAAACAACACATCAAAAAAACCTTAGGCAGAAAAGTATATAACCTTTATGTATTGTTTGAAAATATATAGTTTTATTTGCTTTTGAATAATTCTGTAGTTCCGTCTTCCGAAATGAGTGTTTTATTTGCTTTAAGTCAAAAAAAAGAGGAAAGACATGCCAACATATCTTCCTCCTTCTTATTTGACTTTTACATTGTAATATCTAATAGTGGCTTAAGAAATCCCTTCTGGATAAGATCATTGCTATTCTTTACCAACACTTCTTTAGGAACTGTAAATCTGGAATTCCATGATCTTTTATTAAGGCTTTGGCTCCATCAATGAAAAATTACACTTTTGACTTTTTTCCCTATCATGTATCTATTTTGCAGTAGGGACCAAACCAGTAAAAGTCACAGGAACACAACTGCAAGAAGGTTTTTGGCTTTCAGTAAAAATTAACTGGCTGAGTATATTTTTAAAGTTGACATCATTAAGCAGACTTTTTTTTCTGGTAAGAAAGATACAGAGAAAAATCAGTATATTGCAATCATTGTTTAATTGATGTTCTAATTCTTAAAGAATAGAAGATTTTGTCAGGATTGTTTTAAGTATAATTATTTAGTAAGCTTTAGTGCTGGAGGAACAAATTTAAGTGGGAATAAGAAATTACCTCACTCAACTGCAAAACTGATCTCTTGAACTTGGTGGAAGGTTTGACCTTCTTTCATTTTATTCCTCTCATTTTGCCCTCTGCACTTCAAGTGCTCTGGCCAAGAACAGAAGCAGAGGAACCATGGTGCTGCATGGGAGGATGCTTTCTGCAGAAAGCAGTGCTGGGAAATCCCGCTGGATAGATATTTAATGGGTTTGGGGGTTGGAAATCGGGAAGCATGCATGTCATTCTGGGTAGATTCTCCTAAATCAAAAACCTCATTTTGACAAAATGAGCTGAAATGTTCCAGAGCGAGTCAGCTGGTGGTGACCAACCTCTGCAGGCTTTGACTCACATTCACAGGGTGATGATTGTTATTGTTTTGAAGTGTTGGCACCTCCTGGCTGTTTATTACTGTCCCTTCACTGGAGATTCCTGCACTCGTCATTGAACTGGCTAAAGGGAATGCATGATTTTATTTCCAATTTTGGTGAATATGAAAGAGGGAACTGCAGGGCCTGAGGAACTGTGCATCCCCCTGTCCTCATGGACAGGAGACAGGGCAGTGACCCGCAGCAGAGGTAAGGCAGGGAGCCAGCACAGTGGCTGCAGGCTGCGGCAGCTTGGTGCTGAGAGTTCGTCAGAGCCTTTGGCTTGATGGGCTGAAGACCAGCTCCCCAAAGTACGGCATGCCAACTGCTGTGACTCAGCGGTGCCCGGCGCCCTGACAGCTCAGCTGGGGGGCCGCAGCGATAGAAGAAAATGAGGCATAAGACACCTGAATAATTTTTTAGACCATGCATTCAGGGGCATTGCCACCAGTCAGGATCTGAGCTGAACAAACCCTTTTGATTCAATTTAGACACCAGAAATTAAATGAATTTATGCTTTTTGGAGTTTTTATTGAAACTTATTTACAAAATAAATAAAAAAAAAAATCAGTATTTTGACCCATGACCACAAACACCTTTTTTCCCCTGGGTCAAGATGAGAACAAGTATCATACCAGGGTACCAGGAATTAAACTCCTCTTCTGTGACATTTCCTTTTATTTTTTATTTTCTTTGCAAAATATCTTTGAGATCCACCAGGCCACACTTACCAATGTTTTGCTGCCCATATTTGTCTGGGTAAACAAGTAGACCTGGGGTAAAAGGGTGGAAAGAGAGGCTGTGTGTGGGAAGCAAAGGGCATGTGGTAGCCTTGCCAGGGAAAGCCTGCTTGTGAATGTGGAATGATTCCTGGGAAACTCATTTAGCTTTAGCTAAGTCATTGTTGTAGGTGAAGAAAGAGATTGAGAGAAATAAAAATAGCAGTATCTTATTGAATATTTCAGATGGAGCAGCTCACACAGAAAGCTTCCTGAAAGTCTCTTTTCACATAAGCAGCTGAAGCCAAAAATAGATCTCAGCTTTAATAATCTAAAAGAGATAAAATTGGACAGTTACTTTTGGGTTTTAATCTTTTTGATGGCATCCCCAGGAGGAAGAAGCTTAGTATCACATCAGAGTTTGTCAAGTATTTTTCAAGATGTTTCATGTTTGAGAGGAAGGGAAAGGTAAGACAAAATCCCTCAGTGAGAGCTTCCATCATTTCCTTTGTTTGCATTCTGATGACATCTGATTACTTAACTTATAAAGATATTCAAGTGGTTATAAGTAAGTACTTCACCAAGCCCTTGTGTGCCATAACTGCATAAACAGTTCAGCAATAAATACTAAGCCGAGCTTTTAGGAGCTGTGAGATTCTGCTCCTGAATCCGTTGGTGGATCTATCTCGGCCAAGCTGAGATTTGTGTGCTGAAATGCAGGTTTTCCTTGCTTGTGCTAATGAACCTGGAAACTGAATGACAGGTGGTTTGGGGGAAGACTGGGGTATTTCACTTCAAGGCATAACTGAGCTGCTTCAGCAGGTCAGAGAATTTCAGAAAGCAATCTGGGCAGTTAATGTTAGTGGCAGCTTACCTATCTCTTCCAGAAGTTCATTCTGAGTCTTCTCATTCAAGCATTCATTCAGAGGTTCTGTTTAAATTGGGACAGCTGATTAGTTGCTGGTTTCTTTCCAAATGTACCTTCCTTTTCTGATGCTGGTGTCTGTAGGTGATGAGATGTCTGCTACTTCTATTAGTGCTGACTCCATTTCTAATGCTCCTAGGGATCCAAATCAGACAACTCAATGACTTTTCTTTTTTTAGAAGATACTGAAGATTTAATGTTCAATATTATTGGGAGCATTTCCTTTGTGGCCTCATAGTTTAGATTTGATCCTTGCTTTTCACCAGCTCCATTGTTGTAGTGAGTGACCCTGGGTCACAAATTACTCTCAAGACATCTTTAAATTGCAATGTGTCAGTGTATAAACAGGTACTTCCATTACAGGTCTTCAGTGTATCGTCATCTGCTTTTTCTTGATTGTGCCTGAGCAAATGTTCTTGCCCTAGAGGGGTCAGCACTAAAAATAAACATTTCACATGGTGAATTACTGCAATTCAACTGGTAATTTCTAGGAAGAAAATGAAAAAGAACAAGAGAAACTATACTGCTCTCCTTGGTCATTACAGTGGAGAAAGAAAATCACAGACCTAGGAGAGGATCAGTGAGGGAAGGCAATACTGACACAGGGCATCAACAACCAAAAATACCTCAAAATGAAATACGTTAGTGAAACACTTCTAAATGTGTCTGTCAGTAGCTCTGTACTTGCATGCAGGACTTCTGGGGTAAACTTTAATGGAAAATGTCTATCGGGAGAGTGATGAAAACCCCTATTGACCTTAAATCCGTTGGGGATTGTTTGGTTGTTTGGTTTTTTTTTTTTTTGGTTGAGGTGGTGGGGTTTTTTGTTGTTTTTTTTTGGTGTGGGGGGTCCCACATAAAGGAAATGAATGTCATATAAACCAGGGTGGAAATCTGAGTCTAAAACTGCCACAGCGGTATGCTCCCAGCCCCTCTCCTGGGAAGTCAGCAGCTCTGTACTGCATCACTTGCAGATTCTGTGTGTTTCAAAGACTGTCTAAGAACATGGCATGCATGACAAGACTTTTAGATGTACGTCACAGAATACCTTATTTTGTTGTCATCTTTGGTTGCTAGAGTAGGCACAACCAACAACAGCTACTTAGCAGTTACTGTTCAATAGCTGTTAGGGCTCATCGCTTTCCCATGGGCTTCAATCATACAGTCAGGAAGAAAGAAAAATCCTTTGAGTTGATTGGATAACATCTGTATTGTATGTCAAACCACAGGTAGAGTAGAGAAGTTTTGAACGACCAGTGGCCTGAATGATTGTTTGCACAACTCTTTCTGGTAGCTGCAGTTAAAGAATAGATCAGTAGAAATCAGAAGAGCTTGATTATTTCTTTCTTCTTTTTTTTTCCTGGGTGGTGCTAAAAAAACAATGGGTGTCTTTTAGATGAGAACAATAGCAGAAACTATATACAAGTTAGTCACATAAAGCAAAAGTTTAAATCTGTCAAAGAAACACTAGTCACTCAGCTCTAATCAAAGGTGATAAATCCTGATGAAATGGAGAGAAAAAGATTGCTTACTTAATGTTCTTGTTAGGCAGCAGCTTCTGAAAAGAAGTCACTACAGCTGCAGTTCAGCAAAGCGCTTGTTTGTATGTCCTTTTCATCTTCAATAATAAACCCACCCCTTACATATACACCTATGGGCTCCTGCATGCTTAACCGCTCTGCTAAATCAAAGCCTATATCATGAGGTCTTTCGAAGTGATGTTTATAGACTGACATGTTTATCTGGATGGGAAAACATGAAGCAGTATTTATCAGCCCTTTGTAAAACATAGAGAGCTTCTAGAAGCGATCTTTAAGATATTTTTGTATACACTAATCTGAAGGTTTATTCCTTTTAAAATGGGGAAATGCTGTCTTTCTTTTTTCTTTCTGTTTTGGCTTTCCCCCCGATTGCATCATTCATAGTGTTTGGAGTAAATGATTATCCCAGCATTTGACACAGCTGCAATCTGCTACCTATGGGAAGAATCGCAGCACAGGATTTGTGCCGCTTCATTAAAAAAAACAGGAAGAAACAGCACTTTCTCTCCTTGCTCATCAGCAGCTAAGTTAATGTGCTTCCAAGGGAACAATATTTGCATACTATAGGGTTGTTTTTTTTCTCTGGTTCAGGAGCTCAGAGATTAACAAAGCTGACTTTAAATTCTCAGCCATCACCTAGAGTCCTTGCCTCTCTACTCAAAACAACCTGTGCAAACAGGTTATTGAGTGATGAGGCTGAATCTGAAGTGCATGAGGGAAATGCCCTCTGCCACCTACTTAGATCAGTCTGCCTGTGTACAGACATGTGGATCCGTTCTGGTAAAATGCTACTACGTAGTGATACTAAACAGGGCTGTTTTCCAAAGTACTGCAGTAGCTTTTCCCCCCCTCTATATTTACAGATAAAATATTCAAGTTTACATTAGCTTGAAAACTAAATTTAGAAATTCTTTAGGATCACCTTCTGCATAAATATTATGTGCAGATTGCAGAATATTGTAATACTGTAATATCAGGATTCTTTTAGATGTAACAGCTGCCTTGGATAACATTGGCCATACGGTGTTATTTATGTTTGTGCTCCCTACCAGGAGCAGATGGAGTCTCCTTCTAGGAGCTTTGCTGCTGCTTTATGTGGGAGGCCCAGAGAGTAACTGTTGGTAACTACTCATCTGCCCCCTGCCCTGTTCAGTCCTCCCACCTCTTGTCCATGAGCACGGGTGAAATGCAGGCTCTGTTGAAGTCTTGCCACCAACATCAGCTTAGTGAGGACTCTTTCTGTGATACACAGTCCCTTCAGCCCACTGTTGCTGGAGGCAGAGAGATGGCTTGGAGCTTGCAGGGAGCTGGGTGGTGAGTGGGTGAGGGCTAGGTGGCCAAGGCTCGGTCCAGATTTGTCTTGGAGTAAGGTGGTGCACAGCATCTTCTCTGAAACAAGCTTGGGTATCGCCACACTGGGTACCTCTGCACAAAGCCTGAGGAAAGCTGTTGTGGCATCCCACTCTGTGCTCCGCGTTACCTGCATAAGCACTTCCCCATCCTTCTGGGTAGGTTTCAGGACGTCAGGGAGCACGGGGCTACCATGGCAACACTGCCAGGAGAAGCAGAGCTATCTATTTTAGGTGATTTGGGTTGAATGAAACAAGTGGAGCAAGTTCTGGGAGGATGCTGTAGGTTCCCTGGGGAAGCTTTTGCTCTGGGAAGGTGTTTTCTCATTTAAAGGATGTTATATTCAAGGCTGTGCTTCGATGCACAGGCGGTTCCCCACTTTCCCAGAGTGCTTTATTTCTATGTAACATCAGCGAGGCAAGGCTAACTTGTTCTTGGTATGTAAGTGTTTGAAGACACAGATGGGTACAGCACAAAATACATGCAGTGGTCAAATACCATTATTTTACAAAAAAATATGTAATTCCTTGTGCTGATAACCAGTTTGGAAGTAGCTTGTGTATGGGATACTACTTAAACAGACAGTGTAGTAAGCGAAGACAAACATGGTTTCATTTTTCTTTCCCAACAGCTTAAAATAAATCTGTTTAAGCCGGGAAGTTAAAATTGATCAGGAAATATTATACATTTTTTTTTTCCTGCAAATCAGAGCCTTACCTCAAAATGGTGGGATAGCGTATTCCCACTGCAAAGCTCTCAGTGTTTTATTTTTTATAATATTCAGCATCTATGAAGGGAAGCTGCTCCCTGGAACCCAGCAGTGGCTAGTTACATGAGAAATCATGTCCTCCTCTGTTCATGATTATTTATTGATTGAAATACAATGTACTGCATTGCAAATTACCTCTTGGATGTCTTGGATGTCATATCATTCTTTTATAGCCTTAAAATATAGCAATAAATCTGAAACACAATGTTCTGAGTATATCTGCCTATTCTCACCTTCCATTTATAAATTTTAAAGCAATTATTTTTGGTAATGGTAGACTATATTTATCTTTACAGTGCAAAACCTTTGTAGCTAAAAGTAAACAGGACATTTAGCCTGAATTTTAATTAAATTTGGCTTTTTATCCTAATAGGAAAACACTTTTAGCAACAGCTTTAAAACATACAAGGGAAGCTTTTATAATATTCTCATTATCTATTGATGTCTCAAATAAAGGAGTTTTTCCATATTGTTATCCAGGGTTTATGTGAACAACAGTGACTTTCAGTCTTGTACTACACTTGAGATGTTTTAATTCAGATGTCTCTAATTAATTAAATCTTTTTTTAAGATTCACTTTGAGCCCATTAGAAATATATATTGCCACCATAATGGATTAGGTATTTTAAAGCTTAGATGATATGTATCCATCGGGCGCTCTTTAAGACTAACAAGTATTTTTTTTTTCTATGGTTCAGGAAATATGACCTGAATGATTTAGAGGACTAGGAACAGTAGAATAGGCTGTGTGTGTGTAAACGGTTTTATGACCACTTGTGGCTTAGAAATTTATTGCAACTGTTTTCAACAACCTGATTCAAAGTGCATGTAAGAGAATGTTGATGAAACATTAACTAATGGTTTAACAGAGCACAACTGCACCATTTTATAGTAATGATCTGTATTAATGAATGGATGATAAACATATTTATATTGTGTTTGCCTTGAAGTATTAATAGTAAAGATAAAGATAAATCTGTACAACGAATATATCTCTTTACATGAACTATGTAAAGAGAACTTGAACTAAGTAAGGTCTTTGACAAAGTCTCCCACAGCATTCTCCTGGAGAAGCTGGCTGCACACGGCTTGGATGGGTGCACTCTACGCTGGGTTAAAAACTGGCTGGATGGCTGAGCCCAGAGAGTGGTGGTGAATGGAGTCAAATCCAGTTGGCGGCCGGTCACGAGTGGTGTTCCCCAGGGCTCAGTACTGGGGCCAGTCCTGTTCAATATCTTCATTGATGATCTGGGTGAGGGGATCGAGTGCACCCTCAGTAAGTTTGCAGATGACACCAAGTTGGGTGGAAGTGTCGATCTGCTGGACGGTAGGAAGGCCCTACAGAGGGACCTGGACAGGCTGGATCGTTGGGCCGGGGCCAACTGTATGAGATTCAACAAGGCTCAGTGCCGGGTCCTGCACTTCAGTCACAACAACCCCATGCAACGCTGCAGGCTGGGGGAGGAGTGGCTGGAGAGCTGCCTGGTGGAAAAGGGCCTGGGGGTGTTGGTTGACAGCTGCCTGAACATGAGCCAGCAGTGTGCTCAGGTGGCCAAGAGGGCCAATGGCATCCTGGCCTGTATCAGGAATAGTGTGGCCAGCAGGACCAGGGAGGTGATAGTGCCCCTGTGCTCGGCACTGGTGAGGCCGCACCTCGAGTACTGTGTTCAGTTTTGGGCCTCTCACTACAAGAAGGACATCGAGGTGCTGGAGTGTGTCCAGAGGAGGGCAACAAAGCTGGTGAAGGGTCTGGAGCACAAGTCTTATAAGGAGCGGCTGAGGGAACTGCAGTTGTTTAGCCTGGAGAAGAGGAGGCTGAGGGGAGACCTTATTGCTCTCTACAACTACCTGAAAGGAGGTTGTAGCGAGGTGGGGGTTGGTCTCTTCTCCCTAGTAACAAGTGATAGAACGAGAGGAAACGGCCTCAAGCTGCGCCAGGGGAGGTTTAGGTTAGAGATTAGGAAAAACTTCTTCACTGAGAGGGTGGTCAAGCATTGGAACAGGCTGCTCAGGGAAGTGGTTGAGTCTCCATCCCTAGAGGTATTTAAAGAACGGATAGATACGGTGCTTGAAGACATGGTATAGATGAACTTGGCAGTGATAGGTTGACGGTTGGACTCGATGATCTTAAGGGTCTTTTCCAACCTTGACGATTCTATGATTCTATGATTCTAAGTGAGCCTGCTACAAAAAAACCACCTACTTTAAATGCTTTGTTTTGTTGGGTTTTTTTATTATTTTTGGTTTGTTTTTTTTTTTTCCCAATAAGCAAAGTATAAATTTATTTGGGTATTAAAATCCACCTACCCTGGATTTTCTCTCCGTTCTAGCAACCTTAAAAAGAACATAAGTGAGGTGCCTCATGGAGGGCCATCCCTTACCAGGTCCAGCAGTGCCACTCCCACAGATTTGGGATGTTTTTGGAAATGCCAATGTCATTTCTCAACCAGACCGGGGCTCCTTGGTGAGGATCTGTCCCCAGAGTGGCCTACAGCAGTAGAACAGGTGCAGACTTTGTTCAGCTCTGGGCAAACTGTATCTTCCTGAGCATTTTGGTTCAGGACACAGTGATAACTACATATGTTGACTAAAATAAACCACCCCACAGTAACTAAAAAGAAAGCCATAGCTGTATTAATTTATAATAGTTTATTTTAATCCTAGTTTATAAATCTGGAGCCATAATACCATTAGCTAAATCTACTTGGCCATGTGGAAACTTTGTTATTGCTATCTGTATTCCTTAAAATGTGCTAAGAGGTATATATTTCAATTGTCTTACCCTGGAACTAGAAATGTCTGTATCTTTCTTCCTTTTTGCCCAAGTTCTGTGAAGAGCAGAAACCTACAATATATTTAAAGTAAAAAACTTATATAAATAATAATACAATACACTGTAAATGATCGATACTAAAAAATGAAATATCAAATAATCACATATAAATGTTTCAAAGATTTATTCATAATATTTTTTCTTTTCCTAAAGAAACAAGAAACATTTGTTTTAAATTTTGCCAGGAGTAATAGAACAAAGGCAAACATGAGAACAACCGTGATGTTCACTGCAGAACAAAAGCAGTTACAGAGACCCTATGAGAGAATAACTTCACCAAAAGGCACTATGCTGAAACAGAGGTGCAGTACAAGAGAAATATAGTCTTGATATTTCAGGAGAGCCAGGTGCAGGAATAAAAATTACTTTGTTTATATCGTTGGTTTTTATTATCTTGTTCATTGTGTAGAAACCCACAAAAGCTAAACCATGTGAAAATTGCTTAGTTCTAGACTTTCCTAGGGATTTTTTCCCACAATGTATATTCTAGACCCTTCTTGACCAAAAAATTGTTGTTCTTTATGAGAGTTCTTCTGAACTTTTCATCTGTACTGCTTTGTTGCCTTGAGTTTAAATAATATATTTACCACTTCTTTTTTCTTTACTCAAACTGTGCAAAAGAATTCAGGATTAATTACTCCCCACTTTTAATTATCTAAATCAGATTGAATCTATAACCAGGTAAGAAAATGGCTTTCTCTTTTTAAGCCCTTCATCTTGAGGTTGATCTAGACTGTAAAGAAAACTCATGATATTCTTAATAAAGCTGTCAGTAGGAGAATTTCCATAGTAGAATTGCAAGCAAAACCTGTGTTACAGCATTTTTATTAGTACTTCATCAAAAGTGTCCAAAGATTGAAAACTAAACCACTCCTCCATTTAGTACTCATCCTTCCAGGCTTCAGGCATCTATCATAGTTATATCCCACTTTGGGACAGTTGAAGCTATTGTGAGAGGCTAGAAATTGGCCAGTGATACTATTTTCCAACAAGGGCAGTCAATGCCTACTGTTAAATGAGTTTAGGATTGAATCGCTTAGGGTTGCTGTTGATATAGTGTATGATCTAACGCAGTGTATGCTGCCATCATACATAACTATTGTGTTACTCTTGAATATGTTCTGTAAGTGCATGTAATCTAGGCGACATTACAAACCAATGTTTAGCAATCAAGCAAACACATCCAGTTTAAGAAGCGCTTCAACTTGTTTTTAAAATCCAGTTGAAGCAGTAAAAAGGTTGTGTTTTAACCCATGTCTAGTACATTGAGGCAGATCTGTATGTGCTGCCTCTTGGAGGAAAGATAATCAATAAGGAGGCAAATCAATGGGGTTTGGCAACATCTATGGCTGTGCTTAAGGAAAAGGAAACCTGAAAAGCCAGAGATCTCTAGCATTTCCTTGACAGAAAACAGGTATTACCTCAGGCTGTTGTGAAAGATAATTTATTTGCATGTGTACAAATTAAGGATATTAGGTTATTGCAATAAAAAATGAGGAATTTGAAAAAGAAAGTCTTGATGCCTAGTATCTCCCTCTCCCTTCCGTTTGGCTTGAGCGAAGCTTTCCCATGCCTCTCTTCTTACTACCTACACGGTACAAAGAAGCAACATAGATTTCTAGGTGGTTACATTCCTTATGACCATCTAGCTTTCCCAGATGTGAACATGAGCATCCTCATAGATCCCTATGGCTCTTGCACTGTGCACACCCAGGGTAAGCTTCAACAACCTAAGGAACAATCACAAGTATTAAGAGGACCAGGACCCACAGTGGCAAGGACCCATTTTATTGACTATCTTGATGGTCAAGATGGAAGGGGAACCAGAAATAGAAAAAGAGGTGACTTGGTCAAGATCACACAGCTACTGGTGGCAGAGCTGGGAACTCAGCCCATCTCTGTTGATTCCTGCTTCAGTTTGTTTATACTCCAGGTATTCAATTCTTTTTAGGTGTTGTGGGAATCCCTGTGTATCCAGCTGAAGGCTGTCAACAACAAGAGTGTACAAAAGCTAAGAAAAACAGCCCTCAGCAATCATCCTCAAGTCCTGTGGGACATATGGGCTGTAAGAGCAAGCTGTCTCCATACACTATACTATTGGATCCCTTTGAAACTCTTGTCTGAGCATGCATCTGTATTTTATTGTTATTTTATACAATTACTCCTCAGTTAAATTATTAATTTCACCCACGCTAGTACAGTATATAAAATGTACTCTTTCCCTTATAGCATCTCTCTTTATGGAAGAAATAAAAATACAATTTATTATGCATGACATTTGCCTAAACTTTTCCTCTATACTACTTTCACCATGTAGAAATGATATAAAGAAAATGAGCCATACTCTGCCTGTGTTAATCCTGCGTAAATCTGGAGAAGCTCCATTTGGGTCCATTGCAGGTTTAAACCACTCTAGCTGATAGCAGGATTCATCCCATGGCTCCCTTTTGTAATGATATTCTAAACTTATGTAAATTTGCAATTTTATGTGCTATAAGTAGGCATTTGTATGCAATGATGCTGCACTGCCTTGACTTTTCTGGACTGAAAAAATAAAGACTTATTTATCCAGAAATACCTGGCAGAGGATAGTAAAAATTTATGTTGTGTAAATTTGAAGAATTCACCATTATTTTGGTTGGTAGTGTTACTGGGAAAACAATCTTTTTAGTTTTTTAGAGGACCTGGGTGCTCATGTGTTAGATAGAGACCATATAGGTAAGCAAATAGTGTTTTAACTCCTTAGTGCCAAAGGCGTGTATGTTAATTATTTATTGTCTATAACTATTGTGCTTGTTGTGGGGGAAATTGGTGGAAAATAAGTTTCACTGAATATTCTGTGGTCAGTGACAGTGTGAATCACAATGTCATTGATCTCACATTCTGAGGAAGGTGTGTGCATTGGTTATCATAAAATATCCCATTGTAGACAGGAGGCAGTGAGAGGAAACTTTCTGCTGTGTATATATGTGTATGTGTGACACATGTATTTACAAAAATCAAATGTCCTTTGACCTTTCAGAAGTTTAGCTTAATTCAGTAGAAATATTTCTAGTGAAATGGGATTTTTGCACTGGGATTGTAGACTGATTTAGTTTTCTGGATGACTAACTCCATCTCCAGATGCAGATACATCTGTGGTGAGCTTTCATTGGGCAATTCCATCTTAGGTTCTTCAATCCCATCTCTGAACAGGATAAGCGTGCAAGAGAACAAGTGGCCCCAAGGTGAAACAGTAATGCTTTATTCCTTTTCTTAAACAAAAATATTTAAATAAATATATTGATTAAAGTATTATTTTATATGTATTATTTAAAAAGAAAAAAGTGTGAATTAATTTTTTTATTTTTTACTTTCTCTACATCATCTTCCTCTGTTTCCCTCACCTGCTTTGGTGTGTGTTAACACGTGCACTCTCTGTCAGCACCAGATTTCTAAAATGATTTAGCAAGTGCTTTCTCATGACACTGGTTTTGTCTGGATTAAGATCTATCTCATCCTTGTTAGCTGTCTGGGGGAGCTGCTGTTTAGCTTTTCTTTCCCCATCCCCCCTTCTAGCATAAGTTCAGAAATCCGTTCTTTGTCCCTCAGATTTGTGCTGTAACTAGACCAGCAGATCAGCTAGCTTTCAACTTTCTGTTTTTCCTAAACCTGAGTTAAACAGCACCCAGAGGATAAAGACATCTAATTTGCTTTGGAAGGAATCACTCTATTGTTGAACTTGTTTATTCAAGTCTGGCTTCATGTGACTGTAAAGGCTGCTTTTTTTTAAAGTAACTTTTGTTTCACTATTATGGAAATGACGTGGTGCATTTGACAGAAAGCCCTTCAAAAGCTTTGATTTAAATAAGCTGTAATACTACATCAAAAACACTTACTGACGTCTGAAGTGATTTTTCCCACCCTCTCCTGTGCTCCAGTCTCCATGTGCTTGCTTTGTCCTTCCCTAGTCACTGTTGCTTTTGATTACTTTTTTCTTTTTTTTTTTTTTTTTTATTGTGTATTTTGAAAATGCTAAGCACAGGTAAATGAAAACTCAGACACTTCACATTCATGGTCCTTAGGACTGTTTCCAGTGCAGGTGGGCTGATGTTACAGGGAAAACTCACCTCGCCCTATTTTCCTCCTTCTTCACTAAGATCGAGAACTAAAAAAAAAAAACAGATTTATTTTAGCAGTGTGATACCATGCCCAAGAGAAAATACTTTAGCTCATATGCATTTTCAAAAGCTGAATACATGTGAAAGTGCATTCTAATTACCTGATTCCCTCTTGATGCTAATGAACTAAGAGAAGCTTTATCCTGACAGACAGTGCTTGACTGCCTGCTGCTCTTTCCAAATTGTTCCTCTGTCCTGCCTTCTACAGCTGCCTTCAGGCTGTCTGTGAAAGTTCACAGACTGTAATTGTTTGGGTCATATATTAGCCTTTGGTTTACAAAAGAGGCTAAGTAATCTGAAAATTTCCATGGCATGCCTGCTGACTTTAATAGTCTATTAAGGATTTCAGGTAGTCTGTGCTTTACCCTAATTTTTCTGCACTAATAAGAAGAAAAAGTCAATACCATCATGAATTTGCAATGGAAATTGGAGTGAATAATGTGTTGGTGAGGCAGAAGTTAGGACTGCCAGCAGAGGGAAAAATAACACCTAATTTTTTGAGACAATGTGACTGAGTAACTAGAATGATGCTCTGGGGTTCGGAAGGCTGGCTGTGCTTCCCTTGGTATGCCCTACAGTACCAGCTGTCCAAACCTCTGAACGCTGAGCTGTATGCATCTTTCATTAGGCACCAAAAGCCCTGCAGCCATTGGACATTTAAATCTTGATCTCTCTGAATTATAATTTGTTCTCTGTTTATAGAGAATAGCTTCACATTTCTGTTAAAACATACTAAGAACAACGGATTAAAAACATCCTAACATATGATTGCTAGCTTCTTTCATTTTAAGGTAAGTAAAGTGGGATCCTAGACTAAAGAAGAGCTTCAAGTCAAGTTGATTTAACTTTCCTGCATCTGGCCTTGCAGAAACACAGGATATAAATAGCTGTAGCAGAGATGTGCCACTGGGGAGTCATGGCTTGATGGCAGATACTTCTTGAGAGCCTTTGTTCGTTCAACAGCTTCTCTATTCAGCATCCTGTTGGCAAGTCGCTTTCCTCCAGGTCTGTGTTTGATTTCCACAGCAAATGTCTTGTTTGTGATGCCCTCATTGGTTAGGAGGAGGACCTAGGGACAACAGAGCTCAACGTGGGAAACGGATATCTCATGCTGATGACTAATCACTTTGATATTTTTTTGGTAGTACTGGCCACATATTCACAACTGGAAATGTTCGATCCTGAGGAAAATAGCCAATGTGTTGGAAGCTTCCAAACAGACTTCTCGTAGCATTTAGGTTAATGAGATTTTTACTGGGAACATATCACAGTAAAACGCCTGTGGTGAATGCATGTGTTGAGAGATCAAAAGCATCTTGTTTTGGTTTTTCAGTGCTTGAGCTTTTGCCAGCATCAGGTATAGTGAGCAACTAAAGAGTTGTTATGTAGTTGTATTAGGATTTTTCAGGCCAAATGAGATCAGCAGTGCATCATCTAAATTTTTGCTTAACAGGTTAATTTACAATTAAGAGAATGTCCAAGGGAAATCACCTCTGCTGTATACATATTAATTATTACTAATGTTTTTGCAGTGGCTAGATTCTACTCTCTCCCAATTCAGACATTTTCCACTGTCTCACAATCTCCTTTTCCCTCTTCAGTCTCCAGCTTTTGTGCATTGTGCAATATTCTTAAAATTGATTTAATCAGTTGCAAACTGTTTTAATGTTACCTTAGTGAAAGAAGAAAAAAAAACTTAAGTAGATAGTATGATTGTTTGTCAAGGAGCAAAATCTTACTGCATTTAAAAAACCCCCAGATTTTAATATCCAACAGTACTAGGATATACTGTGTCTTCTCGTAATGGAAGTCTTATCAGTTAAAAAGCTTTCTATTCTTTACCTGGAAAGATAAACACTGAATCTTCCCTCCCTCTTTCCTTTGTTTGTTCTAAGATGTTCCTCACAGAAAGGCTTGGACCAACCTGAGCTTCATGATAATGATTTTCTGCATGGAGACAATCCAGCCAGCAGATCTGGTTTGCCCACAAATGTGGGCAAATATTTTCAAAATAATCAGATGAGTTCCTTTGGGGAAACTAGCCACAGTTCTTGGGGCTGCAGCTGTCCGAAGATTAGCTGTAGCTGGGTAGGTAAATATATAGCTCCACAGTTGGCACAAGAGATTATAAAATGCTTTTTAAATGCAAAATTTGTTATGAAATCAATAGAAGCATCATCAGTCATCATGACAAATTCTAGACAACGTGATTTGAAAAGTTAATCTTGCTTATTAAAATGATAAATCTAGAGAAACATGGAACTTGTCACATTGGAGTAGACTCATTTTTCCATTTGGTTTAGTATCTTCCATCAAAGCTTATAATTAGATACTATAAACCTGTTATGCCTGGCCTCATCTTGCCAAACAAACAAGTTTATTGAGTACCCTCAAGTGTGAAGGTGTCTTAAACATCTTTGGAGCCCTCTCTGCCTTTGAGAGAACCAAAGAGTTGTCGCTGCCTATGCTGCTTTATAGCCATCACTGTACTGACTGCCTCTAGACATTCATCCTGCTGAAACCCACCAGTGACATTCCTGTGAAAGGGACCTACTTGCAATGTAACTTCAGTGTAACTTCCACCCCTTCACTGAGTCCTGCCCACTAAACGTGTGTTTCTGTCAGACAGCCTCAGGACAGGATGTGCGCGTCTTAGCTGACTGGGGCACATGGAGTCACCTGTGCTTTGGAAGGGACACTGCAAGCATGGTCCCTGTCAGGCATGCAATCCCTGCAGCATACAAGGCTAGTCTGGGGCACAGCCCCAACCTTCCCCTTACAGGGTCCAGTGCAAGACCAATTCCTGTCGTGGACCTTTTGTATAATTGTGGCAGATTAAAAGCTCCTGAAGGTAAATATTAATGTCACTTACAGCCTTGTACTCTCCTAGAGTTAATTCAAGGTGCTGTCAACATATGACAGTTACACCCAGCTGTGAAGACGATCTAAAATGAAGTGTCACTCCCACAGGTTTATAACAAAATTCTCCTTTCTTCCTTTATGCAACCATAGACTGTTACTTCCAAGCTTTTCCTTTTTCCTTTCCCTTTCTGCTGCTCAGCACTTCTGTTTCATCGTAGCCCGAGTGCTTTGCTGTGTGGAGATGTGCTTGTGGCTGCTGCTGGTTCATACCACAGCCCCTCTAGGCTTAGTCCTCTTTGTTGCTAGAATTCTACACTGCTGCTTGCTACTCCAAGGTTGTGGCTCAAAGTTTTGGGTCTTAAATGGTGCCTTGGGCATGCATACTGTGAGGAGCACCAATGGCGAAGCAGAATCTGTTAGGAGAGGAACAGAAAACATAAGGGTGGCAGGGAGAAAGGAGTTACCTGAACAGCTGTGCAAGTAAAAACACTGTGAGCTTTGGGTTGAGGTTGGACTTGGTTCTTCTTCATGGTGACCTGATTTTTTTTTTCTTTGTCCTATAGTATTTATAAAAGCATTAGATGTTATTGAGAGGCAATGTGCCTAGTTCTGAGAACTGCTGAATGCAATCCATAAACCACTGACAGGCTCTGACCAGTCAAGATTTCACCTGAGAGGAAGAGACCTGCTTCTTACAATCACTTTTCCTTGCCATTTGCATCAGAAACAGGGATCATTAGAATCAAACGAAAATATGTTTGTAGGAGAGGACATGGATGTTATGGTTGTTTTCTTGCCACAAACTTTTGATATGCATATGTTATGAAGGGGGTGGGGAAATGAAGGGAGCCATGGATTTTTCTGTTGGGATATATTTACCTTCCAACAGTTTTATTTCTGGTAGTTAATTCTCCAGTATTGTTTAGGATAATGTGAAGCAGATAAGCTCATACATAGTATAAGAAAATGAAAGTAATCCCAAAATATCTGCTAGAGACATTTTAATCCTAATTAAAACTGAAGAAGGAAAGAGAAGGAATTAAATACACTTTATAGTTTTGACTTATTCCCCATCAAGCAAGATTTTTCCATTCCAGAATACCACTGCTTAATTTCTAATCATCCTTTCAGCCTTTACCATGAGTGACAGGGCAGGGAGGAGAGTGTCTGCCAGTGTCTTGGGAGAATTTATTTAAGGTTCTGAGCTGTGAAAGGGATTTGTCACTGTCAATATCAGTGACGTGGCTGATCAGCACCCTGGCCAGTCTTGTCATCAGGAAGGAAACAGTGTATGCGCGTGTGACAGAAAGAGAGAGACATAGAAATTACTTCACAGATAAATTACACTGATTCTAGCTATCTGTGTCTGTATGTATTCTAGCTGTTGTTTCACTAATTCTTGGGGAAATAAAAATAAGAACAACCATTCAATTTACTCTAATTTACTTTACCGAGCACTTGGGGGACAAGCCTGTGAGAGGGAGCATGCTGGCTTGGGGAAAGGAATGCAGCGCTCATTCCCAAGCTATCCTCTTTTACACGCTGTGAAATTTCATCAGTTAATTTCAGGAGACCCAAAAGAAACTGTGATAAGTGAGCCTCTTGTGTTAAGAGGTTTGGGATCTGCAAAGCATCCAGAATTCCAGGAGCTTATCTGAGCTTATCAGTGGTAGCTGACACTCTTTGATCTGCCAATTGAGCCAGGAATCACTTTGAAACAGGTGTCCGTGTAAGGTTTTCCATTGCATTATGATTCTGATCAGCTTCAGGCTTTCACTGCACTTCCAATTTGATCTAAAAATAGTTTTAGCTGATGTGTGCTATAAAACACTCAGTTGTAGGTGAGGTGGTACTGTCTTCCCTAATTGCAAGATTCAGTTATTTGTAATTTCAAAGGTCAAGAGATACATCTCCGATAAAACAATTCACCAATATATTTGAGTGCTTCTGACACAAAGAGGTTTTCCTTCTAGATCATAGATGACTGCAGAAGTATTTTCTGTACAAAGGAGTTTTCTTTCTCTGAAGCCTGAAGAGCCTCAGCCCCTTTATTATCCCTTTCTTTTGCTTGTTTGGAGCAAAAGAGCTGTTGTATGTTAGAGAATCACAGCCAGCCTGTACAGCAAATCCCTCCCAGGCTGTTCCTACAGCCAAAAGGGTATGGCTGCAGCATATGTGTAGACAGAGTCCATCTTGGCTTCAGTGGAATCTGAATCAACCACTAGCAGCCTCCCAAAATGGTTGAAGTTTAAATTTATTAAAGGGATGGCATAAGAGAATACATAGAATATAAGTAGATCCTCTTAGTTTGACAAGTTGGGGCTCATGTCTTCCTCTCATGTCCTTGGAGTCCCAAAATTGGAGAAAGAAGGTATCAGTTGCATATTATCCTTTTCACATACTCATCTTTCTGTGTTTACATACTGTCTCTTTGGGTCCTGTGCTTGGTATACGGGAGAGCTTAACACACTGTAACACCTACTGCCTTGTCAGCATGGAGAATATTCAAGGACTAGGAATTAAGTCATATATCTAGAGTAGAAATTTTTAACAGAAATCAGGCTATCAGAAAATCAAATGTGTTTGTATTTCTTTTATTGTTGATTTCAGTCACGAACCAGCTGTACCCTTTACCACATCACAGGATCTCCAAATGTTCTTGAGTCTTTTAGAAAAATAGCAAAAAAAGCTGCTCAGAAGTTCTTGACTTTAATTTCATTGGCATATCCACCATAAGAGGCTATTAAGGAAATTAAGCAGTGATAGAGTGAGAACTAAATTTGTATGAGGCACTAGAAAAATTCTGATGTGCAAAACTGTTTGAATAAATGGCTAGTTTTCAACATTACTGAAGCTCTGTAGCTGATATCTAAAGCCCCAACATAACTACTAGAGCTGCCAGGGGGTGGGGGAGAGGGAGGGATTTTATTTTTTTTAAAGAAGGAATTTCCAGTTTGTCAGACTTAAAATATTAATTGGAGGCAATTTGCTCTGATGATGTTCTAATGAAATCTAGTCTTCCATTGTGTTTGCCTATCCAGGACTGCATCAGTCCAAGCTTTTAGGTGTTACGATTCCAAGACAACTTGGAAGGTGGATTTCCCACGGATGTGGTTTCTGTTCTCTTTCAAAAGGGAAACAAAGACACTTGGGGGAGGAAATTTCAAACAACTTAATCTTACACTTAAGAAAGATAATGCCAGTCATTCTATGATTGAGACTTTTATAGAGCACTTTCAACTAAGAATATTTTTAGATCAAATTGAAAGTGCAAAGTGGGGGAGCAAATTTGGATGAAACCCACTTCTAAACTGTTATTCATTATTTGG
The DNA here is from genome assembly GCF_047370975.1 of Nipponia nippon. NCBI lineage: Eukaryota > Metazoa > Chordata > Aves > Pelecaniformes > Threskiornithidae > Nipponia > Nipponia nippon. The sequence continues at coordinate 124,325,012 of NW_028262290.1, read as the reverse complement.
AAAACAGGCCTACACGGGAGACCAGGCACAGTGATAAGTTAAGCCGTAGCCATGAAGAACTGTAGAGAAATAATGAAGCTGTATGTGGAAATGACTAACGCTTCCCTGAATTTTAAATTTTGGCCAACTTTTGTTGAAAACTATGCAACAGATAAACGTCCCTCTCAAGGATATTCTGTTTTCCTTGCTTTTTTGTTGGTTTTTTGTTTGTTTGTTTAATTGTTTGGTTTCATCCCATTTTGCCAGCCAGATCTCTACAGCTGTGTGAAAAGACAGGTTATAACAAGTGAAAGTAAGTCTCGGAAAACAGTTTTGCTGGAAAAATAACTGGAACTGCCTACATGTATTGCTGAATTCTAAATTGCTTGTTACTTGGGGGAGGAAACACAGAGAAACTCTTGGTCAGCAAGCCCAAACCATTGCTGTTAGCCATCAGAATTTACTCCTGAAGAGAACTCATGTTAATTGACTCCCAGTGCAGAGCCCCTACTGCTATATCTGGCTCCTGCTCAGAGGGGAAAAAATATCTAGGCAACAAAATGTTTTGCACTGTTTGGCTCAAACTTAAAAACAACAGCCCAACAACAAGTAGCCTGAAGGCCGAAACTAATTGTGAGAAATCTTATCCCATAAACACTTGTCTTATGAAAGACAAGAGCTATGAAAAATAGGGTCAAATACAGCATGTCTTCTGCTATCCATAGCTGTGAAGTCCTGGGGGGTGACATAATATAAATAGAATTTCTCTATATAAAGAAGCGTGGTGGCTATATGGATCAGCAAAAGAGGGTTTCTCCCTTTCCCGTTGAAGAACAAATTTATTTTTTTCTTTTTTTTTTTTTTCCTTCCCCATCAGCTCCTGGATGTCTCGGATGTCTCCCTTAAAGCATCATTTACACAGTGTTTCGATTGTCTGCCAGGAAGCTGGTGAGAAGCTGTCTTACTGAAAGGAAAATGAACAGTGATTGCAGTTCAACCTGCTGATGTGGTCAAGGGCCCTATCATACTTGTAGATTTTTGTCTGTCAGCATGGTAAGCATGCTCCACATCTGAGCAGGTGGCAAAGGGGGTCTGGTGTTGACGTCTGCTTGCCATTGTGGTTGCAAAGTTATTACTTTGGTGCATTTTTGCTGACCAGTGTTGTTTTTTCTTGAGCAATTTAGCTTTTGAGTGCCCAACAAGATGAACCCTAAACAGCATAAATCTGTAGTGGAGTTTAATCCTGGAAAGCCTAGCTAATGTTTTCCCCCCTCACATTAGGCCTCAGAAATCAACAGTTACTTAAAATAACTTAGATGATGGAATATTTGTTTGCAATTTTTTTATACCTGACTTCATTTTTACCTCATGGTTGCATTTTGCCTCATTGTCACTTCATTTTATCTTGCAGTCACACAATATTGGATATTGTTGACTGTTGATGTCAATAATAGTTTAAGACATATAAATGGCTCCATGGTGTTTCTGAATGCTTTGGGTAGGATTCATCTTTCCTGAGTTTAGGCAATTGGCTTTAACCAGTCATCCTGCATCCTCCCAAAGGCAAGTCATCCTGTCCCAAGGTGGGCATCTCAGATGGTTTGCCTTCTGAAGGGCTCCATCACTGGCCTTTGACTACAGAGGGAGTAAGGCAATGTGATTAAATCAGGCTAGACTAGATGCCTAAATTGAGAGTGCTGAAGTTAGGAGAGAGGAATTCTACCCCTCTAGGATAAAGGCAATTTTCATGAATGGAAAGCACAGGTGATTCCACAGATTCATAGAATCACAGAATCGTTTAGGTTGGAAAAGCTCTTTAAGATCATCAAGTCCATCCATTCACCTAGCACTGCCAAGTCCACCACTAAACCATGTCCCTAAGTGCCACATCTACCTTTCTTTTAAATACTTCCAGCGATGGGGACTCAACCACTTCCCTGGGCAGCCTGTTCCAGTGCCTGACTACCCTTTCAGTGAAGTTTTTCCTAATATCCAATCTAAACCTCCCCTGGCACGACTTGAGGCCATTTGTCCTGTCACTTGTTACTTGGGAGAAAAGACAGATTCAAATCTATGTATTGGGAAATACAAGTAATACTGAATGGTAAGGTCTTCATCTGATTTTAGTTGAAAGTATAGATTAAGTACATCTAATGCTTGAGGGAAATACGTATTTATTGCATGCCTTTATCAAGTTCTGGCAGACTTCTGAGTCAAAGAAAGTGCATAAGGTGACAAATTGTCTTCTGTGAATGATTCTCTTGTACATTTGTGTGGCTGGATTTGTTAAGGAGTGCAGCTCATCATTAACTTCTCACAGTAACAGAGCATTTCCCAGGGAAGGGAAAGGTCACGTTCTTCAAGCTGCAACTGTAAATAACCAGTGTGGAGTCCAGTAATTCATAACTAAGTCATGTCTGACAGAACCAAAAAGTCTGTTCTATTGTGAGTACAAATATCTGAGCTGCTGTTATTAAACCATGAATGCAAAACCTCTCCAGAGAGCCCACTTAATATTAAGGCAGATGATAACATATTTGTGTGTTTTCTCAGAGCTGAAATAAGTAACAATTTACAAATATATACCCTTCTAATTAAGAAAAAATCTGTTTGTATCCGGAATTGGTGGTGTTGATATTTTTAATTTGCTTGCTTTTGCTTTTCATATTTGAATGACTAAGTTTAACGTGGGGTTTCTTTTTAATATGTATAGCATAGACAACAACAGAAAGTCCAATTTCAGTGCAAATATTCTCTCCCGACCCTTTTTGAGTCATAGTACACATTACAATCATAACTCCATGGTGCAGTGCAGCACTGTGTTAGAAATCCCCAAGCTGCCTTCAAGCAGTCAGCTGTGTCAATATGGCATAGTACAACATCACGAAACAAGGCTAGCACGGGTCCCCAAAGCTGTGTATCCTCATGACCTATTCCACAGCCATCTTCTTCCAGCTTGAAGAAGCCCTGCTGGCACTAGCGTGGGGATCTCGGCACTGTGCTCCTTTACTTGCTGTAGTTATCATTTTGTAGCTTGTGCAGGGCTGGTGAGCTACTTGGATCACCCAGCATTGCACGTGTTCTTGGCCTGGGTGACTAGTGCAGCTAAAGGCATAGACTGAATTATGAGTATCATGATTTACTATAAAATTTTAATTTGTGGTATGCTGGATTCACAGAGTTACATATGTGACTCTGTGATTAGCGATAAAACTGGTTGTCACGTGAACGTATTACAGCGCCGACTAAATATAGAAACACTGTTAAAGTTCTATCTATGGTTTCTGTTAGGATCTGCTTAGAGATGAATTTTATCCTGAAGACATTCACCCACAAAAATTTGTTTAAAAAAAAAAAATAATCTGAGCATGCAATTTATTTATATGCTTTGTATTCCTAAAGCAAAATTCACTGAATGGTGCTTCTGTTGCTAATAACTCAGCACTGTCATAGCTGTGTAGAGACACATGGACCGAAACCTACTGAGAAAATGAAGATGGCAAAATTTCAGTCATATATTCAAATATTTATCTACTGGCCCGATTTGATTCAAACAAGATCAAAACAGACTATTTTTTGTTATTATTAATTTTCTTTTTAGAATAAGCTAGGTATTATTTTCATTCTCCAAGTTTCTCTAGGAAACCAAAACCTTAAATTTTGAAACTGTGCAGTGTAAGAAAGGAAATCAAAGTAAAATCAACTCCTTCATTTTGTAGCACAAAATTTCCATTGCTTCTTTTGGTGCACCAACAATGCAGCTATAAAGGAAAGCAACCATACAGCACACTTGGCATCGCTCACAAAAAATAATTCCTAGCAAATAAGATCATTCTGCTGTAGGGTCTTAATTAGTTTTTTGAATCCAGAAGAAGAATTATGCAAACCTCCTCTCTGCCCTGCCCCTATCTGATGTAGCAGCAGCAGCACAGTGGAAAGGAGCCACTTGATAGTCTGTGTTAACTTCAGGCTCAATGCTGAGGCCTATGTATGGCTTTTGCATATGGGTGTAGCACTTAACAGTAACTTCAACATCAGAAAGACCTGAAAGCAACCTGTAATATGTGCCTTTTGGTGAAAGTTAATGGCGTATTCTTACTTCTGTCCTGTGAAAATGTACCAAATAGGCCAGGCTCTTTCTACTACTTTACAGAAGTGGCACAAAGGGTGAGCAAACACAACAAATACTTTATTTTTATTTTACGTTTATTCGTCTCCAGATCCATGGAGAGAGTTTAGCTGAGAGATTTAATTACCTCTGAAAGTGAGCCTGGTATCTAGACTTTAAGGCATTTACTATTCCTGGAGGAGGATGACTGAGGGTCTCACTGAAAGCACTGCTTTGGAAAAAGGTATTTTCTACAGTCCCAGGAGCTCCAAGCCAAACCCTAGAATTTTGAGCAGTTAATTGTATCTCCACTTTGGAGGCCAACAGACTGAATTCATGTCAGGCAGAGGGGAAGGGAAATATCCAACTGGGAAGCGAAATGAAGAGCACTGTGAGCACAAGAAAGTACAGGAGGATAAAGAAATTGGAGAGAAAGGAAAGAGAGAGAAAGGGCAGATGTTGTTTTCTGCTTCCCCTCTCCTCCCTTTGATCCTGGGAGTCCTTCAATACTGCCTTACAGGGAACCACTGTAACACCTGACCAGTGAGGCAAAGGATGTTTCATTTAAGCACAAGGTGGTGGGCACAAAACTTGAAAGGGAACGATGTCACTTGTACTGAGAATATTGTTAGGACCAGGGAACCGGAGGCTTCACTGCCTCACTAAACTGTGTCCCAGGGGGAGATGCGGCATTTGCCTCTCATCCTTTCTTCCACCCGTTCCCAGGTGAGCTCTGCTCATTCTGCTCACAGCAGTTTGCTACACCTCCATATCATCAGATCTCTTGGTACAGCACTCGCAACATCTACAGGAGAACTGTGCCACTGTGCCCCTCAGCTTTAACCTGTACAAGTGATGATAATGAGAGGTTTCCTCTTCACTTGAGAGGAAGCAAGGTTAAGTGAGACTGAGTCATGGACTTTCTAAGGGAAGATTTTGCCACAGCAGTACGCTACCAGGTGACACAGCTGCATCGCTTTCTCAGGGGCTGACCTCAAGTTCAGCATCACACCTCTTTACAAAAGGTCACGCGGACCTGACAAACACCAACTAACGCACCCCTCTCAGTTAATTTCCGCATCCAGCCCATTGCTTACTTCTGCTGGAGCCATAACACACAGAGAAAGAGCTTGATTTACAGGTGGTGTCTTAAGACAAGATAGTGGCAGAACATCTATTCCTCTTGCAAAGTTGTGGCTATAAAGTATCTTAGTCTATTTTCTGCTATCATAAGATATGCCAGCAACAGCAGGGAGGTGGCTACCTCTGAGGGTGGGCAGGTGACCTTGGTGTGTGGGATTAGAGCATGACGTTGGAAGGCTGTGGCCTCTCATCAAAAAGGATGTTGGAAAAGTAGGAAGGGTTCAAAGAGCTACAAGAATGCTTATCCTGACAAGTCATATCGTGGGAGATCAGAGAAGCTCCAACTTCCTGGTTTATCCAGACTAAGGTGAAAATAGTCGAAAACAAGCTACAGACTGCTCTTTTATTCATCAGGAAAAAGGCTTTAATAAGCCTTTAATTTTTGAAGCTGAAGTTGGATACATTCAATGAGAAATTAGGTGGTGTTTTACTTTTGGGATGAGAAAATAGTTGTGCACAGGCAGAGCTTCCCATGGACTGGTTCATAAAAGCTGACTAGCATCATTGTCTCCATCCTACCAGTCAAGATGACGTAGGTACAGTTGATCTTGCCTTGGGGCAAGAGAAAGCACAAAATTACCTTGCTCCATACCTTATTTTCTGTTTCTTTTTTCTGTTAATTGCTTGTTTGGAGAAGTATAGTCTTATATTTTTGCAAAGCAAATCCCTATGAGGCCCATTCAAGGTAGGAGTGTCTGACTGGCCATGTTTTTCAATATATGTTCTGGCTCCCATCAGTGCACTCGGATGCAGTTGCACACTTTCTGAAATATCCTCAGGGGCCTGCTAAAGTGTTTCATTGTAATGTCATGGTCACAGGGCAGCAACACTGCTTTTCTGGGTGGGTTGGTCAGAGTCTTGTAGTGCCATCCCTGTGAACTGAACTCAGACTTACTGCTTTAGCTTGCTCTACTGACCCTCTCACTTTGATCTCCTGTTTTATACTTAGTACAGCTACTGAAGTGAATACAGAACTTCAGCCTGAGAAATGGTTTCAGTGTGGAAACTGAGTTCTTCATTCAGAATATAAAATTGCAGGCTCTTATATCTGCCAGGGTGGGGTGGGGGTGCGTGCAAAAAAAAAAAAAAGAGAGAAAAGGAAAAAAGCAAAATAAAAATCTATTTTGCAAATGCAGTATTGTTGAGTAAATCCATTGGGGTATCAATGTTGTTAGCTGGAATGCATGGGATTTGAAAGTAGCTGGGAAACAAACAGTGTGTGTTGGTATGAGGCCACTGTGGAATATGAGCAGACAGCAATATATCATTTTGAGGAATGAAAAATATTGGAAGTTACTGTCATCTAACATTTGTCTGCCATCATCTTTCCAATGTGTGGTGCACATTGTTTGGTGTTATCAGTGGGCATCTTGTTTCTGCTGTCTCTGTTAGTGCTTTCATACATACCAGAAGTCACTTTATTTTTCTTCTTTAGAACTGCAAGGGGACTTCAAGAGTACTTTAAAATTACTTTTTAAAGCAGTAGAGAACTAGCAAGCTGCAGAGGTTTCATGTTTTTAATTTTTGTAAAGTTCATGCTAAGACAGAACCATGTTTGGATAGCTTTGACTTTCACAAGCAGCTCTACCCAAACTAACAAGAGCCTGCATGCAGTCAGCTCGGCTGATAATGCATTTAACAACAGCGTCAAGAAATAAATGTAGAAGTTTTTCTCCTGTGCTCCTATAGTAGAAACCAATGTAATTTCCTCTTATTCTCCACCAAATTTCCTGTTCACAGCCCTGTTGTGAACCTCTTTTTTTTTTTTTTTTTGTCACCTGCTTTCTGCTATAATGATGGATTGACTTTCTCTTGAAATGTCTTATTTCTGACAGATTGCCTGTGAATCCTTACTTTTTTCACCACCAGTTCCATCTGTCATATTACTTTGGCTCCAATAGGGGTTGAAAGCAAGCATACAACCTGGAAAATGAACCCAGACTTTCCAAAAATTGAATCCAGCCAGTCAATAAAGCTTAACTTTTTTTGTTAAACAATGATTTAAAATACTTAAAATATCCACAGTGTTTGTTTCAGTCTGCCTTGTTGTTGTTTTCAAATTCTGATGAGACTGAGGGAGGCAGTCAAGTTGGGTTTCAATTGGCTGTATCATTAATAACCATCACCGGTATCTCTCCATAAATACGTGTGTGTTATTTTAGTCCATATAGAGTAATAGATACATAACTGTATAATATGCTGCCCATAATGGGTTTTTTTTGTTCTTGCTTGCTAGCTTGAAATCCAATGGGAACATACATAGTCTCATGAGTTTCCAGTGCATCTCATTTAAGCTGCAGAGAGTAACAGAAATCCTAAGTGGTAAGAATTCATGCAAATTATGCAAAAGTCAGGGGAAACTTTACAATAACCAGGTCAGTTTACCAAATCTAGGAACAGATCTGCCAGTAGCTGAGCTGCTCCAGGAAAAGCAGTGGTCATAATCCTTAATCAACAATGAATTTATATAAAAAAATACTAAAATTAGCTTAAGGGCAGCAAATAAAAGTAAGATGGTGTCTCGTCTTTGCTTGAGATTATGTTATTTCATATAGGGGAAAGAACACTTTGCAAACTTGTTTTCTTCAGAATTTATTAAAGTGGTGTAAAATATCCTTGTGATCTGCTAGCTCCCCATGAGGACAGAATTGGGTACCATGCATATGTAAGCAATGGGAGTATTTGCTCCAGAATGATAGCTCATTTAGCCTTGGAGCACTTCATGTATGCGAGAATGGCAGGTCTTTGAATTAGTTATGAGGATGAGTTAACCTCTCTTTGTTAGAACAGAGAGAGTTGTATGTAGAAACAGGAGAGCCTGATTTGAGAGATATTTGCGTTTTGAACATAAAAGCCAAGGTAGATACTTTCTTGCTTGTTGCCAACCTACTTGCAAAGATGTGAATTTAAACCCTTAAAGTATCTTTTTCTAAAAAACATATGCACGGTTGCTGGAGATTTTTATAGGAATAAAGATGCAGATTCTTTCTTGGAGCTCACCTGTATGCATTTTGTATTGTCAAAGAAGATGAATTACTCAGGGTCAGCAGCAATATTGGAATAGCAGCTGATGACATGTAGCCTTGCAGGCTTAACTTTTGCACTTGGGCTTCCTCTGAGAAATCTGTACCCAAGTACAGACTGAATGCAGCATGTTCACAAGCTCAGTCTTATATGCTAGATATTTAATTGAAGCTATGAAAAGACTAATTACTAAGCTAGTCATTGTCTATGTGTTTATAATTGGAACATAGCATTTGGTCTTGGTCTCAAACCCATTCTGTCTGAGATGGAGTATGAGACGATGGGAGTGTAATGACCATGCTTTCACCCTGTGCTAGAGGAATAGTTTCACTTGCTACCACTTACCGTCACCCAATTTGTCTTGAGAATTTAGAGGTTTTGATGAAAGGGTATAACTTTTGGGTACTAAGCCACACGCATGGAAGTGAGGTTTTTTCCCCTAGAACACTGCCATGATCACAAAGATGGTGATCCAGGAGACCCTACCTGTAGTCCTAAAGAAAGATGACAATTCCTTAAGGGCTGCCACTGTCCCCAGTGTGGGGTGAGAGAGGGAGTTGCCCCAGGCTCAGCCCACCTTGGCCTACTGCCCTTGCCTTGGAGAAGATGTTGGTGCACCCGTGTGAGCAGAAGGCAAGTGTCTGGAAGCACACCTCGTGCCTGCATGCAGCGCTACACACGCGGGCTCTGCCCACGTCACCTGAGCAGGCAAATACCTGAATCCAAAATAAGGCAGGCACCTGAGCAGGCAGATCCAAAGGCCCTACCCAACCAGGGGTGCTTTGAGACTACAGCCAGATGTGTGTGGCATATTTATTTCTATATCCTGAGTTGTACTATTGTGTGAAGCTTCTGTCAAGACATTAGTATGTGTCAAATTTCAAGTCCAGTGATTTAAACTTCCATTGTATTTGGTATTCCACAGATTTTATTCCCCCCTTCCCCAGGTTTCAAGAGAAAATGAAGGCAAAAAAGAATATGCAAAAATCCTCAAGTATACAGAGAAGGAAAACATTCACAACTTACCCAGTTAGTCTTCAGATCCATTCATACCCTTCACATCAGCTGAGGATCGAGGGCAGCTGACAGGGCTGGAAGAGTAGCTTACTAGACAGGCAATAGTTTAGACTGATACAGGCAGTTCTGCAACTTGACGGTCTGGGAGCTAAGGAGGTTTTGAGGGGAAGAAGGTCAGGCTTGCCCCCGTGTCACCCCTACCAGCAGTACAGCTTACCATAGACCCTATGTTTATGGTATTTTGCTACTTGTGCAGCTCAGAAGGTGAAGTAAATGTGGTGGTTGGTTGTTTTTTGTTGTTTTGTTTTGGTTTTTTTTCTTTTTTTCTGGAGTAAGACTAGCTCTTCCCTCAACAGAACAGCAAGACTCATTGTATCCATGTCCTTTTTCTGGCTTGGGCTTCTGATCACTTTACCAATCTTTTGAAGGATGTAATAAAACTAAAATAAATATCAAGCTGAAAACAATGAAATTATTTGGACAAGGAGAGTAGAGATGTGGATTTTCAAAATGTAGATAAGTAACCAAATAAAAGCTGGAAGGCTAGCCTTGGAGGAGTTTTCAGTTCTTGCAGTTGGAAGGAATCCTCCCTGCTGAAGCCAGAACCTCCATCACCCATAACTTAGTGTCATGTTCTGCTTTAATATATCTGTGGTGTCTTTGTAATGACTAGCTATAGCAGTGGGACTGAACTATGTCCAGAATGATGTCCTACCTCCTCTACAGGTCTCCAGCACTCTCCACTCTTGAAAGTCACTGTGACTCCCAGAATCTATTTAGTGTAATATTTACACATGGATCTAAAGTCTGTTTTGCTACAAAGTTATGTCAACGACAGCATGGTTGGAAAAATTAGAATTTAAGGGGTGGGAGTTATTCCTGTTCTTGGATGTCATATACAAATTATCTACAAAGACCTAGAGAGTCAGGAAGATGCTGATATCAATTTATATTTCTGGAAACTTTTACCTATTGGCTAGGGTGCTGCTCCTGGGTAAGGTTGCACCTTTTCAGCCTTCCAGAACCTTCTTTTTCTCCCCTTCTCTTTTGCTTTCACTGATGTTTTAAATTGCTGACATCTCAGAGGTGCTTATCTCAAGCTTCACTTGTCCTGGAAATTTAATTTCACAAGATAACTCTACTGTAGAGCCAATGGAAGTGGAAGCCATTAATGTACCTCTGTAATCTATGGATGTTTGAGCTGGTCAAGAATATTCAGCCATAGGTCCTATCTGAGTTAACAGATAAAGTCTAATTAAAAGAGCTCCAGTGGTAGGGCCTGTACTTGGGAGGCAGAAGGTCTCAGGGACATATTAAGAAGATAAGAGTTAGATTAAACAGGAAGAGAGAATAAAGTATGGGGTAAAGTAGCTAAATAGACAATGTAAGATGGGGTATTAGAATACTAGTTCTTGAAGAGATGCTTATAATATTTTCTGGGAAGTGCAAAAGATTATGGAGAAAGGAATAAGAAAGAGATTTATTATTTCAGTAACTTAGAAGCTGTGCTGGGGCTGTTCATGTGGTGAGCCCATGATAAGTATGAGAAAAATTCTCCAGTCACCAGTACAGGAAAGTGAGGACTTCACTAAAGGGGACTCTAGAGACTGAGTCCCCAGAATACTTTCAGAACAAGTCTGCAGGATGATTTTCATGCAAACAAATGTAGAAAACACATGTCAGTCCCTGAGCGTAACACTTGCTCCACAGACTTGTGGAAGGGCAGTCTGGTGCTAGCTCCCATGTCTCTCCTAGGGATGTCCCATGCTCTTCTGGCTTAAGATTGCCTGTGCAATACCTGTCTTGCTAATTGATAGCAAATAATTGCAATATTATTTTCTTGTGATTCTGCATGTTATGTGAGCAACACCCTATCTTGCCATTAAGATAGAATTACTTTCTGTTCTGGTAAGTACAAGGCTGCTATAGGAACTGTGTCAAAGTGCTGCTCTACTCTGAGACCTGGCTAGGCCAGATATATCTCCCTCCCACTGCAGGAGTAAGGGCAAATCACTGCAAACCCAGTCACTGCAAACCCAGTCACTGCTGTCACGCTCTTCACCTCTACCTCCATAGTCCCCTACGTTTGGCAAAGTGTTTAAGAAATTACATGCTTCTGAGGGAATAGTTCTGTTTTCTCCTTTGAGACTCCTTACTTACATGCTGAAAAGTAAGCACCAGCTTTAGTCTAGTGTTTTGTCCCCCAGCAGAAATTAAGAAGTGCTCAGTGCATTATGTGGGTAGTTACCCTTCTAGTTCATGCTCTCCACTTTGTAGGCAACTCAAGCCAGTTGCCCTAAGCCAAGAAGGAAGTAGCTGTTATATTTTATTGTGTTATTAAGCATATTTCTACAACTGTTCTCATATTAAGTTTGTCCCACTGTGATCCCCTTGAAAGAATAAGTGCAACTCAGTGCAAGTAAGGGTTGCAGAACAGTCTTCAAAGACCCTTTCATGTTATATTTTTATCTCTGTCCTAACATTGGCTAGCCATTTATATAAAGCTGTGATTTCTGTCTTTGATAAACAAGGTTCCTTATAATCCTCAAACAGCTTAATAACATCTATGACAGAAACTCCTATTTATGGTGCTAATCAAAACCTTTCAGGATCCCTGCAGACCAAATACCTAAGCTACTATCTCTACACCCTTCCTAGCAAGTCTGTTTATTCACAGTCAGGGTCTCCAAGGCATCTTATAGACATATTCTTTATGAAGTTATTTTCACTTTGTTGTATTTTGTTAGAGCTCATAAAAAAGACCTACCAATAAAAAAGTTGCTTTAGATAACCTCTCACATAAACATACTGACGCCTTAATTCCTACAGTACACTGCCAGACTTTTAAATATTCCATTATTTATTTACTACTGATTAGATGACAGATTTTTTTTTTTTTTAATTAAATGATCTCTTCTTACAGCTTTCATTATATCAGTTTTCCTGTTGATGGAGACAGTACAAATGTGCATGAGAGGGGGTGGAATAATGAGCCTGCTGAATAACAATAAGGTCAGATTTCTCCTACATAATAATATCATAGCAAAGATAAGATATTGAATATCCTTCTTTGCTACTGTTTAAAATTAAGGCATGTATTGACTCACCCAGGTCTGCTGGATTTCTTGAAGACATACAGAGCTCAGTGATCATTTCAAAGATACCTCTCCAATAGCAACAACAAAATACGACTAGTACCAACAGACCCAAAAATCCAAATCGTTCAAGCTCTGGTGAAACTTTCAAAGCTTTTCGATTGCTGAATTGTCTGCTTAAGATGGGGCTAGCAAGTTGCTACTTTTTCTCCTGACAGTCAGATGGTATAATCAGAACCTACATGACATATTTGTCTGTCTTTAATGTTTTATCACATTGCTCTGTTCTTTCATCTAGAAACTAGTACTTGTCCTTCTATGCAAATGTACCTATCTATTCATTAGTCTGTCAGAATGTCTATAAATATTAGATTGTTTTGAGGAGGCAGTGCCTGATTTGTCAAATGAAAATATTTTTCTCCTGCTTCCTAGCATGTGAACTGTGATGGATACAGTTGTGTTCTGAGATGCATTAAAACCCAGAAGTTACAGCTATTTAGCTGGTGGGTGCCTTGAAAGTGTGTCACACAAATTACACAGCTGGAGAGAATTGAAACCACAGTGAAAATCCTGTTGTTATCTTCAAAAACATATGGACAGAAAAAAAAATTATTGACTTCATAAGGCAGTTGAGGCCCACCTTTTTAGTGACTTTTTCCAGTCACCTGTGCATATGAGCTCAGTCTATGTATGGAAGTACCCTGAATATTTCAATCCTTATATTTCCTTGAAGATCTATTTTCTTTCTTCCCTTCATTGAAACCTCGCAGACTATCTGGTTACAAAATGTCTCAAAATATCCTCTGGCAGCCAAGTGAATGTAGTAAAATGATTTTGTTTCTTTCGCCTCTTTTCCAAAGTGGAACCACTCTGAAATCCATCAAGTAGTGTAATAGCAACACGTTGTACATACCCTGAAATAGAAGAGGTGTAAAATTATGTTGGCAACAAGACTTATTATTGAGTGCCTGTCCTTTGTCAGATAGCTTTGGAAGAGAAGAGAGGCTTTGCAAGGAATGATATTCACACCCACAACAACATGTCCATTTGTGCTCATACATGCACTTTTCAAAACACTACAGTGTGCACTGACAGCCTGCAAAGGATCAGCTTCAAAAATTTCTTTTGAGTCATTTCTTAGCCTCCAGCAGTGGCTGGAAAAGGTGTTTGTGATCAAACTGAAACGTAAAACTGCTATACTATAAATAGTAGCAAGTTCTTGCTGGAGAATATCCTTCTCCAATACTACATTGAATTCTTCTTGAAGAGAGTAAAATTAGTATAGTGAAAGCATTCCTTTTGTATCTTTTTGGTGTTAAAAACTTTGACATTTGCTTTCTGCAATCATTTCTGCTTCAGCTAAGTACTGGTAGTGTCTTGAAGGAAAAGCTTATTTTCATATTACATTACAGTTTTTTTAATATTAATTCTACTCTGGTCTGTAGTAAGTCACTGTCCTGGTTTCAGCTGGGATAGAGTTAATTTTCGTCTTGGTAGCCAATATGGGGCTGTGTTTTGGGTTTAGGATGAAAACAATGTCGATGATGCACTGATGCTTTGGTTCTTGCTAAGTAGTGCTAAGCTGTTGCTGAATAGGTGCTAAGTGGCGCTCACACTGGTCAAAGACTTTTCAGCTTCCCCTGCTCTGCCAGGGGCACAAGAAGCTGGGAGGGGACACAGCCGGGGGGTGGTGGTGCTGACCCAGACTGGCCAAAGGGCTATTCCATACCATATGACGTCATGCTCAGTATATAAGCTGGGGGAAGAAGAAGGAAGGGGGGACATTGGGCATGATGGCGTTTGTCTTCCCAAGTAACCGTTACGCGTGATGGAGCCCTGCTTTCCTGGAGATGGCTGAACACCTGCCTGCCCATGGGAAGCAGTGAATGAATTCCTTGTTTTGCTTTGTTTGCGTGCACGGTTTTTACTTTGCTTATTTAACTGTTCTAATTTATTTTACTTCAGTTATTAAACTGTTCTTATCTCAACCCACGAGTTTTCTCCCTTTTACCCTTCTGATTCTCTCCCCATCCCACTGGTGGGGAGTGAGCGAGCGGCTGCGTGGTGCTTAGTTGCTGGCTGGGGTTAAACCACGACAGTCACACACTTGGGTGCAACCTTTGTTGGCTTCACTGGAAACAGCACGTTGGGTAACAAGTACCCAAGGTACTCCATCCTTCAGAGGGAAAATACCCAACCTGTCTTGCCTTTCTATGTACTTTTCCTCGTTTGTAGGTTTCCAGTACCATACCTCGATCTGAGTATCAGTTTTTCAGCTCACCCTTACCCCAGCCCCTTCAAGCTCTACTGCTGCAGCACAAAAATGGAATTAGGAACCTACTGATGATATTGTGTGCAGTACTTGAGAGGCTGGTTGAGGGAGTTTGATGCCTGCATACACTGGTGGTCCTGGGTGTTCATTTTCTAAGTCCTTTGGGTGATAGCCACCACCAACTTGTCCTCTTGCAGAAGAGTTGAGGAGAAATCATAGCATTCTGTATCCCACTAGTATTTGAAGTTTCTATTCCTAAACAGGGAGTTCAGCTGCCTAGTCACAGGTGTCTGACACTAGACACCTTTGGGCACCTGCTTGGGGTTGGAGAGGCAGTTTGAGGCTTGGTGGCATTCCTCTGTGTGTCTAAGATGGTACTAGACACCTGAGTCCTACCAATAATGTCTAGAACTTTTTATGTCTTGGATAAGACCTTTAATCCCAGATCTGAGATTTTCAGGGCCTAAATGAGAAATATGCATATTGGTGTTTTTTCAATCCATAGTTCAGTTTTTCTTTCTTTACATAGGTTGGACAATGGATTCTCTTCTAGAGTATCAAGGTTTTGCAGCAGCATATATCTAGCATATATCTTATTATTCCATACTGCTTTCTTATTGTAAGGCTCCAAAATG
The DNA here is from genome assembly GCF_047370975.1 of Nipponia nippon. Taxonomy (NCBI): domain Eukaryota; kingdom Metazoa; phylum Chordata; class Aves; order Pelecaniformes; family Threskiornithidae; genus Nipponia; species Nipponia nippon. Next base: position 124,309,739 of record NW_028262290.1, on the reverse strand, counting down.
GGGAAATTAAGAATTCTGAAATTCGTTGTATTCTTTTCTTCCAAGAAAATGCAGTACGTTATGATGGCTTTATTATTGGAGAATTAGGGTTTTATAAAGCTACTTTAGAGTAGAGAATTGGCTCAGTCACTATAGGGATTACTAAATACTTGTGTATTTCTATTGTGAAGACAGGCCTTGGGAGGATGGAGATATATGCTTTCTTCCCTGCCAGAGGCTGTGTCAATGATTCTAGGCAACATGAGACCGCATCTCTGGAAGTAACAATTTGAGTTACTAGTGATCATTCTTCACAGTTATTTCTAATTTTGTATTGTCAAAATTGCTCTTGCCTCTATTTACATGTACACGGCCAGATGCGTGCGGGCAAAGTGAGACAATTCCACATATGACCACTAGATAAATTACCATTTGCAAGTGTTACGCGTGCTAACAGAGTGGATGGTTGGGGACCTGCTTGGTATTTGGCCTGTAAGAGGCAGCTGGTGACAAGCTATTAACAAAGGAGTGTAGCAGATTGGTTTTTGTTGGGACAAAAGGCTAGACAGTTTTACCACTGCCATGTTTACTCTCAGAAGGGAAATGACTGATATCAGATGCCAGAAATGTCTTATTGTGGGTTTTATTCACAGCCATTTTCTCTTTAAAGAAAACGGAATAAAACTGGCTGTAGTAACAGTTACAAATTGAAAAGTATTGGAAACGGAAAAGGAGCTGCCTGCTACTCCTATCACTCTGTTCTTGTTGCAGTTCTTCCTAAATATGTGATTTCAAGTCTTTTTTTTTCCCTCAGATAATAAGGAGTCAATATGGTCATTTCCATGACCCAGAAGGGAACACACCTTTTAGCAGAAAGAAAGCAGTTAAATCTGTGAGTGAGGGTTAAGCAGTTAAATCTGTGAGTGAGGGTTAAATTATCCAGTTGAGTAAAGGATGGGAAATACTTAGAAGGCTTGGTAGATTAAAAAAGAGTTAAAGATGTCCTAAATAAATAAGACAAAGATAAGAGTTATGAATTTAACAAAACCAGCATTGTGATAGAGTAGGAGTTTGATGTGTGTTAGTGGTTCCAATAAACAGTTTAAATAAGTAATGCTGCAGTAAATAAAGACAAGAGGGAGGGAATGGCAAAGTAAAATTAGGTTGAGGGGACAATCCGTTCAGAGAGGCTGAATCGGTGTTGTACAAACTAAGTGTTCAGGACAATGCTGCTTCTTTTTCTTGGAGTAGAAAAGCTGAGTTTAAGAATCAAGAACAGGCTCTGCCAAGGCTACAGCTTGACTTGGCAAACACCAACTCCAGCTATCAGCCCTAGTAGAAGCCTTCAGCTGGATAAGCATGACGTCCTCTTTGGGGCGAGGTTTCTTTCATGGGCATCCTGTGGAACACAGCATCCCATTTTATGAAGAACTGTGGGGGAGCTGTATAAACAGTTGAAAGTTATATAAAACACAGTAATGTTTTTCCAGATCATCTCTTTTCAGTACAATGTTCTTCTGTCTTCTTTTTGTGGTAATGCTAAATGTTCAGAAATTATAGGTGCTGTGTTAGACTTCCTGATGCTAATGGAGTCCAAGTATGGAGATATCCTCCAGTCACTATGAACCAAAGATTTTTGTGAGGTACTGAAAATAAAATCTAAAGAAGATCTTTGTGGTGTGATTCCACATAACACCTAGATGAGGTGACATGAGCACGTAAACCATCAGGATTTGAGCTGAAGGTACCCATCTGAGTTGAGTGTTCATAGGGGCGCCTATTCAAGGGTCATAGCTTAAATAACAGAAAACAAGGGACCCATATTCAGGAGCCAGAAGACTTCCCTGTTCCTTCTGTGGCTGCACAAAAGCTACAAGGTTGCTGAAACAGAGGCAGCAAAAAGGCAGAAGGGGGTCTGTGGTTGGACAGGGGAAGGCAGCTGTAGGGTGCCACTGGCACTGCGTGCCCTTGTGCAAGGGCACAAACTATGCTCTCCTGAGCTGTCTCTTTAGTAATATTCCTGTGGTGCAGCATACCAGGATATAAGCATGTGGCAGACTCATGACAGGATGAAGCGTTTCCAAGTATGCCTAGCTAACAAATCCTGTTGATTCAGTAGAGATAGAATGTTGGGTTAGTAAGAGACTGGGTTGCTCTATGGTACTGGGAGGCACCCAGACTCCGAGATGTGGCTGTAGCTTCAATAAATGTACCCAAGACAGCTTTCTGTTGACAACTTTGGTGACCAATGACAGGGTACTTTCAGCAGCATGGGTCTCATTGTGCATCATGGGCTTCACATTGGACTTCACATTTCACATTGTTCACATTGGACAAGACAGGCTTGGTTTAGCTTAAGCAAGACTGAGCATGTCTCCAGAAGCTGCAGTCACAACTTTGAAGAATAAACACAAATGATTGTATAGGTCAAAATGCAAAAATTCTAGAAAACAAGTGCTCTGACATTTTGGAAGCCAGTGAATGAATGGCTCATACCTGATGGTGGGCATATAAGTTTAGGTGGCTGAGGAAGCTTCAAGGTGGAAAGTTATCTTTTCCTGAAGCAGAGCAGGGCGAATGCAGTCTGAGGAAGAGGTATGAATTATGGTAGCTGCTTATGGAAGCTGTCCTGGTTATACAGTCAAATGTCCCCTTTAGGGACACTGTGAGACAATTTGAAACAATATTTCTTGTCATACTGAACAATAACATTCTTTAGAATACAAGGCATTATTTTATTCCTGAAGATTTCCAGACAAGATCTGCCTTTTTTCATTGTAAAAGCTTCTGCTTACAGACTATTCAAACACAATTGTCTCATGGAGAACCAGAATTACTGTTAGATAACCAAGAAGTTACTTCAGCTAAAACCACATCTTTTAACATGTATCTGGAAAGAATACCACAGCCATTTTATTCAAGATTTTCATCTTTGCTATAGCTTTGAAGACTGGCTTATTAGTGATGTCATTGCAATTGGTGGGTTCACAGCTGTTTACAGCTGACAGTGACAAAAACACAGAGACTGATTTCCTGAGACCAGATTTCATCCTCAGGATATGGTCAGACTAGGCTGCTCCTTGTTTTTCAGTTAGAGTTCAGGGTCTCAGTGTTAATCCATAATGTTTCAAATAATCTACCTGAGAGATTCTGTCTGTCCCACACACCTGAGCCATTTTACCTGAAGATCTCTGTTTTGAATGAGAAGTGTATGCTAAGGTTTTCCCTGCAAGCATTTTTTTGGGTTGGATACTTCATATTCCTGGGTTGGGAGTTCTATACAGTGTTGAATGTTCATTTTTCTCAATGATAAATGCATTTAAATAAAATATGTAGGCTTTTGTTATTTTGTTGTTACTATTCTAACACTACAGATTGGTCATAATATGTGAGTGCCTATAACTACTTGAAAGGGTGGCTACTAATACATTGACTATAAATCTAAATTAATAGGGATACATGAATTATGTGCATATGATGTTTTAGTAAGCACTCAAGAGGCAGGCTGTTTGTAAGAGAAACATAATTCTTCTATTAACTTTCATAAATACACCGCTCACTCCTTTGGGAATTCACACACAGCATGTGCATATGTAACAGCATGGCAGCAGTGCATGTAGTGATGTGATTATAGGAAATAGAATTCTGTTTATTGTCCATAACATCTTTGTTAATTATTCTTGCCTCTGTGCCAAAAAGAGACAGAGAATTGTCAGGAGTTGGTTCAAGACAGCAGATCTTAATGAGTATGACTGTAATCTCTCTATAGAGAAGAATACTTTTTCTTTCTTTCCTTGTGGTTTTCCTTTCTGTCTACAGCACTGAAAAAAAAAACAACCACGTTAATTTGCTCTGTATGGAAGCTATCTACTGGCAACAGAGCCCTTACCAACATAAAGACACATACAATGAGCTCGTACTAAAGACCCTGGATTCAATATATTTGGGCTCAGTCATGGATTTTTTCATTTGGCCTTTGTCATGTCCCTTAATTTCCCTGCTGAAATTCCTCATCTGCTGAAATTCCTCATCTGCTGAAATTCCTCATCTGTGAAATTGATCAATAATATTAATGCCTTTAGCTAGTCTATTTAGAGAATAGACTACTCAGGACATGGGCGAGCTCTCTATGTGAATGCACAGAACCTAGAACAGTGGGGGTTAGACGATGGTGTGGAGGAAACACTTTATTACAAGTAGTATGCAATAAGAAAGACCTAGTCCAAAATCCTGCTGTGCCTTAGATTTCTGTCAATAAACAAGAGGAATGAGGTCTCCTGATCTCGAACACATGCTAGGAAGCCTGCTGAGCTAGTTAACAGTGCCCCGTTATCTAGAGTGTTTATTGGATTCATTAGGCACTGAAAGTTGTGGATGAAAAACAGGAGTATGTTTTAATCTCCTCATTCCTGCTGCCACTTTTCTCTTTTTATTCATGTTGACATCTCTGCTTTAATTAAATGTTTAGTTCCTCCTTGCACTTTCTGCATACACAGTTTCAACAGCATGAAGCGATACTTCTTTGTGGCAAAAGATATCTCTAGACTGTTAGTATATCCTCTACTGTCTTCGAGATTGCTCCCTGAGTCTGACTTTCTCCTCTGAGTAAAAACATGTTGCCTGGGACAGGCTAGACAAGCCCACTGTGCAGAACTGATTTTCATGTTTCATAGGGTATTGATGACTCCCATGCTTCTATTGCGAGATTTTTGCCTTTTGATGCAGCAGTAAGCTGATCTACGTGAGAACATTAGCTGTCAGCTCAAAAAGAAAAATAATGTTGAGCTCTCATGAGTGCACAGAAAAAAATTAGACTCACAAAGCAAGTGCAAAAACTGAAGTACTCAGAAGGTAGAGCAACTAAATGTTTAAAACATTATTTTTAGGTATTTTAACCAGTGTTGTGTATTTAGGGGCTGACGGTAACACCTGTCTTTTATGTAGCATGCCTAAGTAGTTGATTTAAAAAACTAACCTATGGTGGGACTGATATCCAGCAGTGGGAATATTATTTGAACACAAAGCTTCTGAAGGCAGATGGGCCAAACTATTTGTCGAACGCCACTGACTTCAACCCAACTCAAATTGTTCATTTATTCCTGCAGAGCATTTTGAAGAGGGCTGCACTTTGTAGTCCGGTTAAATGAGAAAGACAGAATACCCTGGAAGCTGGAAGGAGGTTTCAGCTCAACTGTCATTCTCCCTTTTTTTGCTCAATGTTTAACATCACTTCTTATTGTTTACTTTTTTTGGCATTCTTCTATTCTACTGCATATAATAAGTTGGAGGCTGAAAAAAAATTGTATGTGGCTTCCTGAGCACCTTGCACTGCGGAAAAAAAGCTTGGAAATAGAGTGCACGCATACTGTCAGACTGAAGATTTCACAGAAATTATTTGCTCCCGTTCCCCATCATGTATTATTCAAGTGACGTTACTGGGAAGTATGTGTTCTTATGGAAACACAAAACAAAAGCATCTGGAGCTATTTTTTTTTTCTGGAATAGTGACAAAAAGGTGGGGTGACCTTCTCACAGAGGCCTGTGGAGTGATGTCAGTAGTATTTTCCTGAAGGTGCAGTGAAAATGAATATTTTCTTTCTCTTCAAACATACTTCATAAGACTTTACTTTTCATAGCTTTGTACTTTTCAAGGCTCATTGAGTAAAAGTCTGAGGCAGTAAAGTGTTATAACTGTCTCAGTACATGTCCTTCTATCCATCCTTATTTAAGATCTACAATTATTTCTTGTACTGTTTTATCTTTTTTTTTTTTTTTTTATTTTTTCTGCAGTGAATTTTTATCTCTGTATTCATTCCTATATTAGTTGCCTAGGAAGGTCTTATTTTTAGACTTTTTGATGCAAGCCCTCTGCCCTCTCACATTTTCAAAAACATTTCATTAAACACAAGGTAATATTATTTTTAATCCTACAATTTTCATGGGAAAAAAATCACAGCCCATCTTCTTGTGGATAAAGACTGTGTTTTACTTTGCTAACATCTAAGAGGTCCAAGTCCTAGAATAGGACTGCGACAAAAATTCTCATATATGTGGTATTAAGAAACCAAGTACTTACCCAGATAATTTACACCTCCGTTGGCAGGAGTCACTGAGACTGCATGCATCCTTTGACTCATGGCTCTTCTTCTGAAAACTTCTGAAGAGCTTGAATGTCAGCAGTTTGTCAGCTCTGGTGGAAATAAATTGATTCTCAATAAGTGAAGAATGGTTTGGAAATACTGTTTTAAATTTCCTAAGATAAATCTCTGCTCCTGAGCATTGTACTGAGCATGATAAATGTTGAGGCTGTATCTCATTCTTAGAACTTGTTTTTGCTCTTTTCTTTGTTTGTTTTATGGCTCAGAATTAATTAATAAGTCTTTCTTGAGCTCTTCAATCTTCCTGCATCCCCTCAGATGCCTTTTATCCTCAGAAAAATCACTTAGGGATGGGTTTTGCTTCCTGTTCATGGCAGGAGTAGAGGACTACGCATAGAGAAGCCCTGTGCAAAATGATGGCAGAGTGATTCTCTGCCCCCAGCCTGCTCTCCTGTAGAATAACAGTAGAGGTATTTCAGTCTCTACAGTACCAGTATTTTGCGCTTCTAGTTGGTAGCCAAAGGGCTCAGGGGCACTGACTGTGCTCCCTCTGTCCCACAGACCATGCCCCGGCCTCCCCCATTTTCAGTGACTGCTTCTGTAGAACACGTAATGGAAACTGAACTTCCAGGTAGGGGGACATAATGACTAGTATCTCATGAGAGTCTGGCTGTAAAGCCAAGGCTGGTGTGGAGCTGATATTTGTTGGCACATTCTCACTTCATTTCAGTTGTGTTGCACTGCCAGCATTCAGCTATACTGGGGCAGGAGGAGATATGCTAAGATACGTGATGATCTTAAAGGTCTTTTCCAACCTAAATGATTCTATATGTGACTGATGAGGATCTGGAATGGGAATGATAGGTATCCCTCTCCTTTCCCCATCCATCCCAGGGCACTGAACATGGCTATAAAAAAACCTTTTTGACCCCAGCAACAGCTCTGGCCTGCAGTAGCGTGGGCCTCCAGGCCCTTGGCAGCTACTGCAAAGTCTGTCAAGTTCCACCAAGGGCAGAAATCCTGCAACAGTTGTGTGTGGTTGGAGGACTTGCATTAATTGCATGGGAGAAAAGTGGACTGAACAAGGGCTTGGATCATGGACCAATGCCTTAATTCACAAAAGGCCTCTGTCCCTGCTTCTAATCCACACCTGCAGGGCAGAAGTGGCAAGAGAGGAGGGAGCTTAGAGAAGAGGGCCCAGAGCATGAGAGAGTGTGGGACAGGGTTTTTTTCTGTGTAGGAGGAACAATTTGTCACATCCTGTTTGAATTAGAAAGCTGGATCCCGCATGGCCCTTTGGATCCCTGTATAACAAACGCTGATGCAGAGAAGTGGCACCTGGATTTCTACGCTGGGTACACAGCTGCTCATCATGGTGTACTGTAGTGGCATGGGGAAAAAGAGGATATGTGTTTACTCATTTAGGTGCTTAGAAGTATAAAGTTTATATTAAAAATATGAATATTACTCTGCAAGTTTGAGGATGCATAGTTTTTCAGACTGACTGGTAATAGATGATCAACATCTATCAAATGTCAGATCTCATTGCCTGATCAGAAGCACGATGACCAGAAGCACACCCTCAGAGGTGGATGTGCATGTCCTCTCATGGCTACGCGACGTTTGCCTTGAACTTACTAAAAAGAAAAGGCCAAATCATGCGTTCTTGGAATAGATACGGAGTTCCCAGTGGAGTCATAGAAGAGGCACGTGTAGCTGAAGAAGCTACAATCAATTTCCTATCAAAACCCGTGCCCTCAGATCATTCCTCACACCTAATTAGGGGCTCGTCAGCTCTCTGTATGAGGCATACTAGAACTTTTCACATTATTCCCTGCTAAATGGCAATTTTGAGAGTGGCTGTGAATGGGCCATTTCAATAGATGTCAAGAGCTTTAGAGGAAACCTAGATTGCTGAAGGAGAGAAAGATCAGAGGAAAAGAGGAAAGGAACAGCAAAATAAAAAATGAGATCTTAAAGGAAACTGAAGAGTAGGGGAAAAGAAGGATGCAAAGGAGAAGCTGTCTCTTCCTTGTGAGATTTTTTTCAATCAGATTTTCACCATACTTTGGAACAGCGTAGAAGTAGTACACAGTCAAATCCTGAGTCAGGTTCTGTCAAATTAACGACGCATTAGAGTCAGACTTTCACACTGTCTGTGAAGTGCCATCGTGCAGCTAGACTGCAGTCATGCACTAAAGGGACAAATTAAAAAAAACAAACCAAACCAAAACAAAAAACCTAAAAAATTCCTTTGTCTGATTCCCATCCCTCTTCATCTAATACCTTTTGATAGGCAGCAACACAGTTTGGTGCTTTGCACATGTAGCATCATCTTTGTTATTGGGAAAAGCCTGCCTCATGGCAAATTTTTGCAACTGGGATAGCCTAAGGACCCTCTTTAATATCAAATCATGCCCAAAGAAGCGAGTGTCTGAGTGGATAAGAAAGGTGATTCAGTTTGTGTATTAGTTACAGAGGACTAGTTCAGCACTGGAAACCGTTCAAGTGTAGATAGGTAGGACGCGTAGGAAGATTCAGGCTTTAAGACAAACAGAGCCAGGTCCAGCAACTACACTGCTATCTGCAAAGACACAAGAAGAGGTGGTAATATTTTAAAAAGCAGATAAAGGAACTGCTTGGGTGCTTAGCAGATATTTAGTGAGTCACTGCAAATTTAAAGAGGTCATCCTCAGGACAAAAAAAAATATCCCTAAACAGATGCTTTTAGGAAGGATTTAACTCTTTCCATTTAAAATGCTGAATGCTGATCAGTGAGAGAAGTAACACTATCTGAGACAGAAGGGGCAGCAACCACTTGGATCCAGCTACTAAAGTGATAACCTTGCCTGCCAACTAGGAAGAAACATAGACAGAGATGCTTACATGCTTTTCGTTTTCTATCAGCCTCCTTTGAGAAAGAACGAAGACAGCTGCTTCCCTGCAAAACGTTTGCCATAGAGCTGAAGCATGAAATGGCTACTTCTGATCCAGAGCATCCTGCCTGTTCAGAAAGTCTTCTGCCTAGAAAACAAGAAGATCCTGTACAGGTTCATCATCAGTGTATTATAGATGCTACACTGCCCTTATCACACACTGCTGACAATCTGTGTATGGCGTTACGCCAGCATTTTTACAACTTTTGAGAAGTCATAAAAGACAGAACTGCAAGACAACTCTAACCATTTGTGTATGCAGTTAATTAGAACATTCACATTTATTTAAATTCCTGTCATCCTGTGTTTTTATCAATTTCAAAAGTTACATCATTCTTACAGATAAGCTGGTCACTGAAGAACAGGAAATAATAATCTGTTGAATATTAAAGCCATTAATAATAATAAGCAAGCACTTTTAGATCTTTCACAGTATAATTCTGAGAATAGCTTTGACTGCAAATGCAATGAATTCTTCAAAGTCACAATGAAAGCAATGTAAGGGGCAATTTGTCACCTTGAACGTCTCACAGAATCCTGTAGGTTTTAACATTGACTACAATATACTTTCCTTGCTTTGAGCTTTTCAAGAAATGCTACAGTTTAGCCACAGGTACATACTTTTTCTATACTGCTCTTTAGCTTCACTTAAGTGGAACACAGGTGACTTAAAAGAGAACAAAGCTTTTACTTTTTAAGAAAGAAGTATTCAGCAGAATGGTTTCTCATCAGTACTAAGAACTTTCTCTTGAATCAATCCAGCTTCTAAAACCCTAGAGTCTGGTATGTGACCTGGAGGGGAGGAGACACATCAGGGATTTCCTTGCCTCCACCGACTAGCAGAGACCCTTCTCATGAGAGATCAGTTTATCCTTGACGATTAAAAATACTTCAGAAGAACTTCAGGTAAGGAGGGCCTTTAGAGTGCCTCAGACTGAATGAAGTCATGCTCAGTGTTCAGGATGCTTTGTGTATTAATCCTCTCTTTTTGTATCTTCTTAATTCACTGTTTTCAAGACCTTTAAGAGTTTTTCACATGCATAGATTACAACCAGGCATGGTTAAAGAGGTGATGATGTCGCTTTCAGTTAGCAACAGGTACATGCTTTTTGGGGGGTAGATATGATTTCTAAGTATCTCAGGTGCGCATTTTTATTGTTGTCTTATATCAGTGGTTTCAAATATGAAATATTTTCAATGAACAAAGAAAGCCGTTCCCTTTCTAAGTCCTGAGGATTTCAGAAACGATGGGCTTACCTTCACCACTTCCTGCCATTATGCTCTTTGCAATTGTTCCAGTGTTAGAAGTTAGGTTTTAAAAATATCAGAACTTGCTTTATGGGAAGAAGTATTTTGGAAAAGTGGGAGTTGATGAGGGAGGAAAGCATTGACTGTTCTGTAAGGAAGAAAGAAAGAATTGGCTCTAAGAAGAATCAAAAAGATTAAAAGAGATGTTTGGCCTTAGACATTACAGTCTGAGGATTAGATCTGTTTTATTTGCTATTACCAGAAAGAGCCTGACTTTACAAGAGTGGCTATTGGAAGCCTATTGTCCAAAAACAATATCAGGAGTAATTTAGTAATCTGCTAGGGGGGTGTTAACTGGAAATCAGTTACCTTGTTAATTTATGGCTCATCTCACCTACCTAATCTCTTCTTACTTCTATCATAACTCAAAGCCTGATTTGTCAGGGAAAGCCATGGGGCATCTGCAGATGAGGAGGTCTGTCCAGATGTAACATCCGTGCAGAAGAAATGGCACTGCAAAGCAAAGTGCTTCTTTTATTATTCTTTTTTCTAATACGGAGTTGTTTAAATAAAGCTAATGGCTATTACTGACATCAGGTTATCCTAATGCATATAATGACATAAATATATCTGTTAGGTGCTTCCAGTCAGCCTTGCAGTCTGGTTTATGGCTTTCGACACAGGAAAACCCAGTTCACTTTTTGCTCTTAATTTCTCTTCTCAAAAATTTTCCAAACATCTTATTGCCTATGACGTCTAAAGCCTTGTTGGGATATAAGTTTTGCTTTGGCTTTGTTAAACATGTGTTTCTATTGATTTAAACTATTTCTAGTGCTACATTATACTATATACTATTATACTTTATGCTATTTAATGTACTAAGGACTGCTGTGTTGAGTTATGGTCAACTTCAATGACTGGCTTAGATTAGTGACCCAACTCCTACCTGACTAAAGATAGATAAGGTCAATCCTGTGTTTACAGAATAAACAAAGTTTTCTGCCATTACAGCTCTTGGTGTGTCCCCGTGTGCCCCATCTTCTCTCACTGTGTTCTGCAGTGTGTTCACAACATAGCAGGGCAGGGAAGAGGCTGCAATATCAATAAGGTGTTGACAGAAGATTCACATAATCATTTAGGGCGTTCCCTTCTCAAAGTTAAGTATGTTGATCAGTGGTGGTCATGCTTGGTATCGTAGGTGGGGGACACAGAAAGCAATCACAGAACCACAGAAGCTGTCATGGGCTTCATCCTGGCAGGGCATAGAGACAACTACAGTAATTTTTTCTGCTTGCAAGTCATTGGCTTTTATCATTGTTACTCAGATGGGATTGAACCCTTGATAAAATTTCCTTTATCAGATCTCTTATTAGGCTGCTGGGTCACAGTCTTGCCATTTTAAACTCTTGTGCCCATAAACTTTCCTTGACCTGAGTAGGTTGTACTTCTGTGTATTTCAGAGTGAAATAGGAGCGACCCTTTTCTTGCACTGTTACCAGTTTCCTCACGCTCTTGAGTGTTCTTTGGAGCTGGCTCAGGATCCTGGTCCCCTCCGTGGAGATATCAGCCATGCTCAAGTCCCTTCCTGCACATGACTTCTTCCCCAAATCATTAATTTTTTCTCCGTTCTGTTGAGAACTTCTTTCCTTGCCTGCCCCAGAGTTAAAAAGGAAAGGTTTATACCTCTGCCTTCCCCAAGTATCTTTTCAGTTGTGGTTCTTATTGAATTCTGATCAAGTTAGTCTCTGTGGATGATCAGCATCCCCACCATGTAGTACACTGCTCAGTTATCACTAGCCTTGATGTTCCCATTGAGAACCTGATTTGCCATCAGGTAACCATTCTGTCTAACTAAGAGATGATCGCTAGACTTCTACATTTTAGCTAGTCTTGTGCTATGCAAAAATATTTTTCACATCCTCTCCAATGGAGCTCAAGTTCTACAGAAGGGCAAAGCACAGCAGAGAAGATAACCAGCTCCACATTCAAACTGAAGAGTGCAATTTTATGCAAACACCCTGAAAGACGATGCTGGGTCAAATTCATAAGCTCAAGCAAATTCTCCAAGGTGTTACAGATTTTTTTTTTTTTTTAAGAGATGGCATTTTAGTATTCTGAACTTTCTTTTGTCTTTGACTGCATAATATGTTAGAAGTCATGATTAGGAAGCAATTTGAAAAAAAATAATTGTGTGGTAATAGGTACTCACACTCACTTTCTTGCTTCTCTTACTGCTTGTTACTGGTACTTTCTATTCTAGAAATTTGAATTATTCCTTCTAGATTTCCTCTAATAATGGGTTAGTTGCAATGTATGCTATGTGTCCTTGTTTTAGGCTTTTCTTAGCTGTTCTTTCAGCAAAACACACAGTTCAAATTGTGGAGAAATGGCCTTAAATAATTGCAATGTCATTAGAGGCCTCTTGCCTGTGTTCATTATTGCTGATATTTTTCAGCTTTCTCACATTGTGCTGTAGTGGTAAATGCTCCCTTTGTGCCTCTGACCTTTAATACATTCATTAAATTTAATGAGTTTAAAGTGTAAAAGAAAAAGAATCTTGCCAAGCACAATGATCAGGACTGATATTTAATAGGGAAAAAAGGAACAGATTCACAAACATTAGCAAGTCTATACAAAACTACTTTGCACTTTTTCTACCTGCTGCGATATTCTGTTGATACAGTATGCTCAGTCTGATAAAAGCATAAGGAAAAATAGCAGCAGACAATTGAATATTGTTCTACCTATGTGCTGTGAGAGAATTTGCTCTTTTTCATAGTCTAGCAAGGCACTACTTATGTCCACTAGTGTCCATAGAGTCTATTACAAAATGGAAAAAAAGTGTGTTGTCAAAAAAGTCAAACCTGATTTTTCATTTGTTCATTTTTTCTTTTATAAGAAGAGTTTAGCCTCTGCTGCCTTAGTTGTGATTACCAGCAGTTCTTGCAAAACGTGCCAATGCAATATACTAGGAAAAAGTTATTTGCTTGTCCTCTGCAGAAAATTCTTCCCGTTGCATCAGGGTAGCATGGTACACCAGGCTTTTTGGGAGTGGGGCATGCTCCCTGTACTGTGTTATGGTGAGAGAAACTACTTCTACAGTGTCACTGCAGAGGAAAACTCCTCTCCAGGGACAAACTCTGCAATCTGCCATCTCCCACTTTGTTATACTGAAGAATGTAAAAGCCTTTCTACAGATGTGCAGACGTTTTGTTGCTGGAGAGAAGAGTGGCTTCTTGCCTCGCATTTTCAGTAATTATTTCCATTTTTTCAGCTGGGCTTGCAAAGAGCTGAATAAATCCAGACTGCAGAGCCTATAGTTTCTGTTATTATTTTAGCAGTTAAAATGTTTTTTTTCATATGCAGAAACTGCAAGAAGAAGCCAATGAGATGTGGCACAGTATCAGCAATGACAATGCCGACATTGCCTGGGTTTTTCCTGACCATTCACCCTCAACAATACATCCCTTGTGCCCATAGGCTGTTTGCCTCAGCTTCTCCCAAAACCTTCATGCTTGATCTTCTACTCTCTTCCTGAACAAGCCGCCCTCGATACAACCACGTTAATACATGCAAGCAAAAAGAGAAAAATAGTATGGAGTCAAACGATATTTGTCACTATTGGATTATTCATTCTGTGTATAAGGAATACTTTTATCCGCTTCTCTTTGTCTTGACCATTTAGACTGTAAACTCTTTTGTGACAGGGACTGGCTTGCAGAAAGAAGGATCACGCTCAGCTAATTGCAAGGGTGCTACAGCAGTTGAGATAAGGATGAATTATAACCAGCGGATCTGACTAAGAGAGAGTGACGCTACTGCTTATTTCCTCAATATTTACATGTCATCTTGAGAACAACAGATAGAGATTTAAGCACAGACAATGCATGATAATGAACTATCTTTTACTTATTAAAGAGGGAGGACCAGCCGTATTCTTTAAATATTAATTTTGTGTAGACTTTCTGATCATAAAAAGAGAGAAGATACAGTCTTTTTAAGCAATGGATAAATTAGGTTTATACAGGTATTTAGAGTGTTAAATATGAAAATGTTGACATCTTTTTGAAGCTTTCTTAAGAAAGTGCAACAACACAGGGAGGAGTCATCTCTCAGAGTAATGCTTTGTGTGATTTATTTAGTATGGGAGAAATTTGAACCAGAGCAGAGAATTTGTGCAAAGC